>NC_134860.1:57140510-57452831 GCF_049852395.1 Peromyscus maniculatus bairdii | reverse complement strand
TGGGGAAAAACGGCTCCTCTTCCTCCTCCTCTTAGCCTCAGTAGTTTTTCATGACAAACACATTAATGTTCCAATTAGTATTCCTGATAGATAGGGCGTTGTCTCTCTTTGACTACTTTTGAGATCTTACCTTCATCTCCCCCGCCTTGGTACGCTGAATTAAATCCTTTCCTGGCATGCATCTCTTCAGTGTTTCTCTCTTTCAGAATTTGTAAGTTTTGATTTCTCAACAAATTTGGGACTCGTTCAGCCATTATTTCTCCCAGTGCCTTCCGGCGCAGATGCTTCCTCCTGTCTCTGACTGTGAGGAGAGGGATGTTAGATCTTCTGCCACCCCCGCCCCCGGGTCCCTGAGACTCGTTCAGTCCTTTTGATCTCTTTTATCTCGATTGTTCAAACTGGGTGATTTCTACCATTCCAACTCCTTCTAGTCCATTGACTATTTCTACTCCCCTACCATTTTTCTGTTGAGCCCATCTGCTAACGTTTTTTATCTCAGTTATTATGTTTCTTGGTTCTAAAATTCTTTTTATCTTCTGGCCAAAATTTTTTGTTATTTTAAATTTGGTCATAATTGCTCATTGAAGCTATTTTGTCATAACCACTTTAACGTCCATTTGATAATTCCAGTGTCCCTGTTATCTTGGTGATAAAATCTGGACATTAGAGACTTGGCGTTTTAAATGGCAGCCTGTGCTTGTCAAGGGATAGAAGTAATGACCTCCGCGGATGCCTGCTGGGCAGGGGGAGAAGTTCCTGCTCTTCAGATGTTCTCTATGGATACTATGGGTTCTGGTTCTCTAGTTGAGCTCCCCTGACTCCCAATGAGCAGGGGGAGGAAAGCCTTCACACCGTTCTGGTTGGAGGTAGACACCCAGTTCCCTGTGGACACCCCACTCTTCTCCACTGGCACTCCAGAAAAAGGACAGTGCAGCAGTGGCTGTCATGGAGGACCGTGGGCTCTCTGTCTGCAGGAGGTGCTGCCGGACAGCCTCTCGATGGTGTCCTCAGGGTGCAAGCCCAGACTTCCTCTTGGTCACGGCTGGCATGGGTGGGAGAGAATCACACATTTCTCTAGCAGTTTGAATCCCCCTGCGGCTAGAGAGTAGAGGCCGAGCTCTTCTTTATCTGTTCTTGTGAACATTTGGGATCGTGAGCTCTTCCACTCCCAGTCTGAGGTCTGAGGTCAGTGGGAACCTGGGTTTTCAGGCTGTGGTTCCTTATAGATCTTCTTCTTCCTACCACTTTTCCAGGCTCATTCTAACACCTGGCGTCCAGAGTCATCAACCTGACTCAGCAAGAGTAGTGGAATGCATCCCCTCCACCTCCTGCTCTCCAGGTCTCTCCAAGCAGGGACTTGACATGGTCTTTGTCATTTTTCTGAGCTAACACGTTCTGATAACATGATTCCAGTCTTGAGGAACAGCCATCTGACCAGTTCTCTCTCGGCTGCTGTTGCAGGCCCGGGGACAGGGCGGCAGCCAAGGACAGGGTGACAGTGCTGTCAGTGTGCGCTTCCTCTTGAACTTCCCTCCTGAGCTTACGGTTTGTTCCCATTACCATCCCAGCTGTTAGGCACCACAGAACACTGTCAGATGCCAGGAGCACCCCACCCTCTTCTGTTGATGCTGCCCTCAGCATTCTGCCCACAGCCTCTCCGCCTTTACCTCTGCCCTGACTGTTGGCCATGTAGACTGCCAGATGCCACCTATTCTGAGACCGAGAATCTGTTTTGTTCCCCTTTACTTTGCTTACCCATTTGGTATTGTACTTCTTAGACAAATTCTTCTTTTGGCCGGAATTTGCCCAAACTACACTGTAAGAAAATAAGATTTCCTCCAACCCTCAGAAGCATCCCTTAATCCCCACCAGCCAACAGCTTGTCTGGGATCAAGGAGAGTAAGCAGCATGCCATTGCCAGCCTCTGCCTCCCAGCCCCCAACTCTGATACCAAGATGGGAGTTGAGTCCATGGAGGACAGGAAATATTGCCTTCTTATTTTTGGAGTGGAATTTAAATTGTCCATTAACCTTGTTGCGCCCTCAGTTACACTGGCTTCCTACAACTCTTTGCAACCTGAAATTTAAAGAAAATACAGTGTTTCTTCTCCACAAATTCAAACTTCTGCTCACATTCTCTACATTTGGAATGAGCTCTCCTCCCTGGGAGACAATAGATATTCTATGGTTTTCAAAGAATAATACAGAGGAATTTATTTGGGCCACTTTGGCAAACTTACTACAGCCTGAGCTTGGTACTGTCCTAGAAGACACATGAAGAGGCAAAGGTTGTCATGGTCACACCATAGGTACATATGAGAAGAGGACAGGCAGTCCCAGCATAGTCCATGACACTTGATATTGTTAACCAAGTGCTCTGTGCTCAGCCTGGGGTAGGCCCTGGGTGAAGTGCAGGAAGACAATCTCTGAGGAACCTCACTGTGCATATAAATAACACAGTATAAGATCATGAGTGTGCTGGCAGAGATTGTATTAAGCTCAACAGGGTGAAATGGAAGAAACAACTCAGAGAAGATTCTAGAAATTTTTCAGAGCATTAAGCACTAAAGCTGCAGTCTAAATAGTAGATAGATCATCAGCACTTTGCTAGAATGGATTTTGTGGAAACACAACAAATTCAGTTTTAGATGTGGTCTTCCAGTTGCTTCTGAGGTGTATTAGTCAGGGTTCTCTAAAGTAACAGAACTTAGAGAATGAACATATATATGGGATTTACTAGAGTAGCTTACAGGTTGTGGTCCAGCTAATCCAACAATGGCTGCCTATGAATGGAAGGTCCAAGAACCCAGTAGTTGTTCAGTCCAGGAGGCAGGCTATCTCTACTGGTCTTCAGTAGACACTGGAATCCTGAAGAAGCAGGCTCTAGTGCCAGTGAAGAAGTGGACTTGCTAGCAAGATGAGAGCAAGCAGGCAAAGAAAAAGCTTCCTTCTTCCATGCCCTTATATAGACTGCCAGCAGAAGGTGTGGCCCAGATTACATCTAGATTAAAGATGTTGATTAAAGGCTTGTCTTTACACCTCAAAGCTCTGGATTGGAAGTAGATCTTCACACTTCAAATTAAGCAAAAGTCCCTCGCAGGTGTGACCCTCCATTTTTGGGTTTTAGTTGATTCTAGATGTAGTCAAGTTGACAACCAAGAACAAGCCATCACTTGAGGCAAGTGATACTTTCCAGTGCCTTCTGAGTTGGTGGGAGTCTGGCTGTGCCTTAAGGGAAGGGACCTATCATAATTATCTCCATTTTGTTCTTATTGCTGGTTTTTGTTTTTTAGGGTGCTGGGGATGAACCCAGGGTCTTGAGCCCATTAGGCAAGCCCTGCACATGCTTTCAAGAATGCCCAGCAGCTGATAACTTAAAGATGGCCTTCTTTTAGATAACTCATCTTTTAGAAGTTTTGTTATGGCATCTTCTGTGATGTAGGATTCCCCGGGGCGGGGGATGGGGTGGGGGGTGGGTTTAAAAACCATCCAGTAGTCACGGGCTGCCTTGCACTCCTGCTCTTGGGCAGCTTGATTTCCAGGTTTATGTGAGTTTTGGTGTCGGGGAGGGGGGGGTGCTTCCTAGGAGAAATTCAGACATGGGAGTTTATTTTTCTCCAGCGCAACCCTTCCCAGCATGCCCCTCCTTCCTCCTATGACTGCTTATTTTCCAGGACAGGAACGTAACACCTCCTCCAAGGTATGTCAGATTCTAAAAAGGGCCTCCTGTTTGTGAGAACTTGTCGGAGCTTCAGTTTCAATGTCATTATTGGGGAGGCACCAAGACTGCACGTAGCTCATAGCTAGGCTGAGTTCGTGTTTACCTAACACCTTCTACACCAGTAGATCCCAGCTAGCATACCTGCTTGTGCCAGCACAGGACACGGCGGGGGGGGGGGGGGGTAATCAAAGACAACACTTTACTTCAACACCCCTGCAGCACCAGAGAAATGAGCTGCAAAGACACCAGCAGTTTGGAGGATGGGAGGGAGCTGGTCTTGAGTCGAGACCAACTTCTCCTTCTTTAAAGTTGAATTTTCCTGTGTTCAGTTGTGGTGAAATTTATATAACTTAGAATTTGTCATTTTTAAAGCCAACAGTTCTGTGGCATTTGTGTTCCCAATATTATGAATCCCTGCCAGTGTCTCAGAACATGTCCGTCTCCCTAGGAACCCATCCTGCTTTAAACACTCACTCTCCCCCCCCCCCGCCCTGCCCCCCACCCCTCCCTCACCTCCACCCCCCTGCCTCCACCCCTTGCTCCCACCCCCTGCCTTGCAGCCACTGGCAGCTTCAGCTTGTGATTTTCTGTCTTCACATATTTGCCTACTCTGGGAATTTTGTATACTCATGCCCAGCCTTTGGGACCAGGTATGTTTTCAAAGTGTATCTGTGTGTATCATGGATCGTGGCTGAATTCCTCTAAACTACACAGCATAATACTCCTTTTAATGGATATACCACATTTTTTTTTATTCATTCATCAGTTGATGGATATTGGGTTTCCACCCTTGGATGTCTGTGAATAATGCTGGTGTGGGTGTGGGTATGCAGGTATCTTCTGGTTCCATTCTCAGTTACTTTGAGTATCTAGGAGTAGAGTGTCTCAGTGATCTCATTGATTCGGACTAGCTTCCTGAGGGGCAGTGACTTCACCCCCTTGTAGTCCCATCACTGATATAACAGGGTTCCAGTTTCTCCACACCTGCTCCAACCCTCATCTTTTTCTGAAAGTTTGTTTTGTTTGCTGTTTTTATAGCCGTCCTCGTGGGTGTGAAATGGTGACTCACCATGGTTTTGATTGGTGTTTTCCCAGTCGTGAATATGTTGGCAATCTTGGCATGTGCCTGTTGACCAGTGTGTATCTTCACTGTACAAAAATCTGTTCAAGTCCTTTGTTCATGTTTCAGTTGGATTGTTTATCTTTTTGCTGTTCATTCACAGGAGTTACTTATGTATTTTAAATACCAGGTCCTTATCAGATATGATTAATTAGCAAATATTTCTCCCATTTTGTAGTTGCCTCTTTCTTGCTGTTTTGTAATGTCCTTTCATATATTTTAACTTTTTTTAGATTTTCAAAATTTTGTGTGTGGGTGTTTGACCTGCTTGTATGTGTGTGTGCCACGTGTATGCATGGTGTCCAAGGCCAGAAGAGGGCATCAGATCCCCTGGAACCGCAGTTATGGATGATTATGAACCATGATGTGGCTTGATTCTAAAATACATGAGAAACCACTATGACTTAACAGCAAAAAGATAAAACAATCCAACTGAAACATGAACAAAGGATTTGAAGGAATGAATTGACCCCTAAGTCCTCTGCAAGAGCAAGTGCTCTTGACAACGGAGCCATCTCTCCAGCCCCACTTGTTTTTGTTTGTTTGTTTGTTTGTTGTTGTTGTTGTTTTGTTTAGATTGGATCTTGTTATCAATTTTTCCCAGGCTGGCATCAAACTCCTGGGCAGAAGTAATACCTGGGTCTCAGCCTCCAAATAGCTGGAGCTACAGGTATGCACCACTGTGCCCAGTTTAAAGTTTTTAATTTTAATGAAGTCAATTCTGTTCTTTGTTATTTGTACTTTGGGTACACACCAGGGGCCGAGATCAGCACAGGTGTCCTCAGGCTCTAGGCACTTAGGGTGCTTGAGCTTTCTGCAAACAGTAGTGGGGGGGGGGGTCTTGTTTGATCAGAATTCCAGCTGCTTCGACCATGTGCCTCAGGGAAGACTGCCACCCCTTGGTACTGAGCTCCGAATCTAAACCAGAAATGTCCACAGGGCTGACGTCTGCAGTTTCTCTTGCCTTCTACCTGGGTACTCACATGGACTTCCCTCTGTGTGTGTCTGAGTCCTGATCTCCTTTCTTTATGAGGATCACCGCCCATCTCTCTGTCATTTTACCCTAGGGCAGGTCCAGTCTCCAAGTACAATCCCATTCTGGGATTGGTTTCAACATGGAGAGAGAGGTGAAGGAGGGAAATAGAGAGATATCTGCCTCATGCCAAAGAGCATATGCACTATGTCTGATGCCTCTGGGAGAGGAACAAACCCTCTGAACACAGGAGGCCCCTCTTGCCCCTTCTCTCAGTCTGAAGTTGTCTGGATCCCTCAGAGAGGTATTGGGACAACCTGGCCCCTGACCCTCTTTGCTCTCTTGCAGGATGAACGAGCGTGACCGTCTGATCAAGAGACTCAGCAAGAAGACACCCCCGACCCTCTTCCGAGCAGGCTCCATCCAGCAGTGTGTCAGTCGTAAGTGACAGTGGGTAGCAGTGGGTGGCAGGCAACAGGGTGAATGGGGCAGCCAGGCCAGGGATGGCTGTTACACCTGATAGGTAAGAACACTTTCTGAGAGCTGAAGGTGGGTGCTCACAAAGAACATATATTGATAGTCCACTGGGCAGTTCAGCTGAGCTCTGCCTGCCAACGGAGACTTTTTCAGTGGAGAGATGTTGTTGGATTTTCTTTTACACTAGTCCCATGTTGGGCGCCAAAATATTGTTGGTTGTTTTTGCTCTTGACTCTTTTGGCTCTTTTGGGGGCCCCGCCACCCAGCTCCCAGATAAAGCACACACAGAGGCTTATTCTTAATTATAAATGTCCAGCCTTAGCTTAGCTAATTTCTTGCCAGCTTTTCTTAAATTAACCCATTTTACTTTTGCCTCTGGGCTTTTCCTTTTCTTACCTCTGTATATCTTACTTCCACTCTTACTCTGTAGCTGGCTGTGTGGCTGGGTGGCTGGCCCCTGGTGTCCTCCTCTCCTTCTTCTCTTACTCTTTCTTCTCCTCCCAGATTTCTCCTTCTATTTATTCTCTCTGCCTATCCTTTCTCCTGCCTTGCTATTGGCCAGCCAGCTCTTTATCAGACCATCAGGTGTTTTAGACAGGCACAGTAGCATAGCTTCTCAGACTTAAACAAATGCAACATAAAAGAATGCAACACGTCTTTGTATCATTAAATAAATGTTCTACAGCACAAACAAATATAACACATCTTAAAATAATATTCCACAACAGGGAGAGAAGGGTGGATTATGTGACCTGTCAGCACTCCACTCCTTCTATCTGTTTCCCACAGCCCCTAGGAGGGGTGTAGCACAGCCCTGGAGGCAGAAAATCAGAAGCTCAATCAGAAGGCACCCATATACAACAGGTTGTAGTGCTGTGTTGAGCTTGTAGGTCATTGCCATGGGTTCTATCAAGGTCATAGCCATATTGGAAGTATGAGGTAGAAGTCAGGGTATGAAGATTCATGGGATCCTCCAAGGACAGCAATCTGCAGGGGTCCCCCTCAGGACTCACAGTGCAGGGGCCCCCCCTCTGGATTCACACTGCAGGGATTTCCCTCTGGACTCACACTGCAGAGATTTCCCTCTGGACTCACACTGCAGGGATTTCTCTCTGGACCCATACTTCATGGGTCCCCCTCTGGATTCACACCGCTGGGTCCCCCTCTGGACTCACACCACCAGGTTCCTGTCCTGCCACTTTACCTCTCTGTGTCTGCATTTGTAAAATGCGAGAACCCAGCTAGGGTTGTTGGGGCATAAAATAAGAAGAATGTTGGGCCTAAAGGTTTGGTGAGTGCTAGATGTTGTGGGTTTGTTTTTGTTTTTGTTTTTTCCAGTTAGCTGAGTAGCTCTGGGTAGTGTATGTATTTCTCAAAGCTTCTACTTTTTCCTCTGGAAAAAGAAAATACAATTATAAGACATCCTTACACATTATCACATGAAGTATATAAAGCCTTCAGGATGGATGCATTCACACTGTGGACCACACAGCTTCCCCAACAAATGTCTTGGAGTAATCACAGAAAGAATATGTACAGCTGGGCCAGGAGACTGAGGCAGGAGGATCACAAGTCCAAAGCTGCTTAAACTACAAAGTGAGTTCAAGGCCAGTCTGGGCAACTCCGTGAGATCCTGTCTTAAAAAGTGAAAAGAGGCCTGGAGACAGGGCTTGGTGACAGACCTCTTACTCAGCCTGCACAAGGCCGGGGCTCATTCTTCCATATCAAAAACAATTACATATGTTCACATATATCTAGGGGAAAGTTATAACTATCTTAACAACAACCTTATATTTTTCTTAAGTCAACACTCAACAGTCAAAAAAGAAAGTCTACTGAACAAATGCAAGAAATAAGACAGCTTCTAAAACCATACCACATTTATAAAAAACCTTTAACGGAGGGCTAGAGAGATGGTTCAGCAGATAAGAACACTAGCTACTGTTCCAGAAGACCCAGGTTCAATACTTAGCACTCACACAGTGGCTCAGGACCATCTGTGACTCCAGTCCCAGGGATTCTGATGTCTTCTTCTGGTCTCTGCAGGCACACAGGGTGCACAGATATATATTTAGACACACACCTATACACATAAAATAAAAATCAATAAAATCTCAAAAAACTTTCAATCCTTAATGAGTAGTACTAGAGCCTATTAAACAACGTAGATTGTTCCTGCCATTCCTGATGAGACTTTCAAGTGCTCAGAGCTCTGGCTCTAAGAAGGCCTGTGGAATGTCCCCCTCCAACTGTCCTGCTGTCACAGACCCCAGCCTCCCTGGAACCCCGAGAGGCTCTGATCTTCAGTGTTCTGTCACCACGGTTTGTATATGGGACAGAACTGAATTAAGTCAGGATCTTTAGCAATGATTAGAATGAGGTTCAATCTTCAGGGCAGAGCCCTCATAACTGAATCCTTGTGACTGTGTCAGGGGAGGGGACAGAGAGACAGAGACCAGAAGTCACATGCACATCCTTGTTTCTTGCCATGTGCTGTCCTGTGCTACCTTGGAACCCTGCCAGCAGGCCCCACCACTAGATAGGATCCCTCCACCTTTAACTTCCACATCTGTGAGATGAAATAAATCTTCTTACTTCATAAGGTTCTCAGCTTTGAATGTTTCATTATAGTAACAACAAAAAAAAAAAGACTAACACAGCTCTTGACACTATACTGCTGGTGTACAATAATAATAACTGAGATCAGTGTTTCCTACACAATCTAAATTTCCTCACCAGCACCATGGTTTGCATCATCTCTGAAACTCTACTTTTATTAAGCTACTATCAGATCTTAGGATCAAAGGAATAGAATGTAAGGATTTTATTCTAAAGATTTGGTGGGGGTGGGGTAGGGGGTGGAGGGGAAGGTTGGGGGGCGTGGAATGACTTTACTTTATCAACTTCACCAAATGTTCCACCCCAACAAGACAAAACAACTAAAGCACAAACCACACACCACTCCATCTCTGCCCCTCCCGTGAGTCCTCTATAGATTCTGGCAGGATCTAGGGGCAGGGGCCAGGGAGGTTCCCAAGTTAGGTCAGGGAATGCTTCCTCTGGTCCCCAAGACTTCCTGAAGATGAACTCAAGTGGGAAATGCAGAGAGCTGGAGCTTCTCCCTGACTCCCCATAGGGATGCAAATACCAGTTACATGTCCCCCAGATTAACCTTGAAAGATATCCTGCTTCCTGGTCAGGCTTCGGAGCTGGCCGGTGGAGTCAGTGAGTGACCTGGGGGCCTGTCTTTTCCCTGGACCTGTGCCAACCTAACTCCCATCAGACCTGGTTTCTAAAGGGAGAAGTTTTCTGCCAGGGAAACCCTGACGCCTTCCAATAAATCTATCAGCACATCCTCCCGGCTTCCTTCTGTTTTGTACTCAAGAAGGGACCAGAACGGTACACTAGGCAAGTTCTCTGCCGCCGATCAAGAGACCCAGCGCTTTTTTTGCTCCCCATCTTGAGACAGCTTCTCAATCGGTTGCCCCACCTGGCCTTGAACTTACCATCCTCTGCCTCAAGAAGGGCATTTGGTCACACTCTGCTCACCTGAGAACAGGTCAGGATGAGAGCGTTACCTGTCTCTCTGAAGAGAAGCCTAGAAACCCTCACCTAGAATGAACTGAGGCAGCCCCTTGCCAGCCCACAGGACACCTTATAGCCATGAGATCAAGACCCTTCCAGAGTTGGGTGTCCAAAAGGATACCCCTAACTAGTCTTAATTATTCGTTTACCTATGTTTTGATAACCATAATAATATTTATGTTTTAACATTCATTCATTCATTCATTCATTCATAACCTTCATCCATAAGCTCCCGTCTTAGTTAGGGTTTCTGTTGCTGCAACAAAACACCATGACCAAAATGTGAGTTGAGGAGGAAAGGGTTTATTTGGCTTACACTTCAGCATTGCTGTTATTACCAGAGGAAATCAGGACAGGAACTCAAACAGGACAGGATCCTGGAGGCAGGAGCTGATGCAGAGGCCATGGAGGGAGCTGCTTACTGGCCTGCTTCACAGGACTTGCTTAGCCTGCTTTCTTATGGAACCCAGGACCACCAGCCCAGGGATGGTACCACCCACCATGGGCTGGGCCCTTCCATTGATCACTAAATGAGAAAATGCCTTATAGCTGGATCTCATCGAACTATTTCCTCAACTGAGACTCCTTCCTCTGATGACTCTAGCTTGTGTCAAGTTGACACACAAAACCAGCCAGTACACACACACACACACACACACACACACACACACACACACAAACATCAGGCCTAAAACGTTTTAGCAGTTTTCAAGGATGATGCATCCTGGAGCCCTCAGGAAAGGCTGGAGCTATTAGAGTTAGGGCATGTCTTGTCCCAGGCCATTTCATCTTCAAGAGAAGCAAACCCAAACCCAGACAGCTTCAAGAGTCCAAGGTTACAAAGTCTAGTAATGGCCGAGCAAGGACAAGAAGTTCCCTTTTGTGCCCCTGGATCTCCAGCCATCTGGTCACCATCCAAGACAGATGCCCAGCCAACTAAGAATAACATCTTCTTAGAGGAAGCACAGTGGTCTTCTCCCCTCTAGCCTCTTTTCTAGAATCTCTCTGGGAAGCCTGCCCTTGGCCACAATGGCTTCCTTCAGATTGAAGGGTCTCCCCTGGTGGGTTGCAGCAGCCACAGCCACAGGGGAAGCCAGAGGCATCATTCCAGCAGTACATCCCATCCAGGGGCAGCTGCTGGGACAAAGATACACAAAACATTCCTTGTTAGAATACTAGAGAATGAACATTGTCAAGTTTAACTGTGGTAAAGCAATCCTGGTACCAAAGGACACACTGGGGTCTTGTGTGTGTGTGTGTGTGTGTGTGTGTGTGTGTGTGTGTGTGTGTGTGTGTGTGTGTGTGTATGTGTGTGTTTTGAACTAGATTTTGCTTTGAACCCTTCCAAGGAAAAGGCTGTCCTCTTGGACTGCTGTAAATAGCCTCACACAGCACATCTTGTGTGTGGTCAGGGCAGGGACCTGGACAGAGAGGAGGCAGAGGGGAGCAGCCCCCCCCCCCTTCCCAGAGAGCTCCAGCAAGCCATGGCCCATTTCTAGAAGATCTTTGGGAACAGGGATGAGACACAGCCTTTGTTCCTTACCTCACAGAAGCAGGATGTGTGGAGCAAGGCCACCTGTGTGGACAGCCCATGAGGAAGTCCCTGTCCCCAGGCCCTGAGGGCAGGGCATGGCTTCAGTGGAAATTTCCACCAGGCTGGCTTCTGCCTCTGTTCACTTCTGGGGGGTCCCAGGTATATGTGGAGGTTGGAGGATGACTTTGTCAAGTCTGTCTCTCCTTCCACCTTTATGTGGGTTCCGGGTATCAAAGTCAGTTTCCCAGCTTGCACAGTAAGCACCTGCCGAAGCCTCTCTCTTGGCTGCCTCCATCTGGCTTTTGCCAGGCTATGGGACTCACACTGCACTGGCATCTGCTTCCCTATGCCTCCCGCATGGTGGGACTTCCTGTTTGAGGGGATTCATTGTTGTTGGAAATGGGCAGCAGGCAGGAGTGCGCATCTCTGCGGTCTGCGCTCACACTGGCTGATCTTCCCACCTCCCCTGCTCTCTCAGGCTCCCTGACTCCCTCCTCCCTCCTGTGACTGCCAAGTCTGAAATATCCTCCCTACTGCTCAGACCCTGTGTCCTCAGGGGACCCCCAGTGTCTCTGCCCACTATGCATAGGAATCCTTGGGGCTTTCTGGAGAGTGGCTGGCAGGCTCCTTCTCCTGAAGGGCAGGAAGCCAACCTGAGGACAGGGCTTCTGGGTACGAACAATAGCCATGGGGTTTTCCACTACAGCCTTCCGTCAGCCTGTCCTGCTGGTGACTGTGTCTTTACACCCTGCAGACTTCACTCTCCATCAAAGCTGAGGAAATGAACAGCCCGATCCACCAGCTGACACCTGCTCACCTTGTCTGATTTCTTTTTCTCCTTTTAGAGAAGATGGCAGGAGGGCAGGGGTATGACTCGGGGAGCACTTACCTAGAATGCAGGAGGCCTTGGGTTCCATCCCCCCATACTGCAAAAAAGGGAAAAAAAAAGTTTAAAAATAGTGTGTCAGTGATCAGAAAGCTCCATCGATAAAGCGTAAGCAGGAAGACAGAGGTGCCTTAGGACCATCAGGATTTGACTGTGCTTGCTGTCTTCTGGCCAGGACATCCAACTGAGCCAGGGGACTTTTCTGTCCCTCGGCCACAGCAGGAGGTGTCAGAAGTGAGTAGGTCACACTGCCCAGCTTTGCTTCCCAGCTCTGTGACCTTGGGCAAGTAAAAGGAGTCTCTGGGCCTTAATTTGCTCAACTGTGAAGTGGGAACGTAGTATGATGTGTTGGGCGGTGGGCGGCGTCCTTGTAGTAGCACGCGTTGTCAGTGGGCGGCGTCCTTGAGCTGTTTTCACGCGGTGTGCAGACCGGTTGTGATACTTGCTTTGCTGTTACCCTGTGAGGCCCCGTCCTTCTGTGGGCATGAAACCATTCATTGAATCTGCCCTTCCGGTGTTCCTTCCCCTCAGTCACTCAGAAACAAACCCACTTCAATTGCTTACCAGCCAGAAGCAGCCCAGTGTATGAACTGGAACTCTCCAAGCATCCTCTGTGCTTTGTCGGCCTCGCTATTAGGGGTGTCTTTCCTGACATGTTTAGGGGCCTCATAAACAGCATCAGGCAGATGGGGGGACAGTGCCTCTTGATAGGCCCACTAGCCCATGTTTACATGTTCCACACTGAGCCCCCCAAATTAGAAAACCTGCTTGCTGTGGTTTGAATGTCCCCCAGAATGCATGGGGGGCATGTAATTGTTATGGTGATGGTGTTAAGGGGGAGCTGTAGGGGTGATAGTGCCACCTGGGCTCTAGTCCAGCCAATGGACTAACATTGTCGTCCAGGAGTGGGGTGTCACCCCCCCCACCCATGCTATGTTGCAGTTAGGAAGGTTCCCCGCCCCCCCCCCCCCCCCCCCCCCCCGGTACTGCCTCTTGACAATGGACTCCCAGCCTACAGAACTGTAAACCAAACAGACTTCCGGGTTATACCTCACCCAGTCCATGGTATTTTTCACAGCTGCAGAAAACGAACTCCTTCCGCTCTGAGCCATTGCCACCCCAGTTTGATCAGCCCCTGCCACCACACTCCCTCTTGATCATGGTCCCCTTTGCTTTCACAGGTATCTTCATCTCGGGTCTCTGTATCCACGGCTAAGAAAGTCCCGTGACCACACAGTTCAATGGGGTCTTCCTGGAACGTAGTTCATCCTTAGTCTAAAACAGGATTTCTCAACTTGCGGGACACAACCCCTTTGGGGTCGAACAACCCTTTCCCAGGGGCCGTATATCAAATATCCTGCGTATCAGATATTTGCATTACAATTCATCACAGCAACATTGCAGTTATGAAGTAGCAATGAAATAACTTCATGGCGGGGGTGGGGGGGGGTCAACACGACACGAAGAACTGAATTAAAGGGTCGCAGCATTAGGAAGGTTGGAAAGTACTGGTCCAGCATGTTCCCTAATCCACTTCTGTATGTTTCTCCGTAGACGGGTATGCCTTTTCTCAAGAAGAACACGGAGCTGTTACCCAGGAGGAAATAGTTCGTGCTTATGACACCACCAAAAAGAAGTCAAGGAAGAAATAAGAGGCGATTTTGCTCCAGGGAAAGAGATTCAGTTTGTTGCACGCAGTGTTAACACAGTTTTGTCAGGAGAGACTGGCGCCCGCAGCCCAACACCAGAAAACACATTTCTGTGGCCTTAGCCAACCAGTTTGTTAGCAGCTGTCTGTCCCCTTGCAGTCCCAGGACACAGGCATCAGGGGAAGCTATTCTCCCAGCTTGTCTGCCGCGCTTGGCCCAACGTTTCCGTTGTTATGAAGCATTCAGCTGGGCTCTGTGAGGTGTGAAATTAAAAACCATGTTTCACCAGTGCTAAAACATCAATACGAGTGGTTCTGGGAGAGAGGAAAGGGGCATTATGTTACCAGAGACCAGTCCTGTGTAATTGGAGCAGGATACACTTCCTGTTCGGTGCATGCACAGATCATACGAACCTCGCTTTCTGCAGATTGCTCACTCACTTGGATTCCTGTTTCGTTTGTGTGAAGCTGGCGTAAACTTCTTGATTGCGGTGAAATCAGAAAAACTTACGGTTGAGGGACAGACTTTAAGACATTTCCTTGGCTCTTTCAAGCCCCAGCCCCAGCAAGGCAAATCAGCCAGCGTTCCATGCCTTCCGTGCCCATTTCAGGTGCACGCCTCCGGTCTTACCGTTGCTACCCTGGGTTCTTGTCCTCAAATCTGTCCAGCTAGCCCCTGGGGGCGGTACCTCACAGCTGGTAGCCACCCATCCAGGTTCTGTGTGTCTTTGTTCCTCTGTATGTTCAGATATGGGTGTCAGAATCTTTCTTCTCGCCCAGCCCCATCCCCCCCTGCCCCGCCCCCACTGCTACCCGTTAGCTCCATAACTGAGGAGACATGGCTGTCCCATACCTGGCCTCTAATACATAGCTGTCTTTTTTCTGATGGGATCCTGTGGGTGAGGGTGGCAGGCTCTGCAGACCACTTCTGAGCTGGGCCTCTGGCAGCCTGTCAGAATCAGAATCAATCCCTGCTCCCTGGATGCTCAAAGCACATTTTAGACTTTCTCCAGTTTGGAAGTGAGTGTGTGATGGTGTCTGTGCACTGAAGGGAAAAAAAAAAAAAAAACTGTCACTCTGAAATTCTAGAACCAGGGTGAGCTGGGGGCCGGGTAAGCACAGGGCAGAGAGTGGTGAGGAAGAGGAGCCCAGATCTCCCAGGAAGTTGACAAAGGACACGAGACTCAGGAGGCAGACTCGGAAGACATGGAAGTTCTCAAGTCCCACTCTTGATAGACAGTTGTAGTGATCAGCCCGTGTACACTGTAGCAGAAAGCAGACCTTGCTCCTGCAGACATTTTGTTTGGTTGATTTTTCTTGAGACAGAGTCTTACACTGTATGCCAATCTAGCCTTAAACACACGTTGTAGTCCAGGCTAGCCTCAAACTTTCTGCAATCCTCAGCCTCCTGCTTATTAGGATTATAGGTGTGAGTTACCCCATTCAGCACCATACACTTCTAATGAAAACAATTCCAAATATTTTCAAGATCGTAACTTTTAAAAATATTAACACGGTCTCCTTTCTGTATCCAGCAAGTTTGAGGCCCAAGGGCCTCTTTCTGAACAGTGGCTTGGGCCCTAAAACAAGGAAGGAACATGTTAGTTCCCAGCTTTGTCCACCGAAGGCCCCTACTCTGAAATGGAACAGAAACTGGATACCCTAAACCTGCATGTGAGAACTGGGGACTCTCAGAGAATGTGGGCCTCTCTCTCCCCTTGATTTTGGCTGCCAAACCAGAATTTTGGATGGCTTAAAGTAAATACCTCTGTGCACCTGTTACTGGGTAAAGTGGTACCATACCACCAGGGATGTGTGCTAGCTTCAGGAAGAAAGCAGCAGTTGGGCTGGCTGAGCCATCCAAGGTACTGCGTTCAGGAAGAAAAGTGCCACGCTTTGCTTCCTGATCCTTTACTTTGGGAACATCAGAGATGGGTGGGCACCGAAGCAAAACCTTGGTGATGATTTGCATTGAGTAAGAAAACTGATTCTCACTTAGGAAGTGACTGGGATGCTGGCATGGTTTGAAGGGAGGCAGGATGGTGCAATGAGCAAGAATCTTGGAGGTGACCTCTCTGCTCCCTGAGGCAAGTGAAAAAATCTAGTGTGCCCAGCAAGCTGGAATCCTGACAGACTGTCCCACATGGGAGAAACAGCAGGAAGTGTGCCTTCAGATCAGCGGGGCCAGCCATGGTGTCCTTCTTATCCAGAGAGGTGGGGGCAGAACTGGGGAGAGAAGAGGAAAACCAACGGGATGTGCCCTAGGCTCTCCAACTTCTCTCTCTCTCTCTCTCTCTCTCTCTCTCTTCCTCTCTCTCTCTCTTCCTCTCACTCTTTCTCTCTCTCCTTCCTTCTTTATCTTTCTTCCATTTTTTTCTCCTTTCTTCCTCTCATTCTTTCTCTTTGTTTCTTTCAACTTTAAAGACTAGGTTTATTTGAAGAGGGAAAAAACCCACACCAAACCCTCAACCCTAAGGATAGGATTTTACAACTCAAGACATCCCCCAAGTAATGTCTACAGATTACAAATCATTTTCCTAGAAAATATTTCTGCACAAATTTTGCATGTATTCAGGAAAGTATAAGTTGGCCCCTGCTTTTATTCTAACAGAGGAGCCAAGTAGGAGAGTGGGGCACAGCAGCTTTCCTTTACATGCAACTGTCTGGAAGGGAAAGAGACATGAAGAGGGCAAATGACCTCTTTGTTGTCTACAACCAACGGGGTTTTTTGTTTGTTTGTTTGTTTGTTTTGTTTTGTTGGGGTTTTTTGTTTGTTTTGTTTTCAAGACAGGGTTTCTCTGTGTAGCTTTGGCACCTTTCCTGGCACTCACTCTGTAGATCAGGCTGGCCTTGAACTCACAGAGATCTGCCTGCCTCTGCCTCCCGAGTGCTGGGATTGAAGGAGTGCGCCACCACCGCCCGGCCTCAGCCAACGGTTTTTTAAAAACCCGGTCAGCTGTGGGTATCTCTCTAAAAGCCCACTTCCTAGCTACCCGCCAGTCGGGCCCACTGGAGCAGTCCCTGCTGTGCCCACTGCTGTGCCCACAGCCCACTAAACCAACACTCCTGCACAGCCGACCTAGAGCTTGCCCATTGCGACCAAGGTCTCATTTGTCCGTAGTACCCTGACTTCCTACAACAAGGAAATCCGCCATCTTTGAAGTTGACCCTCTCTAGAGGGGCACATCAATGCAGACAGGTCAAGCTACTACTGTGTTGCGAGAAAAGCCAGGACCTTATTCGATAGTTCTTTGCATTATCCTTTATTCTTGAGGGGAGCTACGAAGCCAACCCTCTTAAGTAGAAAACCTCACAGCGTCGGTCACATTCTAAACGCAAGCACTAGCACGGGCTTCCATGAAGGAAACTTACAGAAACCTGAAAACACCCCATCAAGGCTGACCGCCTCCGACTCAACTCTGCCCATTTACACACCCCTATTGACCACCCAAGTCTATTGGTTGAAGTACTCTGCCCTCCAAGCGGGAGTGGGGGGAGATGCAAAGCTGCAGGAGCAACAGACTGAGAATCACGGGGGCAGGAATCAGAGACACCCCAGAGCCGGTTCACTTGAGGAAAACAGTGATGCCTCAGACCGCAGCTTCTGGCGGCCAAGATAAAATGCCTGTGAGGTTAGGTGTGTGACTTACAAAGGCTGTTTTGGGGAGGCTACCACTGTCATTGAGAACAGGAGATGACCAGGGTGACGAGGTTTTGAAAGAATGTGGACATATTTGAAAGTTTAGACAGGACAGTGTTTAGAAGGGGCAAAAGAGGATCTGCAAGACTAATTTGATTTGCCCTTGAATGCTCCAGGGTAGAGAGTGAGATTAGGAGACAGCACAGGACATGGAAGTCTACTCAGTGCGGTTGTCTCCTCCTTCCCATCTTCACCATCCACGGAGGGAACAGCATACTTGCTTGCAGAACTGAACCTGAAGGCTGAATTCTCCTCCTCACTTTGGCTCAGGTGCAGCTCTGGAGTCTTGATCCTTTTGCAATCTTTCCTCAACCCCTTCAGTGGTCTGTGCTCCCCCCATCTCCAGGACCACAGCTGGGGTTCCCACTCTGGCCTTTTGGGACACTCATCCCATCTACTTTGTTTTCTTCTTTCCTTGCTGGTCCTTCCTCAGAGGGCTGAGCGCGACAGAGCTGCTTCCCTCTGTCACTTGCCGGGGACTGCTGCTCTGTGTCTGAGCTCTGAAATGGAGCAGGAAGCTTCGAGCGTCGCTTGACCCACACAGGGGCTAGCAAGACCTTGAGAGGCCAATCAAGTTCAGCTCTAGAGATTGGAAAGTGACAGTCTTCTTTGTTGAGTGTTTCATTTTTCTAGAGACTTCTCGCTCTCTCTCTTTGGTGTAATTCTGCCAGATGTGACTGAGGCCCAGTCTGTGATGACTCACTTCCTGTCCTCGATCTGAGTTTCTTCCCTTGGCCCACCTTCCAGGGTCAGCCGTCTAGTTTTGGTTCATCCAGCTGACGGGTGCGACCTCTCCTGCTACTTCCGTGGTCCCTCTTCAGCTTCTCTTTCTCTAGCAGCTGTGTCAACAGGCTTTGCCTCTCCAAAGACAGAAGCTGCTTGACTGGATTGGAAGGAACTAGCAGAGGAATCATCTTCCTTGGGAATACTCCAAGTTTTTCGATTCAGTTTGGGGTTGTCGGGGGACAGACCTATATTTGTCCTATAATTGTCCCAAGAGTAAACATCCCTGGAACTCCATGACTGACTGCCGTATCTGTCATACCTGTCTTCGTAGCAGTCCCCATTTCCTCTGTAGTCTTCAGCCCTGCAGTACCCACTACCTGATGCTCTTCTGCCTATCCTGGAGTCATAGCCTCGGTCATAGTCTCTGCTGCCCTGGTCATCACAGCGATCCTGGCCCTCATATCTCAGCATGGGCCGTCCTGATACCTGTCTGCAACCCATCCTGATACCGCTCTGAATCTCAACCCTTGTCTCCAAAGCTACCATCACCTCTTCTGGATGGTAGTCCTCAAAAGCTGTCTGCAGCAGGATGGGTCCTCTGGTGTGTGTCTGTTTTGTTAGAATCTAAATTTCTATCTCGACCAAAAGAATGATCACCCCTGTCTGTATCCAGTGCTTGATCAATTTCTCCTGTTACCTAGAGACTCAGCACACCAAGCAGAGCATACAGGGCCTCAAATTCTGCATAGCCAAAACCATTCAACCTGTCTGGATTGCTGGGTTCACACAGCAAGTGGACTGCACTGGTATCTCATCCTCTAAAGAACTCCTTAGCGGAGTCTTCTGTCACATCATAGGGCAAGTTCCCTAGGAAAATGGTGTAGGGTGGCAATTTGGGAAGACAGCTCTGGTGGGTATGTGGTTCCTGAGCAGCCCATGGAGCAGTAAAAAGGACAGAACAGGCCATTAGAAGCGCCCTATAAACACCCTCATCATTACTATGCCGAGTTGTTGACCTCTCTTTCCAGGTCATCTGTTTCATCAGCCCAGCTGACTGGTTTAGGGACCTAGGTGTTTCCTCCCGCCATCCTCAACCAGAAAGCCTGTTAGGGAAATGGTCTTGCCTTCTGAATCTTCTGTTTTGCTGAGGCTGCCATGTTGGAAGGGGAAAAGAGGATGCCCAGGCCCCACGACTCATTTTCATCTGGGAGCTAAACCCATTTGGAAAGATGGAATTAAAATCCAACTTTTTGTCAGATACTTAGCCCACTCTTGAACTTGAAGGCTATTAAATCAGATTAGTGAATGAAAGTGTTTGTTTGGGGTTTTTTTGTTAGTTTGTTTTCTTGTCTTTGGACTTTACAGTACAGTGTGCATTTTTCTGGAGCATATTTTCTTCTTTTGAGAAGTAGACTAAACAGTCTCCACAATAATGAGGTATACAGGCGGGAGAAAACATTTCTGGGAGGGATGTTTTCTATTTTTTTCTGTCCTGATTAAGTTTTCTCCTAGCCAAATAACTAAATTGGGTTTCTAGGCAAAGCAGCTGTCATGGTGTGTGATGTATACTATTTATGCAGGGCCCACTGGGGGGCCCAGTCATTTGTCCTGTCTTGAAATTGAGGTCAGAATGTCTCACACACAACCCCTCCCCGGGGAACAGAGTGGACTGGACTAGGTTGCACACGCTGGCTGTCAGCTCAGTGGAGATGTCATGTGGGACATGTCACTCCCATCACATGGTTTGTGATTCTTGGGCTGGCAGGTCACATGTGGTCAGCACTTCCAGGCCTGCCTCTGCATTGAGCTCAGATGGGTCTAGGGCTAAGGATGCTCACAGAAGGTTCGTCTGTATGGCTAGATCCTGTTCTTGAAACTGTAAACAGCCCAGCCAGTATCCTTTTCACATAGTTCTGGGATCTTCTGCTCTCCTCACACCCGTAAGGGTGACTGCCGTGTGGACAGCACACACTATCATTGGAGGCAATACCCTGCTCAAGTCTGCCGGGCAGTCTGGTCGTACTGCCTAGCTGGTCGGGGTCTACTGTGTGATACTCCGGGAAGCAGAGCTGCTGTGTCTGCTCTGTCTCAGTGCAGAATACTCCAGATTCCTAGATCAGCATTACTTTGCCCAGTTCCCAACACTCGTGCAAACACAAAAACAAAGACATAAGAGGTGAGGTATATGACTGCTCTGGTGAAAGTGACAGTGAACCTGGGCTTCAGCAGAACCCCGCTGGGCATCTTCTTCTCTTTGACAAGCCTACAAGTATGCGCAGCAAAAATCAATACTGACTAGTCAAGAAGCAATGGATGAGTTTGTTGTTGTTTTGAGATAAATTCTTTTGTAGTCCAGGCTGGCTTTGAACTCACTCTGTAGCTGAAGCTGCCCTTGAACATCTGACCCTTTCCGCCTCCTGAAAAGTATTTTATTGTATGTTTGTTTTTGCTGTGCTGGGGATGGAACTCAGGGCCTTGTGAATGCTAGGCTAGTGTTTGCCATTGAGCTATATATGTTCCCAATGAGTGAATGTTTTTATTTGTTTTGTTTTGTTTTAAGCGAAACTAGGTAACAAGAGTCTGAAAATGTAAATGGATAAATAGGCTTTCAGGTCGATTTTTTTTTTTTTAAATAAAGAAAGCAAACATCCATACTCTCTCATTTCTTATAGTGATGAGCTTTTCTTTTGAATCCTAAGGAAGATAATTTCCCATCAGCTATTTGTGTCTTGGGATTTTGTCTTAAGCCACAAGTCCAGGGTCTGCAGCAGCTCTGCTGTCAGATGAGGCAGCCTTTGTTTGGAACATGGGAAAGGACTGCCCAGTTCAGCCAGGGTTTGAATTCCTGCCCAGGGTCACTGTCCCAAAGTCATTCAAGGAGTGATTTAGATGCAGCATCTGAAACGTAGCCTTCATCTCCTGGGGTCTTTAAACACTGAACGGGGAAACTGACCAGACACATCTGAAGTGATAACTTAATAAAGAAATAGAAGTTTATCAGGTCAAATCAAATGATGGCATGCCATCTGGTGTGACAGTGTTCACCTGTGATTCCCAGCCCTCGGGGGGGGGGGGGGGAGCTAAGGAACAAGAATTAGAGATCAGCCTGGGCTACATGGTGAGTCCTAGGCTAGCCTGGGCTACATAGGAAGTCCCTGTCTCAAAAAAATAAACAGAACAGATGTCATCTTCTCTGCATGAACGTGCTTCAATCAACCAATGTAACAACAATGGGAACGCTAAAATAAAGGCCCCTCAAAATAAGAAAGTGCGCATCACTTGGCTGTGTGGGTAATTCTGTGTTGGCTGCAAGGCTGTTGTCTGTGTGAGTACAGTAGGGGGATATTAACTCCGGCTAGCCTTAATTGAAGGTCATCATGAAGGCTTTCCCATGGGTAACAGAGGTACAAGCCCAAGATCCCACAATGGCACTATTAAGTGTCCCTAAAAGAGTGAGGCCAGCACTCAACATGGTATAGGGTACCCTTCGTTCGGGCACGTATTTTTTTCTCAGCATCCATGTCCATCCTATCCCCTTCCATGAGCTTCACCAAATACCATGTCCCAGACTGTGTGTGCCCTGGCTTTTTTAAATCTCCCCATTGACCCAGAATGAGTGATTTCTTGCGGAGGAAGAGGAGGGTGTGTGGAAGCAGCATAAATCCAAGTGGTCAGAAACTGCGAACCAATGCCATAAGCAAAGAGGAGAGAGGTCACCCCA
Organism: Peromyscus maniculatus bairdii; assembly: GCF_049852395.1. NCBI lineage: Eukaryota > Metazoa > Chordata > Mammalia > Rodentia > Cricetidae > Peromyscus > Peromyscus maniculatus. Next base: position 57,430,741 of record NC_134860.1, on the reverse strand, counting down.
GCCCCCCAGCCCAGCCTAGCCTTGGGAACACCTCAGCCATCCCCAGGGAGAGGAGACAAAGGACTGATTCTTTTTCCACCCAGGCCGGCTCCTGTTCAGATGACAAGCTCCTGCTCTTGCTGCCTGAGATATCCACTCCTCTCCCTCTCCCAGGCATCAGACCAAGAAAAACATGCTCACGGGGGAATAGCCCCCAGGCATTTCTCCTGACCTGGCTAGGAAGAGAGGAAGGAGACCTGTTTGTTGGAGAAATCAGGAACAAAGTGTCAGGTGGCTGTGATTTGTGGCAGAGATGGGAAGAAAAAAAAAGGTTGAAACAGCATCACTACCCAAACCATCCTGCCCTGGAAAGCAGAGGTCAGGAGGGCTTATCAAAAGCCAGGAGCTCTTCCTGGTGGTACGTGCCTGTGATCCCAGCACTCTGGAGCCTGAGGCAGGCGAATCAAGAGTTGGAGGCCAGCCTGGGCCACAAGCAAGGTCCTATAAAATAAGATAAATAAGATAAATAAAAGGTTTGTGCAGGGAAGGGAGAGTTTCTGATTTCCTGTGTGGGAAAAAGTGGGGGGGGGGGGGCTAAAGAGCTGGCGGTGACCCACTTGCCGTGGAATTGGACTGGATCCAGCTGTGTTCCTAGAGGTAGCTTGGTATGTGCTTACAGGGCAAGCAGCAGACACCAATTTAAAAAAAAAAAAAAAAAAAAAAAAAAAAGGAAACCTGCCTGGTCATGGAGTTTCTCCCCTTCCAGCAAGATCCCGGCAGCATAGCCCATAACTATGTACAATTATCCCATGGCAATTACAGACAAGGTCCCCGTGCTGGTAAAGACTTGTCGGGTGTTCCAGTCATAAAATCTATGTAAAGCCTGAGCCTCCCGCTCCCTCCCTCTCCCTCCTTGCGGATGCGGATGACCAACACCGGGGCTCCTCCCCTCTGTGCCTCCTTCCCAGAGCAATGCAGCTTGCACAGCAAGGGTCAGCCACAGGATAGAGAACCACATCCTCCTGAGCCTATGGGGAAGGTGTGTCTCTCATGTCAGCAAAGCCCCATGTGCCCCCTGGCTCCTGTTAGATCTGTTCTGAGAGTGCTCAAATACTGTTTACCAAGGACAAGCCCTTCACCTAGCCATGCAGAGGGAAGCTGGCTGGAGGTCATGTTAGACTGTCTCCCAGCAGATAAGTGAGCGCATCCGTGATGTGTGCAAGTTTTCGTCCCCTCTCTCTGGAAGTGTAATGATTTTCAGTGCTGTTAATGTCGGCTGGTTATTAGGTGACAGCAGTGTGGTGGTCTGAGGTCAGTCTCCCTCCCAGAAGGGAATCCATGCCAACGATGTCTCCTTGTACATTGGTTTTATTGTTAGGCTTTGACCAATCCTGTTAACCGGCGTATGTCTGCACAAACCCATTTCAAATAAACCTTTGGTTAAAGCAGAAGACTGGACTGTGTTTTATTTTGGAATGTGCTTTTGTCCCCGTAAGAGGTTACGGCACCCAGGCCTCTACACGAGAAAAGGCCGCCCCAGGTTTTGATGAGTCAGTCAAAGGAAAGAAGTGGATCTAGAAGAGTCCTCCCTCCCTCCCAGTTCATCTGCAGATTCCTGTAAACCCGGAGGGAGATGTTCACACTCCGTCAGGAACAGCATCAACTCACAACACGGGCATTTTCCCCTCTCCCTCCGATGTAGGGATTAAACCCAAGGCCCTGGGCCTTCTAGGCAGTTGCTCTGCCGCCGAGCCACACCCCAGCCTGGCGGTGTTATTTCACAGGTCTATGTTCCACAAATCTATTCTGAAAACCCAAAGGTCCTCCTCTACGCTGCCTGCCATTATTGTCCTTTCCCTTTTCCCTCCGGTTCACAGGGCTAGGAGTCAAATGCAGAGACCCCAGACGCTAGGCAAGCATTCTACCGCTCATCTATGGCCCCGGCATCCAAACCCAAAACTTTAAAAACCTGATATGATGCCACCAGTGGAAATAAAATGCACGCTCTGGAACTTTATTTCATTTACAACAGTATTTTAAAAGGGTGCTGCAAAGCTCCTTCTAGGACACTGCTGGTGGCAGGTGTTTCTAATAAGGCATGCTCAGTCAGTGTTCCGGTTTCGTTTCTGTGGCTGTGACAGGACAGCCTGACCAAAAGCAACGTAAGGGGAACCGGGTTTATTTCAGCTACAGTTCCGGTTCTTAGTCCATCGCTGTGGGGAAGGCAAGGCGAGCACTTCAAGTATCCAGTCACATCACATCCACAGTCAGGAACAGAGAGAAGTAAGTAAGTGCGTACCAGCTTATTTGTGCTCGGCGGGATTTCTGCTCCACACAGTTCAGGACCTAAGGAATGGCCCCACCCACAGTGGACTGGTTCCTCCATCAGTTGACTTAATCAAGACAATCCCTCACAGACACACCCACAGTCCAACCTAGTGTAGAAAATCCCTCATCGAGACTCTTCCCAGGTGATTTTGGGACCTGTCAGGTTGACAGCACTAACCATCACCATCAGCATTATCAACAGAGGCTAAAGAGGCTGAAACCCTTCCCTTTTAATTCCAGCTACACCAAACCCACTTGGGCCAGCTCTTGGTTATTTACATACACATAACTAAAATTATTTAAAATTCTTGAAGACTGACCTGAAACCTTCATTATCAGCTGCAGTTAAGTGCCCTGGACTTGGTAGTCCAGAGTGGCATTCGTTTAAAGTGAAGGTGCCACGCTGGACTGACCAGACCGCCACCATCTCCTGTAGAACCCCGGGTCTTAATGGCCTTCCCCCAACAGTTTCTGTAACATTGTTATAGAGTTGTTCACAGGGTTGAATAAGGCTCGTATTCTTCCCATCTACATCTTAAAAAATATGTTTTGATTTGAACTATTCTAAATTATTTGCAGAAAAATATGTTTTTGATTCCCCCCCCCCAACTTTCCAAAAGTGTTTCTTTATGCACTGCTTTCTGTGGTTAAAAGCCTTTCTGCCACTGGGCGAACACCTTTAATCCCAGCACTTGGGAGGCAGAGGAGGCAGATCTCTGTGAGTTCGAGGCCAGCCTGGGCTACAGAGTGAGTTCCAGGACACCTAGAGCTGTTACACAGAGAAACCCTGTCTCAAAAAACAAAAAACAAAACAAAAGTCTTTCTGCTTGGACCAGAATGTGGCTCAGTGGTAGAACACTTACTTTGCATCGAGGAGGCTCTGGGTTCCATCTCCAGCACCAAAGCCACACACACACACACACACACACACACACACACACACACACACACACACACACACTCATCTTCATCTGCTGTTCAAATTGTAACTGTTGCTTCCCCAAAGGCCCTAAATGTCAGAAGTGGCCAGCTGCTAAACTCTAAACAAGCATCCTGAGATATGACAATCCAGGCCCTGGAATCCCATCTGTGGGAGCTAAATACCATGTTCTCCTAGAGGCAGTTTAAACTGTTCCTGAACACATAAAATGGAAAATATCTCAGATGTCCATTAACAGTAATATAGATAATTAGGCAGGAGTTCTACAATGGAATACCACACCACAATTAAAAGACACAAACCATTGCTCTATCCAATAGTAGTCATAATGTGGAAGGAAAAACAGACAAAAGATTCCGTGCTGCTGGGCAGTGGTGGTGCATACCTTTAATCCCAGCCCTCAGGAGGCAAAGGCAGGTGTATCTCTGTGAGTTCGAGGCCAGCCTGGTCTACAGAGTGAGTCCTAGGACAGCCAGGGTACACAGAAACCCTGTCTCGAAAAACAAAACAAAACAAAAGATTTCACACTGTGTAATTTCATATATATGAGGCTCAATTTCAGGCACAGCTCATGTCCTGAGGAAGAGAACTCATTTACCTAGGTGATGGTTTGTTGAGGTTAAAATTTTGTGCTTGTTGTGTGTGAATGTAATTAACTCGATAGGAAAGTTAAATGAAGTGATTCACTGTCAATCAAAATTTAAATTAATGATAAAATTAAATGTTTCAAAGTGTAAAGTAATTGGGGAGAGGACATGTGGTATGGTGTGTGTGTGTGCGTGTGTGTGTGTGTGTGTGTGTGTGTGTGTGTGTGTGTGTGTGTGTGTGTGCTGGAACACAACTGCATTTCAGTCAAAGGTTCCAGCATTCAGCCCCAGCCTGGCTCTTACTGTATGATTTCCTGAATCTAGATCCATTCAAGAGAAGGCTTCAGATGACCAGCCATGCTAGAGAGAGACCCAGGGATGAGAGAACCCCTGTGGGTTATAAAACCATAGTGTAAAGAAACAAGACTGGCTCACCAGGCGTATCACAGAGAAAGTACTGACCAAGGGACAGAGAGCTGAAAAACAAGACATTTAGGTTAACCCAGACAAAATGTAACATTATTGATTGGCTAGTGGGAAAAAAAAAAAGAACCTTGCCCTGTTACTTCTAGGGTTCTTTCTCTGGTGTATTTGTTTACATAAATATATGTATTTTTCCATATTGAACAGATAAAAACATATCTAAATAGGAGCTGGGCTGTGTGTGTATGGGTGCAGCTGGTATTCTTTTGTCCCCCAGAGGTGAGAATTACAATCCTTGGGTTCAGAGAGACTAGGCTCTCATCAGAGGCACTGGGCATGCAGTAGAAATGATTCTAAATCAGTTTTGCCTGATCTTGAGAGGGTCCAAGTAAGCTAAGCACTGCAGAGTCCGGCGTGAGCCACCCGAGTATAAGCAGTCCACTGTGCTTGGAATCTCTTGGAGTGAGTCTGCACGCATGCATATGCACATAGCAATTTCATATTGTAGTTACAGATGACAGACAGTGGCTTATGGTTGTTCAGTCTCTTGAATCAAAACTATGCCATTAAGGTATGATTTTTCTAAATGGCCTGCACTTCGAGACGTATGTGTTATGTTTAAAGTCAGTCTTAAAATGCTACAGCACTTTCATGAAGAAGGTTTTTTTTAGAGCATTAGTTTTTAATTTCTTGCTCTGGACATTTATGATTTGAGTCTAGGTCCCTTAGCTCTGGGTGTAAATGTTGAAGACATTTGGAAGATGCAGCTGTAGGAAATAAAATTACTTTCATAGCCAATGTTACAGCTGGAACTGGTATAATCCCTGTAATGTAATCCCTGCACATGGGAAGCTGAGGAAGTAAGAGGACTGCCAGAAGTTTGAGGTCCAGGCCAGCCTGAGCTACATGGAAGACCTCGTCTCAAACACTCAAATCATTCTTTCACAGTATGGAGGTTTTACACCCAACGTCTTTAACATGAGTAACTTGAGGGTTTTCCTAGGGATTTTTCTTCCGGTTCCCACTGATCACTGGTCCTACACAGAAGAGCAGACCAGAAAGAAGGCAGCAAATTGGGGCCCCCAAACAGTCAGGGAGTCATTGCCACAGTTGTCGGGAAGAGAATCCATAGTTTCCAATTCTTAATCCCTGGAAGGCGCTCAACTCAAAGGAATATCCGTGCGTCTTAACTAACGAAGAAAAGTTTTGAGAAAGCAAAGACGTGCTGACTGATGTGTGTAGAGGCTGCAGGGGGAGAGGGGAGGGGACAGTGTCGCTGGCATAGCACTGGGCACTCAGGAAGGTTCCCGCCCATGCTGTCATCAGTCCGCTGGACACGTGGCTTCTGGACTTTTCCCACCCTCCTTGTGCTCCTGGCCTGCCCTTTTAAGCATGGGAAAGCAGCTCTGCGAAAGTCCAGTACCAAGCTCTCCCGCTGTGGCCTTGTCCAGTCCTCTCTGCCCCCCAGTTCTTTCTCTAGCATGCCCCGGAGACTCCCTCTGGGTGCCTAATATGTTTAAGTATCTAAAACTGCCCAAGCCCACCGCACACATTGAGCCTTCTGCTCAAGACCTTTACCCACACCACTCCGGGCAGCTTTGTTCTATTACTCAAAAAGCAAGTGGAATAAGCCTAAGCAGGAAGTGACCAGATTTTTTTTTTTTTAACTTCCAGAAAGCTTGAGGAGCCATTAATACAGACGCATTATTGATTCAGTAGTAATTCAGTGAAGTCCTGTAAGGTAGCCCATGCTTGGAGACTTGCTTTTTGCCCAAATGACCAACAGGGCAGTCTGATTTCTCTGCCCATGGTCACTTTCCTTCCAGATTCCAGCAGGATCTGATTCTAACGCCACACACAGAGGTCTGCCCCGGGTATCGTAGTAAAGCACACATACTCCAGGAATGCCATTCTGACTGACCAGGCTAAGTTAACAGGAGTCACAGTTCCAAAGTCCATTAACTTTATTCCTTGGCATCTGGGAGGCTCAAGCAACTGAAAACGAGCGTGTGTGCCGTTTATCAGTTGGCTGAACCACTTCAAGGAATCTCCTTGCATGTGCGTGCTGGGGGCTTGGCACCGTAAGAAAGGTCACTGCGCTGGTTCAAGGTGGGGTTGCCTGAGGAGAGACAGCATCAAGCTCCAAAGCCCTCCTGGCCTCAGCTCTGAGCACCATTCAGTCTCCCTCCCACAGTCCAGCTTGATCGCCATTTGTTCCGAGGGAATCACAGATCCTAGTTTATAACAAAACAAGGACCATATGGGTCACTGAACCCAGGAAATAGAAACTCTACAATCTTAAAAGCATGAGAAGTTACCTGTGGGAACTTGTCCAGAAACAGAAGGGTAAAAAGCAGGCACATGCTGCAGAATAAACCTGTGAATCACATTCATCATGGAGGGCTGACTACCCTGGATGCTGATGTCATTAATTTTTGATGCTGGGGATGAAACTTGGGGCCTCCCACACAGTGGGCAAGTGAAGTATTAAGCTACATCCCAGCCTGATAGTGACACGTTTTAACTGTCCCTTGCAGTAGAAATGGAAGATGTGGAGTTTCTACTTACCTTCTGAGACATTTCACTGTTTACTCCAATGGGAGCCTCAAACTGTCCTGCCGTAGACCCTAAGTGCTGGGATCACAGTGACAAGCCACCATGCCCAGTTCACACTTGTTTATAGCCATCTCACTCTGAACCGGGTTGATTTTGAACTCACTGCAGTCCCCTGACACTGCCTCCCAAGTGCTGAGATTCCAAGCCTGAGCCACCATGCTAGGCCCACACTTTTCAATAGAAGAGCTGGTTAGCTTCTTCTTCCTCGCAAAGATCTGCTTTTTCTCTCCTAAAATCTAGAGGAAAGCTCCTGGCTTATACACAGTAGAAAATGGGTGACTATTTTTCCATCATCAAATGATCCCCCTTTTAGACAGACTGTAAAATGTTTCAAACCGAACGCAAATTACATCATAGAGGTTCAGAATTTTTATATTCCCAAGAGAGCAAGAAAGGCGTACTGGAACTAGGTATTTGTACTTCCACCCTGCTAGCTAGCTCTCTCTCCAGCTCCTCCCAAAATTCAAAAGCTCAGCAATTGCTTCTGGTGACGTCATCTTTGGAAAGGCTAGGTGGCTTCTTTGGGCAAAAACTCTCGTTTCATTGACTAAAACTTACTTTTTCCCCACCCAGAAAAGGGAAGAGACTCAGACATCTCATATGAGCAAGCACTTACCATCCTGTTTCATGTAGAGGTTACCCTGCATCAAGCTAAGTCCTGGCGTCGGCCACCTACACAGCTCACTGGGCAAAACCGGCTTAGGCCTGGCTTTGTAGCGAGAGCATCTAGACTGGGTTTTACTCTTTGAGATGGCTGCAGTGAAGGGGGTGGGATGAAACCATTTGCTGACACTGGAATTCCATGGAACTCAGATCTCAGTATTCATAAACCAGGTCTGGGGCTGGTGAGATGCTCAGTGGGTAAAGGTGCTTGCTGTCCTGGCTGACAATGACCTGTGTCTGGTCCTTGGGATCCACATGATGGAAGCAGAGAACTGGCTTCCATAATTGTCTTCCAGCTTTCTACAGGTGTGCCACTGTACACATGTACCCCCTCCCTTGCACACACATACACACTAAATAGATGTGATACTAACTAAGTGTGTACATAAGGCCTTATTGCTTCTCCTGGCTCAAGCACTTGGGAAGCGCCAGCCGCGGCTGTTTCTGAGATGTTGTTACAGAGGACCAGTCCCTAAACTTTGCATTAACATGATGACAGGAGATCCCAGAGAAGAACAATGTTTTGTGTGTCAAGATTTGCCACAAATACATCTGACCTTCCTAGATACCAGCTACTGCTTAAGTAAAACTCATGGTTCCAGAAGCAGTAGTTAGGATTCTGAGTACCTGTTCTATGAACAATGACTAATTATAAAGAAAACACTCCCACAGGAACTCACACCATAAAATATTTATTAAAAATTTAAAATGATTTTCTCCTGCTTTGGTTATTAAAAATCTTTGATTCCTATCTCTGTTGATACCAGTTGCCAACAATAATGTAACATTGTTACTAACATCATGAGATGATGGACAGATGACCAGAAGACTAGATGAAAGATGCTATGGGTAGAATATATAAAAGACCAAACGTCACAGTTATTTAACAAAATTTGGCTTTGCTAGCAGTTGAAAATTTACTTTTACATATTTAAACTTTTTTCATAAGTAATCAACGTACAAATTCACTTGAATTTGATAACTTAAAATGTCGACAGTGGTTGCAGAGTTTGCTGAAGACTGGGAGAAGAGCCCCAAGAGTCATGTCTCCTTGGAGAACTTTTCTCTGGATTCCAGAGCTCCTGCTGCTGCTGCTGCTGGAAAAATAGACCATTCTGATAACAAGAGTATAAAAAAGCCTTCTGATTCGCAAAGTGGTTCATGTCTGAGGTCCTCATGATGGCTGTGTACCTTTCTTTGCATTTTTTACTGATCTTCATCCACACATCGAATTCCCTGCTCTTGGTATTATTTGGACAAGGAAATCCAAACCGAGCAGACCAAAAGGAAGCCCCAGGCCACATCAAGTGGCAAAGTTAGAAGTAACTTGGAGCAAAGCAGGTAATAGCTCATGATTTCAATAAAAAAAAAAAAAAAGCATCAAATTACTTCTCAGGTGCCACTGTAGAGCCAGGAAATAAAAAGGCTCCGTTGAAAAGGGGCGAATGGTCTCATATGCCCCTCCACTCCTAGAATTCCCAACGAATGTCTTCTTTAGATAGGTACATTTTCTTTTCATCTCTTTAACATAGAAAATCACTTCATAATAAGATCTCGACACACGGTTATCAAAAAAAAAAAAAGCACAAAATAGCCTCCCCTCCCCCCAAAGCATAAAAATAGACAAACTATATCTTTTACAATGAAATTAAGACATGCCTCTGGAGGACTGAGGCCGTTGACTGGTGTCCGGCTTCTTTTCATAATAATTATATGATTTACATCTCCTTTCAGTCTTGAACACTGATTTAAAAAACAGCCCAGGCAAAGGGGAGGTAACAGGTGTTCTCCTGTGCAGCTGAGACAAACAGAAATAATGACATCATGCAACCTCTGACTCTGGCAGCCACACCTCAAGGGCACTTAGGGGCTCAAGCATTTGTCACATACTTGAGGACACAGGTGGCGACTCCAGGGCCTGTGTTTCTCCATTCTGAATCAGGAAACACGCACAGAAACGCTGTTCTGGAGACATCCCCTTACAGGTTAGAGGCAAATGAAGTCATCCAGGAGAACATCGATGAAAACCACCAACTTGAGCAGACTTCCGGCACAAGAGTCTGGCCCTTGTTTTGCTCATAAAGGAGTCTACTTGGTGACCTGCAAGCTATACAGTCACGGCAGGGTACATCTTCTGTTCACTGTTATTGTGGGCAAAGGAGGGCTGGACTTGTCTGTAGCCGGGCTGCAGGCCATCCATGAATGGGGGCACTGGCGTCATGGGCACAGAGTCATGTTGGACCGCATACCCCACATACGGAGTGTGCAGGTACTGCCCTTGATGGGGCACGATCTGGGTGGCCTGCTGACAGTTAAGTACAGAGAAATTTGTGGGCATGTTGACGTACACGTTGTTCATGGTTCCCTCGGGCAAGCAGCAGTTGGTCTGTGACCTTGTTGGGGGAGCCCGGGCCCCCGAGTTGGCACTGGAGCTGGAGCTGGCAGCTGTGCTGGACTGCCGGGACGATGACCCCCGGGAAGTGCTGGCACTGGGGATCATGGGGATGGTCTCCATCAGGCGGTTGCCCGCTGGGGCTCTGCTCTGCTGTGGATCCTGCTTGGGCCGCAGACATCTGCAACAGCACGCGGCTACGAGGGACCCCAGGATGATGAAGGCCACAAACACAGAGCCGACGATGAGAAACGGCACGTATATGGGGACTGGAGGAAGAGCAGAAACACGGCATTATGGTTCACATATGAATACCCTAAAACCCGGTGAGCAGCAGAGGCCAGGGGCAGGTGTGCGCCAACAGTGAGTGCACTCAGACACGAAGCACCAGGGCTGGGTCAACTTGGTCACAGGTCACCAGTGCACAAGATGCAGCTTCCATGGCCAAACACGCGGCCGAGGCCCTGCAGGCATGGCGAGGCCCGCGTAACCTAAACTTCGTAATTCCACTTAGATTCCCCTAACACAGCACTGGATGCCCTATCCAAGTTGGCAAAGGGCAGGCTTGATCTAGATGAGCCCACAGTAGGAAAGCAGCCCACATGTAAGTCTTCCCTAGCAGGAAGCCACAGGGTCTAATTGGAAATGAGTTTATACTTCCCCAAATCTTCCTTTTTCTTCTAGGAGGTTTTATACATTCCCTTGACTTCTTTTTGCCCTTACTTTTTAACAAGTTTCTTTCCTTATAGTCAGAACAATAAAAAGCAATTAACTTAGGTCAGATTATGAACCATTCTCATTTCCAAATAGGAAATAAGACATAGGCGGTCATGGAAGGGGAAAAATAAACAAACAAACTCTGGGGCAGTGAGGAGATGGCTCAGCATATGAAGGCTCTGGCCACCAAGCCTGAAGGGGACACACACACACACACACACACACACACGCACACGCACACGCACACGCACACGCACGCACATGCACACAATGGCTAAAAGTAAAAATAATAATAGGCAGCCTCTCCACTGAGGGTACATGTCTCATGAGGAAATGCAATCTATTAAGTTATTTGACAGACTCATTTTCAATATATATATATATATTTTTTTTTTTTGGTTTTTTTTTGAGACAGGGTTTCTTTGTGTAGCTTTGCGCCTTTCCTGGAGCTCACTTGGTAGCCCAGGCTGGCCTCGAACTCACAGAGATCCGCCTGGCTCTGCCTCCCGAGTGCTGGGATTAAAGGCATGCGCCACCACGCCCGGCCATTTTCAATATTTTTAAAGTGCATGAATCTTAAGAACCCAGCTTAATCAAAGAGGAGAATAGAAAAATAGTTACCAAAGGCTGAGGAAGTGGGGGAAGAGGGAAGGATGGGAAAAGCCAGTGGGTATTGAGTTATTCTGAAAAATGAAACCGTAAAATAACAATAAAAATCTGTTAGTAAAGTAGAAGACTAATGAACTTCATTTTAAAAATTATAAAAAAACCAAACAAACAGAAAAACCTTCCGGGAACCTGGCACAGTGGCTCACAGCTTTAACCTCAGCACTTGGGAAATGGAAACAAGAAAACTGTTTTGAGTTCAAGGCCAGCCTAGGCTACACAGTGAGTTCCAGGCCAGCCTGCACTATTAAGTAAGCCTTTATCTTAATATATATATATATATTTTTTTTAATTATATATTATATTTTAAAATAAATACAAATTTAAAACATTTTTGGAGTCACAGCAATGGCGGCTCCTCAGGGCCAGCAAGTCTTGTTAGCAAGCGGTCCTTCAGCCTGGTGAGGACACGGGCAGGCAGGAGGAGCCTACAGAGAGCCTCTGAGCCACTTCTGCGGAATTCTACCTACATCCAAGATACCTGCATTTTCCGGTGTGTTCCTGACTCAGTTCCCTTTGTTGGCAGGGGTGGGGAACGGGTGCGAGGTGCTGGGAATTGAACCTGGGGCCTCACACATGCTAAGGAAGCATTCTACCACTGAGCCCAGCCCAGCCCTCCCTAACTATTCCATTCCACCAGGGATTCATGAGTCCCACCAGCCTTGGCAAGGTACCGTTACCAGCACTTCTGATGGGGCAGCATGGAGCCCATCCCTACCTCAGAGGTCAGATCTGCAAACACCCTTTGCAGACTGCTTTCTGGGAGTCATGCTGTTCACATACCGCACCGAACCACAGAGAAATAACGACTAACAACCAAACGTATTTCAGAGGTTCGGGACACGTGAGCAGTGGGCATTGCCGAGAAGAACCACTTTTCCACTCAGGGTCGCTTCAGCAGCCCGGAAGGCTTGTGCCGTCTGTAGCCCAGGTGACTCCCACAGCCGGGCTGCTCTCCTTACACCAGCACTGCGGACCAAGTCCAGGACTGGAGCCGTGAAAGCCAGGCTTTCTCCTACACACGCTATAAATATTTCATTCCCTACATGAAGATACCAGCCCCCACATGTTATTAGAGGTAAACAAAAAAACAACACAGATAAGTTTTACCTCCAATATGATAGTAAAAACTAGCTGAAACCAGTCGCAACCCACATCATGAGTTTTGGGGAGAAATACCTGTTCTCTTTCCAGGATTTTTCATTGGAAGTGTAAATAACTATACAGAGGTAAAAAATACAGGGCTCCCAGGACAGGGACAACTTACAGGGACAACTTACAGGGCAAGTTGTCCTTCACTGTGGAAGGGCTTGGAAAGGAGCAGGAGATTTAAAGGGAAGGTTTTGGAGCAGAGTGAAGGGTGCCCAGGAATGAAGGGTGCCCGTGCCCAACACCGGCAGTATGAGCAGGCTGCTGCCTCCAGCTTTGGCCAATGCCATCCCGACGTTTTAGAAAATATTAACAAGCCCAACTTAACAGACACCTTATTGTAGCCATTTGGCTCATTTCTCCAGGCTTTATTCCCAGACCACACACTCTGCAAAGCTGAGCTGGAGTGGAGTTAGGATTACCAAACTCAGTACTCCCTTCAGACTCAAACCAGGGCAGCAAGAGGAGCAGCAAATTTACAAAAATGCTCGACTGCAAAGAGTATATCTCTGAAAAGAGCTGAGGGGCGGGAGACTGCACAGTCAACCAGAAACAACCTGTGCCAAGGCTCACGCAACGCCACTCCTACGTGTTGATAGCACACACACACACACACACACACACACACACACACACACACACACACACACACTCAATTAGGCAGCCTCTCCACCGAGGGTACAGGTCTCACGAGGAAATGCAATCTACCAGATTATTTGACAGGCTTATTTTCAAAATCTGGCTTTGACTCTTAAATAATCAAAGCCTCGGTGTGAGCAAAGATGGGCACTGCTCCAATGTCACATCTATCAAGTCTGCCTAAGGAGACCAATCCAGATTCCCAGAGGCCGAGGTGGTCACTGAAAACTGCACTGCCTCATCTAGAAGAGCCTGGATTCCCTAGGATGTGAAAAGTGCGTCTGTCGCCCACGGGAAGCTGCCCCCCCCCGCCCCCCGCTCCCCAGTACCGAGAGCTGCCTTCCTTCTGTGGATCCTTGGGGGACGTCAGGCCTTCTCCAGAGGGGGCGCGCCCTTGCCATGTCTTTGGGTATTCCCAAGAAATTAAGCCCCATGGAAACTGGTAACACAGGGAAGGGAAGGGAGAGACCCTGAACAGAAGTATCGAGTTTTGTCTCGAGTTTTGTGCCCCAATTCACACAAAGTTAATGAGTAGAAAAAATAAAATAATAATCTTGGACTCTCCTGCTCCCAGGCTCTTTCCTAAAATCTCCAAGCATCCGGGTTCCTGTTGCCCAGGCAAAGCAACCGCCCTCCCCTTTTGCACCTGGGCGCGGACGCCCTACCTGCCGAGCTGTCTGGGCCTTCTCTGTCTGTCCGGCCTGGCTCCCCGACACCTTGCTGGCGGTCGTTGTCGCAGCCTCCTTGGTCCAGGCGCGCCTCGGCGCTGGAGCAGCAGTAGCGCAGCGCACAGCTGCCGCAGCAGATGGTGGCGTCGCCGCCGTCGAAGCGCTCGGGGCACTGGAAGCCGATGCGCCAGACGCCCTGCGCGTCCAGCCAGCCGTGGCAGTACTCGCCGCTGGCCCACGCCCCCGCCGCCAGCAGCGCGGCCAGCAGCAGCTGCAGCAGCGACGCGCGGTGCCCAGAAGAAGTGGTAGGGGAGCCGCGTCCGCCCCACATGGCACTGCCCTGGGTGGAGGTGATGTCTCTAGAGGACGTAGATCTCCCCCAAGAAGTTATGGCTCGGCGACGCCAGGGACCTTCCGGTCGGGCCACTCCCCTCTGTCGCGACGCCCAGGCTGCAGAGCCAGGGTCTAAGTCATCCCTCCTTGCTAGAGAGCGGGTCCCCGCTACACTCGGCCTTTACAGCGGCATCACGGAAGGAACGTTCCCAGAGGCTTGGCGTGCGATCCGACCTTCCCTGTGCATCCCCGAGGGGACGCTCCGCTGCCCACCAGGAGCCAGGCCGCCGCTGGAGCGGATCAGCGTCGGAGTCCAGCGCGAGTGGGGTGCGTCTCCCCCTCTATTCACCTCCGGAGCGAGAAGCAGCAAAAGAAGCGGGCAGTGGGCGCAGAGCTCCCGGCGGCAAGTGCAGCAGCCCGCCGCGCTCTAGCTCCGCGGCTCGGGGCTCGATCCTCCTCATGGCTCCGGCCACCGCTCGGGACGCTGCGAGTGTCCGCACCTCCCCAGCAGTCCCGGAGCCCGCCCGGCTGGCGGCGGCCGCGGCTGCTGCTGGGCGCGGGGCCAGCGGGCTGCCCGCCCCGGCTCCCGCTGCAGCTCGCGTCCCGTCTCCTTCTCCCTGTCGCGGGTGCGTCCCGGACAGTGCGCTCCGGTGGGAGCCGCCCACGGAAGTTTCAGTCCCTCGGGCTACGGGAGCGGAGGAGCGCGCGGCCGCCCCACGTTAGCCTTGCACGGCTGCAAGCCAGCTCCGACTGCCGGGCTGCGCGGTGCGTTCCCCTCTTAAGAGGGGCTGGCGACTCCCCTGCGCGCATGCGTGCTGCGAGGGCTTCCCTCCGCCTTGGGACGCCAGGGGACTCCCGCAGCCCTTCACTTTCCTACACCAGAGGTGTGGCGGTGGCCAGGCAGCAGCGGTGCGAGTGAACTGAACAGACGTGTAGGAAAACGCGTTTTAAGTCAGCCACGGCTTGGAAGAACAATTACAGCAAGGATAACAGAAGCAAAAGTTGAGTGCGAATCTTCGACCTCCAACATTCAGAGTTACTTTAACAACCCTCCAAAGGATAATTACTACTTACTTTCCATGTTACAGACGACCCAGTCGTCACTCAGACTTGTCTTGCCCAGCTTCCAGCCTCCAGGCTCAGGAAGAACACAAATGCGATCCGAGCTGTGTGCGTGGCCCCCTGGTGCCACTGCACCGCTGAATGAAGAGGTCAGCAGGGACATCAATGATGTGGTCACTGTCTAAATGAGCTATGCCACTTTATTTGGCCTCCCCTTCCCCCATAGCTGGGTGTGGTGATTGGTGAAGTCCAGCAGAAAGGTGCCCCCGAGAAACATTTGACCTCGGCGGTGGCTTAGACAGACAGCTGCAGCCAGGAAGAAGGCAAGGATCCAGACGCCAGAGATTCTGAGAAGGAAGGAATAGCTCCACTCTTGCAGAAGCTGAACAGGTGCTCGTGCTATTGAAGTAGCTAGCGCGGAGTATTTTTAAAGAAACTACTGTGCCTTTCTCAGTCAAAGTCAGTCCATAAATTCTAGATCCAGCCCCTCAAGTAGGGGCCCTCACTTGTTGCTGGGCTCTGTTTCTTCGCTCAGTTAACCATCTGTGGTTAACATCAATGTCCCGTTCAGGTCCGCGGCTATCGAATACAAAGCAATTTTATCCGTAGCAAAGACATTTTGGGTTAAACCATGATAGGGCTCTTCATGCAACCCCTCACCTCAGACACTGAGAATTAGCCTTTCTGTCGCCGCCCTGAAAAATGTTCACAGAGACGATTGTACCGTTTGTTCCTGTACCCACAAAACACATTATTCTTGTCGTTTAAGATAAATGCATGGACCCCCAGGGCTCATGCCTGGGAAGCAAGCGCTCTACCACTGAGCTCCACCCCAGTCCTGAAATCCTGTATTTTAAATGAACCAAATGCCAACCTTCTATAAGATAAGAAATGAACAAAACTTCAACATCAAGGGGCCATTCATTTCCTAAACACATTCTGTGCGGCATCCTGGAGATTTACCTTGAAGCCAGACACCTTAGCCATTTCCCTCAAGCAGGGTGGTCTCCCACCCACATACTAACTGGGCCCAACCCTGCTTAGCATGAGAGATCAGATGACATTGGGCACAATCAGGATGATATGACCATAAACTCAGCAGACCCTAAAGTCTCTGAGTTAAGAGAAAGGTTGGACTGAAATATAATCAAACAAGTAAAAATAATACAAGTATGATGGGATCTACCAGCAGCAATATACTGGACCAATTTGTGTGTGAGGGATGGGTATGTTCATGTATGTCCTCATATATGGGCATGGGTATGGTGGCCAGGGGTTGATGTCAGGCCTCTTTCTCAATTACTCTCCATTTTGAAACATCTTACTGAACCTGGAGCTCACCAATTGAGCTAGATTGGTTTTGGCTTATAAATTCCAGAGATTTGGCTGTCTGTGCTCCACCCCCCCACACCCCCACACCCCCACCCCTCCCACACACACACACTCTGTAATGGGGTTGCAGACCCATGCCACCACACTTACCTTTTTTGGTAGGTGTTGGGGATTCGAACTCAGGTCCTCACACTTATATAGCGCCTACTTTACTGACTGATCCATCTCCCTGCCCCTTTACAGGGCCAGTTGAAACACACAATCTGACACTGGGTTGAGAGGAAAGGCCCAACAAAACATCAGAGAACTGCTATTTAAATTTAGACCGGGGGAAGCCAAGGTTTGTTAGAGGGAGTTAGTCTCTTGGTCAATACCGTTGGCTACCATCTACTGGGAACTTGCTATATTCTAGGCACCATGTCAAGAGTTTCACATCTGCAGCTTCATTTAATCCTCACAACCACCCTATAAGGAAGATATTACTTTGCTCATTTTATTGGTGAGGATAAATTTCCTGGCCCACATGGACAGAAAACGTCAATTTTTCTGGACTCACTCATTTCTTGCTTGACTCCAAAGCCCATTTACTAACCTGCTGTCACCACAGTGTATAACACGAATTGCTAAATGGTCTTTTAATAAAAACCTGGAGCCCAATATTGAGGTGAGTGTTGAAAGATCAGAGAGACAAAGGAACAAGCCACCTCTTACCTCTAGGACTCCTCAGCCTGAACAGCTTTCCTCAGCTGAAAGACTTTCTTTCCTGTCTCTTCACGCCTTATGTACCTTTCTCTGCCCACCCGTATCATTTCCTGTCTCAACTTTCCTCGTGCTGGGATTAAAGGCATGTGACTCTCAAGTACTGGGATTAAGGGTGTGTGCCACCACTGCCTGGCTCTTTTTCCTCTCCTGGACTGAGTCAATCTCATGTAGTCCAGGGTGGCTTTAAACTCACAGAGATCCAGATGGATCTCTGCCTCCCGAGTGCTAGGATTAAAGGCGTGGCCACTACTGCCTGGCCTCTGTGTTTAATCTAGTGGCTTGTTTTGTTCTCTGATCTTCAGGCAAATCTATCAGGGTACACAGTATATTACCACAACAGTGTCCATTTCTCATGTTAGTGTATGTTGATTCACCTGGTATTCTGAGGGTTAAATACTTTTCTAAAATTTTTGTTTTTTAATTGTGTGTATAAGGGTGTGTCTGTAAGTGGGTATGTACACATGTGAGCTCAGGAACCAGAAGAGGGCATTGGATCCACTGAAGATGAAATTACAGGCCATCATGAGCTGGCCCTTGTGAGTGCTGGAAAACTAACACCAACCTTCTACAAATGGGTTAGCACTTCAAGTATTTTCTTTAATTGCTGTTTGATACAAGATAATTGTACTTAGTGCAGAGAGCACTTGTTCCATACTTCCCCTTTCTCTCCCATTTATGTGAGTCTCTAAAACCCATTGTTTGTCCAGAACTCATGAAGAAATTGCTGGACATTTCACATTGAATTGGTCAGATAGTTTGGTTGTATCATGGTTTAAGTACAATGTTGTTGGGGTTTTTCCCAAATAGTCAACAGTCTATAATTGGTAAATTTGGAAGTATGGGTGCTGTGGGATGTCTTTCTGTATGCTGTGAATATGTGTTGCTATGATTGGTTAATAAGAAGCTGCTCTGGCCTATGGTGAGTCAGGAGATAGCCAGGCAAGAAATCCAAGAGAGAGAGACAGGAAAAAGAAAGGCAGAGGTAGAGGAGACGCCATACTGCCGTCCAGGGAGGAGCACGTAATGGCACACAGGTAAAGCCACAGAACACATGGAAACATATAGGTTAACAGAAATGGGCTGAGTTAAGTTATAAGAACTAGCTAGCAAGAAGCCTGCCTTAGGCCATGTGATTGGTAATTAATATAAGCCTCTGTATGTTTATTTGGGTCTGAGTGGCTGCAGGACCAGATGGGACACAGGAAAACTTCCAGCTACATATGGGACTTTGAGGAGATTCATTCTCTTTTTTAAACAATCATGCAACCCTTTGTTTCTCTTTATTTTTAACACAGTGCTGGGGGTTGGACCCAAAGTCTTGTCCATTCTAAGCAGATGCTCTGCTATTGAGCTACATCCCCTTAAAAATAAGGGAGACTTGTTTCATTGTGACTTGATGTGATAATTGTCTTCAGTGTTCAAAGGTCCTACTCATTCTCTCCCATCTTCTGGTTTGTTTTAATTTTTACTGTGTACCCAACATGCTGTATAGAAACTTTATAAACTAACTTATCAATTGCTTTTCTATTGTGGAGGCTATAAAGAGGACTTAAAATGATCTTGCTCTTTCCAGAGGAAACACAAATTCCGTCACTCTTCTTAACAGGCTGAAAACTTACTCTATTATTCTCTTCTGAGACACCAAAACTAGCTATCAGAGCATCTAAGTAGTAGCAATAATACTTTTGTTGTTGTTGTTGTTGTTGTTGTTGTTGTTGTTGTTTTTGTTGTTGTTTTTAAAGATTTATTTATTTATTATGTATACAGCATGTATGACTGCAGGCCAGAAGAGGGCATCAGATCTTGTTACAGATGGTTGTGAGCCACCATGTGGTTGCTGGGAATTGAACTCAGGACCTCTGGAAGAACAGCCAGTGCTCTTAACCTCTGAGCCATCTCTCCAGCCTGCAATAATACTTTATTATAATCAAAACCAAAATTCAGACAGTCTGACCAAGACATATTTAAAATATGTAAAAGTGTGATCCCTTGCTTTAAAAACCAGAGTTCTGTAGAACACTCTCACATTATGTTTCCTTTCTGTGCGTGCATATACATATGCATTTATATGAAGAAAATAGTTGATTTTTTTAAAAAGAAACTTCCAGTCTTTGTCTCGGGTGGGAGGTCATAGGCACAGCCGTACTAGAGAAGTCAATAAGCCGGTTGTCCGAGGCTGGATTTGTCGCAAAACCTATGTGACCCCAGGAGACCCTTGGAGAAATCGAGTCTCAACCAGGAACTGATGCTGATGGGAGACTGTGGGCTATGGGCTCCAGAACAAATGTGAGGAGAGGAGGATCAAATTGACCCTGGCCTAGATCTGCAAGGCTGCCCTTGAGCTACTGATGCTGGACTGAAAGGAACCATGGTGTCTTGTTTTTAGGACAATGTTCTGCTAAGACAACTTGTGTGCATTGGGGTACTGGATGAGAGCAAGATGAAGCTAGATTATATCCTGGGCCTGAAAGTCGAGGAATTTCACTGAAAGGTTGCTGCAGACCCAGGTTAGATTTGGACCTGGCCGAATCTCTTCACCATGCCCGCGTGTTCATCTGCCAGCGTCGTATCAGGGTCTGCAAGCAGGTCGGTGCACATCCCATCCTTCTTTGTCCATCTGCCCAGAAACACATTGACTTCTCCAGCTCCGTTCTCCTTCTGGTGGCCGCTCAGGCCATGGAAAGAGGAAGACCGCCAAGAAAGGCCAGGGTAGCGCTAGAGCAGGTGATGATGAGGAAGAGGATTAAATTAATACCTCCCTGGACTGGAGGATTGTCTAGTTTTCCAGCTGACTAATAAAACAGAATCAACACTTGAAAAGAGAAAGAAAAGAAACTTCTGACATTTTGCTACTACCTGTTGAAGATCATGTATTTAAAGAAATAACAGGGGATGGGCTGTAGCTCAGTGAGAGAGCACTTGCCTAGCAAGTACTACAAGCCCTGGGTTTGATCACCAGCCCTCCAAAGCTAATTAATTCATTATGATAGTCCTAAGCTTGCTACCTCGAGTTGATATGAGTCCTATGGAGGTAATCGTGTTTCTGTTGGCTGGTAGTCATAAAAGCTGCAAGCTCCACCATGCTTTTCGGTGAGTTTTAGCAAGACTCTCACCTTCTGCACACACAGCAACAGTCTGTTAAAGGAGAACAATTTCATGTTCATTCCTTCCCTTCTCTTCTCATGAACAGGAGCAATGTTGCAAATTTCACATTTGTTTCACTAAATGTTCCTTTAAGCTCAACTATTGGCGTTACCCAATACAAACTCAAATCTAAACAATTATGTTAATTTACATTTTTTTTGTTACTTTAGCTCTACATCTTGCTCCATCATTTTATCTAACCCCTATTGGGATGTTTACTGTTTTATATTTTCTCTTTGGAAATATGGAGTTAGAAGTCATCCAAGACTTTTGTATACATGAAGGCAAAATCACCTAGTATATTAAAAAATGATTGCAGTGAGGCTGCTCATGGGTAAAGCAGTTGTTACAGAAACATGAAGGCCAGAGTTTCTCTTTCAAGTCCACTGCTGCTCTACTATAACCCCAGCAGGTCTGTCTACTGGCTACCAACAATGTAGGAGGCTTTTTTTGGACCACCAGCCCCCCAAATCATGACACAGAGACTTATTATTAATTATGAAACCTCAGCCTTAGCTTAGGCTTGTTTCTAACTAGCTCTTATAACTTAAACTAACCCATTTCTTTTCATCTATGTGCTGTCACGTGGCTCATGGCTGTTACCTCTCCTCCTGCATGTCCTGCTTCCTCTGTGTCCAGCTGATGACCCCCCTTTCTTCTTCCCTGAGTCCCCCTCTCTGTTCCCAGAAGTCCCGCCTAACCTCTTCCTGCCTAGCTACTGGCCATTCAGCTCTTTATTAAACCAATCACAGTGACACGTCTTCACACAGTGTAAAGGAATGTTCCATAACACCACAATCCTAGAATTTAGGAGACAGACTGGACAGAATTTGCAAGCTATTGGTTCAACAAGAAACCCTATCTCCACATATAAAGTGGAAAGTGATCAAGGAAGACATCCAGCATCAACTTCAGGCCTACACACACACACACACACACACACACACACACACACACACACACACACACACACGACTTTTAGCAAAGATTTTCAAATCAATATAATGAGTCCAATGTCCATAACATAAACATTTCACAACTCAAGAATGAAAAAGAAAACAACCCAATTTACAAAAGGTTTGAACAGCTCTCTCACCAAGAAAGGGCCAGTCACATGGAAGAATATTTATTCTTTGTCAGTAGTCACTGGTTGCCATAATCAAAACATCAAGATATCACATTACTCCTAGAATGGAAATAATATTGATGACAAGAATAAAAATGGTGCTTGTGAGCATATGGTAAAACTTGTATCTGTAAACATTGCTAGTGGAATGAAATATGGCTTAGCCATTGTACAAAGCAGTTTGACAGTTCCTAAAAAAGTTAAGTTCAGAATGACCATGTGGCCCTACCATTCCATGGATTCATATATATATGAAATATATATATTTCAGAGTTGAAAGCATATGTCAATACATAAAGTTCTACATTAATATTCAAACACCACTGTTCACAATAGCCTAAGGGTGGAAATAACTGGCTGCTAACTGGAGAATGGATAGGGAAATGTACTAAATCCATACAATTACAATAAGATTTTACCTACAAAAGGAATGAAGCCTAGGTACACGCCTCAACATGGGTGGACCTTGAAAACATTGTGTGGGGGAAAAAAGACAGATGCAAAGAACATGCATTATTTGAGTCTAGTTACAGCAGAGGTTCTCAAGCTGTGGGTTGCAACCCCTTTGGGGGTCAAACAACCCTTTCACAGGGGTTGCCTAAGGCCATTGGGACACAGAGATTTACATTACGATTCATAACAGTAGCACAATTACAGTTATGAAGTGGCAATGAAAGGATTTTATGGTTGGGGGATCTCCACAATATGAGGAACTGTACTAAAGGATCACAGCATTAGGAAGGGTGAGAACCATAACTTACAGGAAATGTCTAGAAAAGGCAAATGCAAAGGGACGGAAAATAGGCTAGTGGTTATCAGATGCCGTGGGGACAGAAGAGTGGCTGCATGATGGGCATGGAGTTGTAGGTCGAAATATGCTGGAACAGAGGGCGGCAGTGGGTGCACACATTGGGAACACACTGAATGCCATTGGTGGCGCACTTTATATTTACATATTTTGCTACCCTGAGGCTATGTGGGAAAAAGTCTCCCCTGTCTTCTCACAAGAGAAAATAGTCCTGTGCCCTCTGATATGTGGGAGCTTTTTCTTCCAGTACCAAGCAAGTAGCCCACCAACAACTCACCTACCTGTCAAGTGTCCCACCAACAACTCACCTACCTGTCAAGTGTCCCACCTCTGCTTCTCACAGATGCCGCAGTGAGAGCTCAGAGCCCACACAGGTATCTATGTTGGTTTAATTAGTAAATTAGGTACAACAAGAGATACACACTAACTAATGATATGATAGGTTTAGTATAGTGAGGCTGCCAGCATCACTACTCTTGTGCTTTAGGGCCACTACCAAATACAAGAACAATTTGCTTGAATGTAGCATAGTGATACCATAACAATCAGGCTGGTATCTGAGGTGGGCATGAAATGGCTGATGGTCTGGTAGAGTGTACCTTATGAATCTAACAGACAGGAAATGATTTTATTATTGTACTCAGAAGAGCATGCAACTTAAAATGTGAGTTGTTTCTGGATTTTTCCACTTAACATTTTTAGACTGTAGTTGACCCCCAGTTAACTGAACTGCTATATACAGTTGAACAGAGAGGCAGGATTATTGCATACAGCTGAACAAGGAGGCGGGGTTATTAGATACAGATAAACAAGGAGGCGGAGTTTATGGTGTACACCTGGACCAAGGAGACGGGTTTAGCTAATCTCTATAGAGAGCAGTCTCTGTAGGGAGCAGTCTTCAGACCATAAATATCGAGGGGACACATTACTGTATACACTGTCAAGACTCGCATTCCGACCAGAGGAAGGCTTTACCATCCCGCTGGGCCTTACTAAATCCCTCTATGGGATGGGAGGGCGGGAGTCTTTGCCATTTTCCCATGATTCTGAGGTTATGGTGTCCTCATGGCCTGCTCATATCAACGGAACACATCCCTTTGGGACTTCACTCACGGCTTCCTCTGCTCTCCGCAGAAACTGTTCCCTCCATGTGACCCAGTAAAAGAGAAGAGCCAGCTCTGTAGATAGTTGTCAGCAGCTCTTATGGGAAAGGTAAGCCCTGTGCTCTACCTTTGGCTGCCTAGAGACTGATGTAGGTGCTCTCATGGTTAGCACTGGCTGTAAGCACAAGCCCTGCTCTGGAGGAGGCATTCCTGACACCTAGTATCACAACCAGGAACCCCCATTCACTTGGGGGTCACCAGATATTAGCGAAACACTTGCCTGTACTGTGACGGGACTTCAGCAGAGAGCAATTTCTGAGTGAGGTGGGCCTAGTCCCAGCAGCAAGAAATGAAGAGATGTCTAATGTCATGGTGTGGTAAGAGACTGTGATCTCACATCCAGGATTAGGAACTGTATTGAACAAAGATATCTTCATTGTGGTTCACTGAAATAATACAGAAGGCGGTTTGGGACCATATTCTCCTTGGGATTTCTAACTAGCGAGATCATTGTTTTTCTCTGACCATGTCAAAGAAGAGGAGGAAGAGGAAAAGGGGAGAGGGGAGGAAGAAGAAAAGTCCCTCTTATTGTAGGTGTTTAGATTTGATATAAATAATAATTTCCTTTATCAAAGCTGCCTCACCAGATAAAAGAGCCCTTGTGCTGCCTGTGGCGGCAGGAAGTCATGGAGGGATTTGCCCTGCCTGGGAGCAGGAGTAATTATCCCCATCCGAGCACACCAACATCTCTTCCCCGCCCCTTGGTTTTATAGTCTCAACCTGAGTTTTGTACCTTTTGGATTAATCTGTGATTTTCTTTGGCTTTTGCAAGAAGTCAGTCTCTCAGGAAACAATTGAATTAAACTTTGTTTGTTTAAAGAGTTCTTATGTAGTAATCCATGCTGTCCCTGGGATGGGGCTGTAGTCATTGGTAGAGCACCGCCCAACATGCACAAGGCCCTGGATTCTGTGCCCAGGACAGGGAAAAAAACATGCAGGAAAGTGGGAGCCTCTGCTGGAAAAGCAGGAAAGACTTTCCTGTGTGGTGTGGCGTTCTAAGGAGCAGGAGTTGTTGAATGAAATCCACCTCCAGTAAACACGAGCAACCCAATGGCATCTGAAGGAAGACTCCTTGGGGATTTCAGATCTTTTGCAGCTTTATAGTGTCCAAGACGTGTCTTGCTTTGTAGTGTGAATTCTTATGTTATATAACAGTTACCTGGAGACTCTCCAGCTTGCTAGCTTTCAGTACCTAATTAGAAGGAAGGGTTTAAAAAACGTTCTTATGTTAGAGAATACACTTGAACAGAGTATAGCGTGGCTCAGCTAATCGCTAATGCACTGATTAGGCATCTGGCATATCCTGGGCACCATGCTGGATTCCTTGACATCATCAGAGTGGCTCTTGTAATAAGTGCATTAAGGGAGCTTTGAGAGGTTTTGAATTCACCCACCCTTTCTAGAATTTCCTAATAAGTTACAAAGAAATGTCCAGTTCCTGCAAAATGTCACACAAGTAATTGTGACATAAGCGCTGTAGGACTCCTTTACCCCTGTTCACTTGCAATGGGCATCTTCTAAAACTGCCCAGATGGGATGATGCCACAAGAGGCAAATAAGTCACCGGCATGCTTACTCTCCATCATAGCTGCCTCATTGCAGCACACAGTTTGATCTTATATGATACACACACACACACATACACATACAAATGTGTGTGTATGTGTGTGTGTATCTTTCTTGTGATACACACACACACACACACACACACACACACACACACACACACATCTTTAGTTATTTTATGCCTGGAAGTGGATCAATTTATATTGGAAACATGAGGTCACAAAGAAAACACTGAGGGGAATTGTAAATCAGGAAAAGGTAGACTGAGAGAATTAGTATTGTGCACAAAGAAAATCATGGAACGTGATATGAAGGAGTGGTCTGGAGGTACAGCTCAGTGGATAGAGAGCTTCTCTAATGTGCAAGATTTGGTCCCCAGCCTGCAAAGCAAAACCAAACTAAACAAGCCTTGCCTTGCAGGTGCTAAGTGATCTTAAGGTGTAATTATTGCAATTGATAGGACCAGACTAGTTCCATGATCAGGATTTCTCACTGGTATCACCTGGATCACACCAAAAAATATGTAGCAAGAATGTCTAGGTAAAATCGTAAATATGATGCAGTTATGCTTACGACACTAAGCAAGCTTGCAAACTTTCTGAAGCAAACAAACATTGTATACATGACAAACCATGACCTGCGTCTTATGGTGTTTTAGTGAAAGTTTTGGCAACACATGCATACTTACTGTTTTATTACTATTTTTGGTTCACCCTAGGAATGAAAAAACAAAACAAAACAGGACCTGAGAATCCAGGCAAGGGTCCTATCATTGAGCATCACCCCAGCCCTGCCGTTAGTGCTTCTGAGAGACGGCAGAAAGGGAGAAGGAAAGAGCAGCCTTCTGCCAGGGCCACAGGAGACCTGGTGCATTCTGTCAGAGTGCTAGTTCACCTGTAGAAATCACAGAATTCCGACACACAGTCAAAAGTCATCCAGAATCACTTTCCGACATAGGCAATTTACATTTATAGACTGGGTCAAGCAAATTGGACAGTTTAAGTGAGCATTGAATGAGCAGAACATAAACATGTTGGGGCCAATAAATGGTCATATTTATGGACTGTAGTAAAACCTCTGTCTTTCTCCACTTGGAGAAATCTTGCTGGCTAGATTGAACACAGCGGTCAAGGCAAAACTGAAATAGACCTTCCAGACTCCTTGTTACAGTCCAGATACATTTGGGCATCCGACACTGAGTGGGAGCTAGTGGATGAAGGTGCTAAGAACAAAACCACAAGCAATGTAAAGAAAACAAACTTAGAGAGCAAACCACTGCCTATTTATGCATTTCCAAAATACAAGTTCAACTGAATTTTTGAGAAAATACTATTCACTGGGCAATGGTGGCAAACACCTTTAATCCCAGTGCTTGGGAGGCAGAGGCCAGCCTGGTCTACAAAGCAAGTTTCAGGACGGTACACAGAAATGCTGTCTTGAAAATCCAGAGAGAGAGAGAAAGAGGGGGGCAGGGATGGAGGGAGGAAGGAGAATGTTATCCATGTGCAGCTTGATAGGAAGAGAAAATCAGACTCTGAACTAATACTCTTTTTAAAAAGTGAAAAACCAGCTCTACAGCACAGAACTCACTTCCGCTTGAGTCATCGCGACAGGTCCTGGCTGTAGACCTGGCAGTGAAACAGGAGACCTGGCCTTGATTTACTTTAAAAATCCAACCGTAAGTTGGGTGTGGTGGTGTGTAGTCCCAGGAGGCTCAGTGGGACAGGAAGGCTGCCTGAGCTCAAGAGAGAGAGACCAGCCTGGGCACCATGGTGAGACTCTACCTCAAATGCAAAGAAAAGGCAACCAGAGCATCCGCTCAGATTCTGCCTCTCCCACTCAGGACAGAACCCTGCATTTGTCGAGCTCCGGTCCAAGAGACAGAGTGCAAGGACACAGGCCGACATCGCAGGGACGTCACACGAACAGCAGCAAGGCCTCTAAGGCAGGAGGTTCTTTCTGAAAGATGCTCTTCAGCTTTCCACAGTTGTGAGTGAGCATCACCTCTCTGTGAAAACAGATTTGCCATTGATTGTCATGTCTTCAAATCAGGGGAGACTCGGAGACTCCGAGGATAAAGAAAACTTGAATTCAGATAATTCAAGCACACCCACCTGTATACTTCCTTCATCAATGGTAATTGTGTGTTCCACTTTACAGATCCCAGTTACAGATGCCAGCCAAGTTCTTTTCACTACTGTTTCCTGCCCCCAAGAAATGGGTCCAAGAGCTCTGACTTTACCAAAGACTAAAAATCGTGCTGGCTCTGAGTGACCAAAGCAAAGAAGGATTTTTTTTTCTTCCTTACACAGAATTTCAGACTTAAGAAAAAGTTGCCAGAGTAAGAATGAACACAAAAGACTCCTGACCGCCTCTCTTCCAGTTCACCAACTGTTAACGTTCGTGGTAGTCTGGCTCCTGTTCACACTGTGACATAGAAATGGTTTAACCCTGCCCCTTCCGATTCGGCACTCCATCATTTAGACTCTGGACTGAAGGGCCAGCATTACTGATTGCACATGTTTGACAGGCTGGAACCAAAGCCCATTCTTCAGTATCAGTGGCTGATTTATGATTTTTCTCTGTTTTCAACAAATTATTAAATCTAAATCATGTGCTGTTAAAACACGGCTTTGGTAGCCCATTTCAAGTGCTAAAGTGAAGAATAAAATTCCAGGTCTTTCAGAACAGAGAAAAATATATGAAGGTCATAAAAATTCTCCAGCTTTCCCTGTCGGGGCTCTTGCGCGCCCTCTTCTGGCTGAAAGACAACACCCCCGACAGTTAAGTTGGGCACAGCAATTGCTACCATCAACTGTGTAGGTCTCCAGGGCAGCTCATTTAAACAAATTAGGGCCTGGGGTGCGACCAGAGAGCAGAGGAGAGGCTGAAGCTGCAGCGTTCTCCTCTGCTCTCTTTGTGGGAATAATCGCCTCCACCGGACTTTAGGGTGCCAGACCCAGAAACTGCGACCACGTGGCCACGTGTTGGGGTGAGAAAAAGTGGAACTTGGATTTGAGGCAATGAAAACAATCATCTGATTATCATGATTTTATTTTAAATCCTAAGTAAACTTTCTGCAGACAGGATCTAGGCTCTTTGAAGGCAAAAACCTAGTCCAATATATCTCATATAGGTAATATCAACGTATCATCTATAGACTGCATATTTCCTTGAGTGAATTCAGAATGATCAAATAGTTTATATGGGATTTGTGTGAACTGAGTAGATTCTAGCTGTTCTTGCAGACAGATATTTAAAATGAGTAATTATGGGAGATAAATATACTTTTTTCACTTTAGAAAACTCTTAACTGAATAGATACATCCCATACATCATATTTTATACATTAAATATGCATAATACTTTTTTTTTTTTTGAGACAGGGTTTCTCTGTATAGTTTTGGTGCCTGTCCTGGAACTCACTCTGTAGACCAGGCTGGCCTCGAACTCACAGAGATCTGCCTGGCTCTGCTTTCTGAGTGCTGGGATTAAAGTCATGTGCCACCACCGCCCATCGCATAATACTTTTTAAAGAAGCAGCCAAAAAAAAAAAAAAAGAATAAAGGAGTGAAATGTGTCTGTCTTTCTTTAACATGCAGAACTTTGCCGGTTGTGTTTAATCCAAAACATAAATGTTAAGGTAATAATGGGAGACAAAGACAAGGGGATCCTGTGGCTGTCTGAATGAGATGCCACCATAGTCCCAGGCATTTGAACACTTGGCCCCCAATCGATGGTGCTGTTTGGGAGGAATTGTGTCCTGTAGGTGGCTTTGAGAATTTACAGACTCTCGTCACTTCAAGTTTGTTCTCCACTGCATGCTGGCTGTTCAAGATGTGACCCCCCGTTTCTGGTTCCTACCACCGAGCCTTTGCCCCGCCACCGTCATGGACTCTAAACCTCGGGACTATAAGCCCCAATAAAGCCTCATCTCTAAGTAGCCTTTCTCACAGGGCTTTATCACAGAGATAAAAAGTAACTAATAGAGATCCTAAATTTGAGGGTAGCCTGAGCTACATTGTAAGATCTTGTCAGAAAGAAGGAGAAATAAATGAAGGAAGGAAAGAAGGGAGGGAGAAAGGAAAAGGAGAGGAGAAAATATGACTCTCCTACACACACACACACACAATCTTAGAACTAAGATTTTTAATACCCAAATTTAATCACATAACTCTAAATCTTCACCTTTCACTTTGCTACTATAATCTACTTTGCAGAAATATGGTGCTTGTTTAAAATTCTAATATTCCAGATCCAGCATGACCTATAATGATTATCTACTTTATGCTCAACTCAATACTTGTCCACTTTGTTTTTAATCATCATCCTAAGTAATTCTCTAAATTCCAGCAGCGGAGTCCAAGCCCTTTGGGAATCTGCTCTGGGTAGAGTAGCATTGCAGTGCACCTGTGCCAGAGATGAGGCGCCCTTTCTGCTGCTGCTGCTCTGGCCCTGGAGTCCACACAGTGAAAGATGGCAGTCCCGGACAGCTGAAGCAAGCAACAGGCCCTGATGCAGCTTTTTTAAGCACACTCAGCTCAAATCCCCAGACACCAGGACCCTTTGATTTTTGCAGTTGTCTCCTGCTTTTCCCCTCTTCTCTGCTTTGACCCAAGAAGCCTTGCTGATGAGTTCTCGGGGTGGGGGTGGGGGTGGGGCAAACAACAACAGTGTACTATTATAATTAGCTCTGACCAAAGGCAAAAAAATGGCCAAAAAAAAAAAAAAGACTATCAGTCATTTATCAGAGGCCGGCTGTGTGCCACACATTTTCTACATCCATTGTCTCTTTTATTCCACTAAATGCCACAGTGGCGCTTAGAGACACTGGGGCTCAGCTCCGGTTGAGTGTCATGTTGAAACCTTGCCATCCATGTTCAGTGTCAGCTTTGGAAGTGGTTGGAGCGATATTTCTGGCATTTCTGAACTTGTGTATGATTGGTGGTCATCTGCTTGTATGAGTTTCCATTGTAGCTGGTTCTATAACTTCAGAAATCAAAACATTTGGGTTTGTTAATATTGAAACACAGTATTCATTTTCAAATAAAGACAGGCACGTGAAGTTCAGAGTAAAAATTCTCCTTTACATGTACAGCAGTCAGTCGGGGTCAGTTGAAACCTAAGTTCATTTTTATCATCATGAGACTCTGATTAGTGTGAAGGTCATTAATTTTACATAAAAGTAAGCATGTTAGCTTTAGGATACATACCCTTGTTATATTTATTTTACTTCTAATTGTGTGTGTGTGTGTGTGTGTGTGTGTGTGTGTGTGTGTGTGCCTGTGAGTATGTGCACATGTGTGCCGTTACCTGAGGAGACCGAAGCTGTTGGATCCCTTCAGGATACAAGTGGCTGTGAATTACCTCCTGTGAGTGCTGAGAACCAAGCTTGGGTCCTTTGGAAGAGCAAGAGGCCCTCTTAACCACTGAGTCATCACTTCAGCTCCCACAAATCCTTTTATGAAGTCAGTAAACGCTCATACAAATTTAAATAATAACACAAAGAAGGATGAAAAAGGGTAACAGACTGGGTCCTGATCTTACACTTGATGGGCTGGTTGTTCTGCACATAGCATCCTTACCATTACAGTAACACTTCAGAACTGCGTTTATCTTTCGTTTATAAGTTCTGTTTAAGTCATCATTTCCTCACAGGAAAACACTGCTTGGAAGTATTTTATGAGCGCTTTACAGTCATCTTGCTGATCTTGTCACTTAGACTTTCACAAGGAAGAACATCTCCCACGTGTTTCTATGGCAAAGCCCATGATAAATCATCCCTAATCCAGATGTAACAACGGCTTAGGGATGAACGTGGAGCATCTACTTTAAATCAACTCCACTTTGCTTCTATACCACAGTCAAAAATGAGCCCTGTTTATGAGTATTTTGGCAGCTGTCACACAAGAGAAATGTAGTGGTGGATAATGGAGAAAGCATTGTTCCCTTTGTACACATCAAGTTTATAACTCCTAACTGGTAAAGGATTTGGGGAGTCTGTTATTGTTGGGTGGGGAAAATCAGATCTAGGGCCTTGTGCATGCTAAGCACACACTGTTTCTGAGCTACACCCTCACAAATCTTAATGATAAAAAAGTATGGTAATATAAGTTTTCTACAAAATAACACTGATACTTTACTCGTCTATGTATTCAGAAGCTTTCTGAGATGGGCTCAGAGTCTCCTGATCAAGGCCTTCAGACCCATTTGAATCTGGGTGACTTTAGCTAACAGAGTGCAACACCAATAATGGACGTGTGAGTCCCCAGCCCAGTGCTGAAGAGGACAGTCTCTTTCCTCTGTCAGGCTTTACACTTGTATTAGTTACATCGCTGCGGCTGTAATAAAACACCCAGACTGAGACAACTTGTTTGGGCTTACAGTTCCAGAGGCATAGGAGTCTACCAGCATAGAGAAAGCCTGTCAGCAAGCCGAGGGCATGGTGGTAGGAGCAGGAAGCTCAGAGCTCACATCTTCAAATTCAAGCTGAAGTAGAGCGAGTAAACTGAAGAAGGGCAAAGCTTTAAGCTCTCAAGGCCTGGGCCCAGTGATGTCCTTCCAGCAAGGCCACATGTCCTATGTTGCAGGATCCTAATGGCTCCCTCGGGGGAGAGATGAGAAGGTGTGGCGTCAAGACACAGACACTGGGAGTCAGTCGAAGGCAAACAGCAAACTCGTTTATACAATAACGAGGAAGGCCTTATATACCCTCCTCCCAGCACCCAAGCTGTGTCTCAATCTGGTGGCATTCCGTGGTCATCCCATATTTGCTGAGCATGATCAGGAACTCTGACAGCACCTGTTGCTAGGCCCTCAGGCAGACTCCAGGTTGGCTCATAAGAAAGTATGTTATGTGCATGCCTTGGCAACTGGTTTGAGCCAATTTCCTCTACTCTATGGGCCTGTCCTACTACATTCCTAAACCTCCCCCAACAGCAATACTAACTATTCAAATACTGGAGCCTACAGGGGACATTTCTCATGCAAACCACCATCACACTTCCCATGCCACAAGAGCAAGCTCAGTTCTCTGCTAGAGGATGGGTGATCTCAGAGAGATGACAGCAAGGTCTCCGTGCTATAGGGCTGAGCAGCCTATACCAGCCAGTCCCAGGCAGTGACTATAGCCATCAAGTGACTATAGCCACAGAACTAGAGCATCCTTGGGGAGGAACCATGGAATCCGGCCCACCTCAGCAGAAGCAGAAACACCCAGCCAACTTGGAGGATGGCACAAGACACAAGTTTATTATCAAACAACACCAAGAGGTCTCATTGCTGGTGACACCATCTTGGGGACAGTGGGTAATGGATAGAGCCAATGAGTATATCTTATAACTGTATCAACTTTATTCTTTTTTTTTTTTTTTTAAGATCCATGTTGGGGGATGGTGAGTGTTGACTTTGAATTTAACACTTGGCTGTTTAGAATTTGGAGAAACTGTGAATATGTTACATTTCCATTATGTAAGGACTATCTCCAATTTGTAATTTTACACACAACACACACACACACACACACACACACACACACACAAATACATGAGTGCACACATCTGAGGCATGTGCCAGTTCAGTTCAGAGGTCCCTCAGCTTCAGGTCTCTCTTATCCTATAAGTTCTTTTTTACTTTTTTTTTTTTAAATGGTGGTGGGGACAAACTCAGGCCCTGTACATACTGGGCAAGTGATCTACTGCTGAGCTGCCTCAAGGGTCCTAGAACTGTGTCCTGAACCATCCACATCCGTTCTCTTACTCCATCTCTGAAAGGAGCTCCAGGGAGAACGGGTAAGTCCCCCATGGCACATGGTTCCTTTCAGGTAGGAAATGAAGGATGCTGCTTCCCTTTGAAAACTCCTCTCTTTGTCTTAAACCAACTTGTTTCTCGGGAGGAAGGGATTGAAGAGCAGGAAATGCCACGTTCCCGTCGCACAGTGGCTCCCATCACACAGTGGCTCCATAAAAGCACACTGAAGGAGTGAAGCACTTATCAGGGAAATATATTGAGGCTCAAGGGAAGGAAATCCCTTAAAACGATCTCACAATATAGTCCTTTCAGTTGCCCTCCCGAAGCAGGATGGCGCGAGAGTAATAATTCAACTGGTGGATCTTCATTCACTCCCCACCCAACCCCCCAGGTCCCACCACACTGACATCTGCAGAGGCGAGTCAAGTGTAAAGCAGTGTTTCTCGCACACAGACAAAGGGAAGGCACTGTGGCTCAGCAGTGGAGCGCCTGCATAGCTTTGCTAGGTCTGGGTTTCATCCCCAGAACCGCAAAAAGCTTTTCCCTCACACAGCACCGTGATAAAGCAAATACTTCAGTGAAAGAGAGCAGCATTCTTGTGGGAGTTTCAGGACCACCGGCGGCAGGAGCAGATGCCAGGTCTCGCTCTAAACACGTGGTGTCAGAGCTCTGCAATCAGGGCTCCGTTGGCAGTCTGCTGCAGGAGGGGTCGTTGTTTGGGGACAGAGTCAAAAGGCAGGACCTCTGCATGCAAAGCACACATTTCATACCCGCTTCATTGAGCACTATGGCCCCAGTCCCAACAATGTCTCTCTCTCTCTCTCTCTCTCTCTCTCTCTCTCTCTCTCTCTCTCTCTCTCTCTCTCTCTCTCTCTCTCTCTCTGTGTGTGTGTGTGTGTGTTAGCTTAGACAGGATCTTCTCTGTAGCCCAAGCTGGTCTAAAACTCACTATTTGCTCAGGCTATCCCCAAACTCGAGGCTATCCTCTTGCCTCAGCTTCTTAAGCCCTGGGTTTACAGTGTGAGCCACCAGATGCAGGGGTGGTGTGTTCTAACGCACCCTTTCTGGATTATGGTGTTTCACAGGCTCTGGGGGTAGGAGAAAGTTTTCCTGTTCAAATTAGGTCTTGGTCTCAAACCAAAAAGGCTCCTGCAGAAGTCCTTGAAGTTGGGTTCCCTTGTCTCTGGCTCAGTTTGTGGAAGTGGGGTGCAGAGAAGAGACAAAGCCCCCAAGAATGCAGCCAGCCTCCTAGCCCTGGCTGCCCAAAGCCATCTTGTCATCACCACAGGCTCGGAGGCATGGTTGCCCTGAGGAGGTCAGAGCACATGTCTGTGCAAAACATTTTCCTGCAAAGTGCTCTGGCTCCAGCTGTGAAATTGATTAGTGACTTTAAAATCCTTGAAGTGTCTACCAGCAGCTGTGCTTGCTATTTTAAAACTGGACAAGTGTGTGTGAGTGTGAGTGTGTGTGTGTGTGTGTGTGTGTGTGTGTAAAGTTCAACTCTTTACCCCCAACGCTAAGAAGTGGCACACACAGGAAGAGAAACACTCAAAGAAGTGTGATGTCATCAGCCTATGTTAGATTGTTGTTGTTCAAACAGCTGAGCTTTATAAAGTTTATTGTTACAAACTTCCTGGGACAATGTCGCGAAACTAAACTGCCGTGTGTTCATGAGATGGGAGAGGCTGAAGATGAAATCTTCCGTGCAGCTTCTGGGGAAGGGACCTCTTTGGCTGGCTGCTTGGCCTGGGCGAGCATCTGCTCATATTCTAAAACACTGTCAGAGATACTAGATGAACTAGAAAGTGCCTTGCAAAATAGATGTGACCGTTTTATCTCTAAGTTAAACTCATCCTAAGAATGAATTTCAAAGGCCCATGTAAAACTTGTCAATCATCATTGTCCAAGGATACCAAGCCATCAGAAAAAAAAAAAAAATGCAGCTCAGACCCACACTCGTAGTGTGCCCATAACTTTTTCCAGTGGTCACTTGCTGAGCTAGATGCTGGCCACTGGGGATAAAAGGAATGTCCTGCAGACACTGCTCTACAGGAAGGAGCAAATGGAGATTTAAATGTGATGTGGTGAACATGTAGGAGGTAAATTCCTTTCCTCCATCTCCGGGTCCCAGCCAACAAGCCCATAAGGAAAGACAGGCTAAAAAAAGAAAAACAACAAATAAACATCAGCAAAGTTTACATGACCCGGGAACCTTTAGAAACAAGAGCACAGGCCCAGAGACACGTCCATTTTAATGCCTCGATTAGATGAAGAGCTGACAGCCTTGCCGAGGTGTGAGTGGACGGGGGATAGAAGTTAATGGGAACAGGCTGAGTGGGGACCCGGCCTAGCTGCTGAATCTTCTTGATCATTTGAGGAAAACATTAGTAACGGGAGACCCTTTGGGATGAGGGTCCTCAGAGGACAAGAGAGCCGGGAAAGGGTGGAATAAGCTACTAAGAAGTCCAGTTTCTACACGACAGCCGTCGGAGGGATTCTTGGTTTACACGAACAGGCTTTGGGGGGAGAGAGAAGAGAGCGCTTGCTTCTGGGGCCTCCCAGTCTCCCGTTGTTCAAAGCCAACTCCAGGTGAACTGGGCCATTTTGCTGAAAGACCCAACAAGGCTGCCATGTGTGTTTTAGTTCCAGCTAGAAGGAGGCCAGTAAAGGGAGCTGCCCTGGAGAGGCCACTTCTCTGCTGGTGGGAGGGACAGGAAGGCATTTCTGGCAGGGGGAGGAGTCAGCCCAGAAGACAGTCTGACATAAAGCCGAGTGGGGCACCTGGGTAGTCAGTCTCCAGAGTCAACTGGATGACAGCTCCGCTGGGATCCTCTCACTAGAGATACCGGAGAAACAGTTCACAGCTCTCCTATTTATTATTTGCACAACAAAGCCCAGCTCTCCCCAAACTTAAGCTGAGAATTTTCCAATCAAAGTAGACAAATGCTTCAGAATCTCCCCACCATAAAATTCAGTTATTAGATCACTGCTTAGAAAATGAAACTATCTAGTCAAACAACTTGCTTTGAAATTCCCAGTATCATTTAGAGAAACACACACACACACACACACACACACACACACACACACCAAAAAAAATCAATGGTTTTCATTATAAGGTATACAAGGTTAATAAGTATCATATGTCTCTGATTCTAAAGCCACTTTGAACATATGCTAAGATTCTGAAGAACGAGGATGTTGTCTGTCCAAGAGAGTGCATGGGGAGGGGGGACGGGAGGGGGGGCAGCAAGTCACATGACAGACAAAAACTTCCCCATTGACTCAGAAGTTTTATTTCCAGCCAATGCAGAGACAATTGGATATTTACATAATGTAAGAGGCCTAGCAAGATCCACCAGAGAACTGTATGAACCCTAAGGAAACATACAGGTGTTTAAGCCGGAAAAGCTGGAAACACAGCATTGGAAACAAGTCCACAGACCTCACTCCAGTATCAGCAAGCCCAGCTAGACATCAAGCCTCTGCTGCCCCCTGGTGTCTGCAGCTTGACCTACGTGTTTCAAAGTCTGAATGATTTGAGAAAAAAATTACTACAATTTTCTTTAACCCAAAGCACTCACCATCACTGTTAATGCATTTTAATCTCCATCATTAGCTGTGAAAGGCTCTGTCAGTCATGTAATTCAGATATCTAACCGTGGGAGCCAAGTAGGGCTGGCACTTGCTGGTGGCTTCGTCACGAAATTGATGCTAGCTGTAAACCGAGCCCAGCTGAAGAGCTAAGAAGAGCTGGAGCACAAGAGCCTCCTGCAGTTACAGTGAATGGACGTGTGACGTCATCTTCCGACATTCCTGAGAAGGGATGGGGATAAGCACTGGATATCCATCAAGAGCAGTAGACCTCCGAAAACATACAGCAGAGCTAAGCAGAGACCTCAGCCTAGAAGGGAAATACTCAAGGCCAGAGACGGTGCTTTGTGGAAAGCCAAAATGCAGAGTTGAACACAAGAGGAAGAGAAACTTGAAGAGAAGGGCATTAGGGGTTGCTCCACTTTAGTTCAAATCTAAGACATCCAGTAGAACTTACATGCCTCAGAATATTCCAAAAAGAAAAATCCTGTTCCAGAGAGGTGATCATCTGTCCAAACAACTGGTAACAAACGATTTCTATACCTCTGCACCTACCAGTTGGATTAGAAGCTTCCAGAATTTGAGAGTAAAAGAATAAAATAAAATAAAATAAAATAAAATAAAATAAAATAAAATAAAATAAAATAAAATAAATAACTAGGCTCCAAAGAGCATAAAAAGGTTTAAAAGACGGACAGTAGAATTGAGGGAAAATAAGTTCTTGGGTGAATGTGGGTTTGGGGGTGGTGGAGGAGGAAACAGAACACACGGTCCAACAAAGTGGTTGGCTCACACTGCACTGAAAGCCAAATTGCCACATCCTGAATCCCGAGCCAAGCCCTGCTGTGCCTGGGGCATCACACCACAGTAAACGCTTGTTTTTGTACTGACTACCCAAGAATTCACTTACCGGCAGGAGGGTCTCTGGGAGGCCAACTGCTCCTGGCTGAGGAGTTCTATTATGGAGTTCTGTCAGATTTCTTTGCCGTCCAACTCACCTACTGTTCCCTCTCACAAGAAAAGGCATTTCCAGCCTTTCCCAGATCCCCACTTTTCTACAAAGAATCATTACCAAAGTTTGCCCAGCTCTGTTTCAGAGAGTAACCTAGTCATCTGCTCAACAAGTGTGCAAGGTTTAACTGCTAATACCTTACTGGTCAAGTTATCATAAGGCAATTCAATTATATCCAAAGGAAAAAGACAATTTCTCCTTACTGAACAATGCCCTGTTTTACCTTACATGGACCAAAGTTTGGGAATAACAGAAGTTTCAAGCCCACAGCTGCCTGTTTGATGTTCTTCAGCTCAAAGGAGAATATTTTATCTTCTGGAAATGCTGGGGATGGAGCCAATAGCCTTGAGAATGCTAAACAAGTATTCTGTCTCTGAGACACGTTCCCAGCCCAGAGAGGATTTTTGGACGCACGTGCCTCTGCCCTCTTGTCCCAGGGTAATGAAAACAACAGCCAGGCTTATATTCCCCAAGAATCAAAAGAATGTGAACTCTACCTTGATCTTACGCTATACACAGGGGCTAAATCAAAACACTCATTGTAGCCACAGCACCCATAGAGGGCAGCATGCCCCGTACCTGCATAGTCCACAGATTTCACTTCTGTGACCCCAATATCTTATTCAGTCTGAAAGGGTTCAGGGTCAAGTGTTCACATGAGCAGGTGGGAACTGCAAACATGTGATGTCCCCAAATCAAGCACTGACTTCTCATAAAGGATCACCCTGGACAGAATATATATATTTTATTCTCTTTAGGGGTATTTTTATAAGTTAAGTTTCTGAGAAACAAGCTTCTATAACATGGTTATCTATGCATGAAGCTGAACTGTCCAAATTTAAATCACACAAATTTCTGAACTTCCTTTAGAAGATAGGAAACTGTGGTGAAGAAACATATATGTGGACTGAAAAGCTCTAAAAAATGCCACACCCACGATGAAGATTCTGCAGCCTGACTAAATCAGAACTCTGTGGTCTTGGGAGGCTGCATGTTGCAGACCTGGAGCTTAGACTATCTCCAGCTATCATTGACCTCCTCAATAGACATTTATTACCCACCTCGGAGCCAGACTAAACATTCTTTGATTATTGGGTAAAAACATTGGAATGTATTACGTTGACACTACCCTTCACTAGCCCCAAAACTAAGAATGCCATCCCACAGCACCTGAAGCCTACAGTAGAGATTTCCTTTGTTGCTGTAACCTGCCTCCCTGATGTGCCCACCCACAAATCCAGCAAATGCATTGATTTATGCCTTTCTTTTAATCTGGCATTATGTAATGCAAAGTCATGTAACCACTTCTGAGGTGGAACACATCCTGTGGAGGAGTCTGAGTCCCGATCTGGATTGCTGAGAGATAGTCACTCATATCTATCACAGAATAAACTCTCCATTCCCTTTGGAAACACCTGTTTTACCTATAAGTGAGCAGGACCAGTTTACCCACTCTTGGTTCTGTATTAAAAATGCCTGTGCGTGCATGCTTTAAGAACTAAAATTCACAGTGGAAGTGGCTGTATGCACTGAGAGATCACACACACACACACACACACACACACACACACACAC
The DNA here is from genome assembly GCF_049852395.1 of Peromyscus maniculatus bairdii. Taxonomy (NCBI): domain Eukaryota; kingdom Metazoa; phylum Chordata; class Mammalia; order Rodentia; family Cricetidae; genus Peromyscus; species Peromyscus maniculatus. Next base: position 57,391,748 of record NC_134860.1, on the reverse strand, counting down.
ACACACACACACATATCTGGCTAGTACATGTCACAATTACCTGCAATACTGCTTAATAGAAGCAGATGTGGGAGTTGAAGACAGTGAGTCCAAGGGCATTGTGTCCCAGCCACACGCTGAGGCCAGGCCTTTCAAGTTCAAGTTACCCACCTCACTTAGCAGCCTTGCCACTTCCTGCAACCGATGCTATAAGGGGCTGGAGCCTTGACTTCTCTCCCCTGCCCCGGCCCCTGTGTGAGGAGATCCACAGCAAGGGAACCACCCCTTGATGTGTGGGTTCACTCACTCCTGTCCTCCACAGGCCAGTGTACGTTTTAACCTTAATATAGTAGAACTATATACAACAAAAACAGTCATTAAGTAAGAATTACAGTAATAATATCCAATCCATTTGCATTTGACAAAATTAGAGACAATACTTAATTATCTATCTTATCTTGGTGAGTTTTATATCTAATTTACTTTCTATCATAACTAAGAAAAACTATAATTATAACTTTTTAGTCTTCAACTCCATCAAAGACCCCAGAAGGGTGACATGTCTGTCGCCTAATGATAGAGACATCAGATGGCCTGGACAGTCACCCAAGGTTCCTCTGCAATGTTGGGGCACCCATCTTTAGCCCATATCTGGCCTAGCATCTCTGACAGACTTATCTACGAAGCAGGATGTTTGAAGGACTGTCACACCTTGTTTTGGCAAAGTTCTGCAGTCACTTTTTTTTGTGTTCTGCTTGTCCAATCTGGACAGCATACTGTCGGCAGTTGAGGAAGGGCACTTTCTTTGCCCACATGGCTAGCTTTTGCCATAAGAACGTAAACTCCATATGGAGTTTCTTTGATGTCCATAATCCTGTTTGAAGTAATTGGTGCTGCCAGGAGCAGATGTGTCTCATTGTCATGAAATGTCTAAGTTTTTTAAAAAACATCTTAAATGCCATATTCTGTAGGTCTTTGAAGTGTTTGAAGATTGTCTATCTACCTGAAATAGATCTCTGTACTCCTAGAAAACCTAACTAACATGACTATAAGTTTGACTATTAAGATGACTATTAAGTTGTATTTCTTAATTATATATTACATTTTAAATAAGCTGCATAAACATAATACCCTAAACAAGGGTAGAAATATGCATATAGTATAACAAAATTAACTTTAAACTTGTATCAATAAACTAAAATCCATAGTAATGTAAAATATGTAAGATTAACAGTTGTTGTTTTTTTGATTAAAGTAGATTTAATAATCTACCCTTTCCCCCCATAATTTCTATATCATACCCCCTTTCTTCTTTTAAAAAAAGATTGACTATGACCAATAACAATTTTTAACTAAACTCCTTAAACAATGGCAAACATCCATAATCCATTTTTTGGGAACATGGATGTAGTTTCCTAGGCTACTTCCTGCTGATTGGATATGCTGTTAATCTTATGGGAACCTGAGAAAAGTTAGGATTATGGAGTCGTCTGTGAGGCTGAGTAATCTCAGTCAGCAGTCTTGAAGCCTTTTTGGATGCAGAACCCAGAGGAAACTGCAACAGAGGTGCTCTGAAATGTTGGATTATCTGTTCCCATTGGAGATTTTTCAGGGGGATCTTCCTTGATCAAATCTAATTTTTCTTAACACAGAATGAATCCACAGCCTCTCATTTCCTATGGAAATAAAAGCATAACCTGTAGACAGAAGTTCTCTTTGGTCCCACCAGGCCCTCATAGTCCCATGGCCTGCTTATAAAATAATCACTCAGAAGCTTATATTAATTATAACTACTTGGCCATTAGCTCAGGCTTATTACTGACTAGCTCTTACACTTAAATTAACCCATGATTCTTATCTATATTTAGCCACATGGCTTGGTACCTTTTCTCAGTTCTGCCTTGTCATCTTGCTTCCTCTGTGTCTGGCTAGTGACTCCTTCCTCTTCCCAGAATTCTCATCTGCTCACCCTGCCTATACTTCCTGCCTGGCTACTGGCCAATCAATGTTTTATTTATCAACCAATCAGAGCAGCACATATTCACAGTATGCAGAATGACATCTCACAGCAATAACCTACAAAATGACATATCTTTTGATTTAAAATTTAAAGTCAAAGCATTTTCAAAATATATAGATTGGATGAATCCAGCAACATTTATAATCAAATGTCTCTTAGTAGCTGTTGCTCCTTCCTCAACTGTCAAACAATTCAAAAACAACACAATAACAAACAGTATCCAGACTCTCTGTGCATTTTCTGTCTTGCATGGCTCTTTTTATGTTACTTTACTCCCTTTTTAAGGACTTTATTATTTTAAAACTACATATGTTTTTTGACTGCCTATACCTTCTCTTTACTCTCCCAAGCCTACATATATTTTTAAACACACTGTAACCCAATTAGAGGGTTTTGTTTTTGTTTTTTGTCTGAATCCGTCTTTACTGTACATTTCTATCTTTTTCTGACCAGATAAGCATTTAATCTGCTAAGCAGGCATGGCTAGGATTAAAGTGGCTGGCTCCACCCCATTCCTTGGCTTCTTGAGAGTCTAGCTTCATGGTGGAGGTACTGGAAGAAGCCATGTGTATCACCCCCAACTCTGGGGAGGTTTTAGGTCCATGCCGCCACCAAGTAGTGTGCTGCTGGCTGCTCATAAACACCATATAAATGTTTGGCAGCAGGGCCTCTAAAAAAAGCTTCATGTTTTTTGCTGCTAATGTTGAGTCAGGAAACCATCTCTTAAAGGAGCAACACCTCTGATCACCTCTAGCAAACAGAGCCCAACAGAGAAAAAGCAGTTGCCAAGAAGTTAAGTTTGACTCTATTTTTGTGTGTTTAGAATCCTTTTTTAAGCTGTCTCTGGTTTTATGTGAGACAGGAAGTATGGGCAGGACGACCAAAAGAAGGAAGGGAAGAAAGCAGCAGCAGCAGAGTCAGAGTCAGGCAGCCCCCAGCCAGCCAGCCACCGACGAGGCAAGACATGTAAAAAAAAATTGAGGTAGCAAGCCACAAATCACGTGGCAAAACACAGATAAGAAATATGTGTTAATGCAGCGAGCCACAAGAATATATTAGAGATTCAGCCGTATATTATAAGCTATACCTTGACTGACCAAGGTGTCCTTCAAGAGGAAGCCATTTATCAAGGAATATTTGGTGTTATTTAGCTTATTAATATATATCAGTTGTCTTTGGCTATGAAATTCTTTTTTTTTTTTTGGTTTTTTTTTTGGTTTTTTTGAGACAGGGTTTCTCTGTGTAGCTTTGCGCCTTTCCTGGGACTCACTTGGTAGCCCAGGCTGGCCTCGAACTCACAGAGATCCGCCTGCCTCTGCCTCCCGAGTGCTGGGATTAAAGGCGTGCACCACCACCGCCCGGCGGCTATGAAATTCTTATGTGCCCATATACTACTAGGCCATTTGGCAAACAGTTTAACTTCTCAGACCTACTGCTAATCCACTAGGTAACCCCCCTGCTAGGCCTAGGAGATAGGCAGGCTGTAGATGCATAGCTTTGTTTCTTATGCAAATGAAGCTTAGACTTCCCTTCCCCAGACAGGGAAAATAGCATTCCAGAGCAATTGACTCAGAACAAAGGAGGTTTTTGAATATCCAGGTGGAGTGAAGGATGAGGCTCCACTCCTAGACAGAGCAGAGTTGTATGGCCAGGAGAGAAAGAACAAGGCAGTTTCTGTAGTCGGTAGACAGAGCCACGTGGCCAAAGAGAAGAGAACAAGGAGAATTTCTGTAGATAGTAGGCAGAACCGCTGCATCATGGGCAAACCTTGAAGATTCTTCACCAAATAATCACTGTAGGTACTGTCTAATAATGGAGTAAGTGACAATGTAGACCTCCACAGTTCCTTGTGACTGTATGACTGAGGTTCCAAGCTATTTGTTCACTCTTGACTAAGACTTTAGGTCTGAGAGAGTCTTCCAGTTTCTAGGTTTGTTCATTCTTCTTGGCCACACAGGCTTCCTTCTGTTGTACCCATTTGGCAAAACCCCCAGAGACCACCAAGGAGCTGGTTTCCAATGCAAGTACATAAGGGTCCTTTTATTCAGGTTCAACCCAGGTGCAGAGAGGTTTTAGAGGGAAAAACCACAAGCCGGGAATTGGCAACTTGGGATTGGGTAGAAGGCGTATGGGGCAAGGTGATTTTTTTTTTTTTTTTGAAACTATTGGTCTAGACTTTGGGCGCGAAACCACATTTGAAACCATTGGGTTAGACTTTTGGCGGGGAACCACAACCCGCTGAACAGGATTATCTGGACTGCTTAGCAGGATTATCTACATATCTTTAAGGGTCATAAACCACAGACAGGATGTCTACAGGAAGATACTGCTCTGTATCCATTTGAGTTGTCATGGCACATTCCTGAGCCTGTAAAGTTAAAGTCTAGGCCTTCACACTCCCAATCACTTCATCTGACTGTGAGGGTCTCTTAGTGCCTGAGGAGTATGTGGCACTGGGAAGATTCATCATCACTTGCTGGACATTTTGACTCACACTGCATGGCCCGAGTCCAGTCAAGAAAAAATGTTAGAGAATATTATTTTAAAGTGTGTTGCATTTTTTCCTACTGCTTTTATTAACAATTCAGAAAATGTGTCTGATTAAATAAAATTAACCTGTGAACAAGAGACTGACTCAGCAAGGAGTGACAGGAAGTGGTAAAGAATAACCACATGTGGCAAGGGTTTTTAAGTGGGGACTGAGGGAAGGACGCTGGGTTTTTTTTGGAAGACGCCAGCAAAGGGAGAAGGTTAGATACTTGCTATTCAGCCTCTCTGGGAGAGTAGAATTCCACCTCAAACTATGAATTGTGAGTTCTTTAGATTTAGATAAAGTTTCCCTTAGTAGCTTTGAAAGAGTCTGTGCCTGAGGGGATTCTGTTCTCATCAAAGATGGCACAGATGAAACTTTTGTTATGGGACTGGAAAGATGACTCAGTGGTTAAGAGCACGTGTTGCTCTTGCAGAAGAACAGAGTTCAGTTCCCAGCACCCACAGCAGGCAGTTTGCAACCACCTAAAATTCCAGATCCAGAGGATCTGAAGCCCTCCTCTGGTCTCTATGAGCACCTGCATACATGTACATATATTGTCCACCCACACATAATTAAACCAAAAAATGAGAAGGAGAGAAGACAAATGTTACAATTTAAGAATTAGCATTGTAGCAAGAATTTTTATGAGACTCTACGAATGGAGCTTATGATATTTCTAGGTGATACATCTCACAGCAAAATCCCTGTTCCCCTGGCTCTTACAATCTTTCCATCTCTTCCACAACAATCTGAGTCTAGGGCTTTAATTCAAAATAAAATACAGTCAAAAAAATAAATTAATAGGCATTTCAAAGAGAGGAAACATGTATGGCCAATCAACATAAGAGAGTTAACCTAAGAAGAAATTAGAGGAAATCAAGCCATAAGATACATTTGTATCAACTAGATTGTCAAACATGAAGTCAGACAATACCAGGAAAGGATGGGATTCAGATCTACATAAACTAGTTCAAACTCATTAGAACACACATCAGTTTGTCTAGTAAACTTGACAGTGGCCTAAGAATTCTATATGTGGTTTCTAAAGAAACTTTTTACCTTTTTAATATCTTTTAAAATATTTATTATGTAGTGTTCTCTCTGCATTTATGCCTGCAAGCCAGAAGAGGGTGCCAGATCTCACTACAGATGGTTATGAGCCACCACGCAGTTGCTGGAAATTGAACTCAGGACCTCTGGAAAAGCAGCCAGATGCTCTTAGCTGCTGAGCCATCTCTCCAGCCCCTAAAGAAACTCTGCACATTCACATGAGACATATGTAAATATGTATAGAAGCATTATTTAAAAATATTTTTGGTTTGCTGCAGCAAGTAATTAGATATATCCCAGATGTTCCTGTGCTCAAATGTGTTGTGGCATATATATAATCAAATACTATATAGTAGTAAAAATCACTTAACTATGGCTACACCATCAATACTGAAAATTCCCACTTGAGTTCTTTCTAAATGATGTACCTCCTTAATGCTCAGCTTTTGCCTTCATAACCAGAAAGAAAATTCTGTTTTGCTACTTACATTTCATGTTGAGGTACCAAATACGCTGGTGATGGAAATAGGGCTCTGAATCACTGGGGAAGGAACACTTAATTTCTTTTCTTAATATGTATGTGTGTGTTGTGTGTGAATGTATGCTACAAGTGTGCAGTGCCCCCAGAGGCCAGAAGAGGCATCAGATCCTTTGAAGCTGGAGTTAGTTACAGGTTGTAGTGAACCACTGGAAGGGAACTGAACTCGGGTCCTCTGGAAGAGTAGGAAGTGCTCTTAATCACTGGGGTATCTCTCTAGCCCTCCAAGGCTTCATTTTTAAGTCACGCCTAGGACATTTTAAAAAGTTCATTGTGTAAGTGCTTTAGGTATAAACTTGAGGACCCAAGTTCCTTTTGGATTCCTCAAGCCCACATAAGAAAGCAGGCCTGGGTGAAGCCACACAAGCTATAATCTGAACAGTGGGAAATCTGAGATAGGACGATGGATCTCCATGGCTTGCCGGCCAGTCGAGCCAATCAGTGAGCTCCAGGTTCAGCGAGAGACCCTGTCTCAAACAGATGGAGGGCTGGCCATAAAGGAAGGCACCGGCTTGTACACACACACACACACACACACACACACACACACACACACACACACACTGGTTACAAACTCACAAAAGTTGACAACTCAGATTTTCCAGGGTCCGCTGGCTACTCCGTCCGCCCCTCCCTCCTCAATGTCTGTTCGTGCTTGGTAAGAAGCAGAACCAAACGCCCTGGGATCCGTCCATCTCTGATGGCCGGGTTCTGACAACCCTGCTTGCTCCCTCGCCCACTCCGGTTTCACGTTCGCACCTCTCTGCCCAGGTCCTCCACCCAGGTCCCCGCGGCGGGCCGTAGCACCTAAGGTCTCGGACCAAGCAGTCTTCAAGCGCCCTTCTTTCTGCAAACACCACTGAACAGAGCCAGATACACAGAGCTGCAGGAGACCGACAGCCCAGGTAACCACCTCCACCTGGGCCACCGGGCTCTGACGTCACGTCGGGCGCCAGAAGCGACGGGCATGCTGCGACGTCATCTTGCTGCGCGAAGCGAGCGGTTGTTGACAGGCCGTGGAGGCGGTCGGAGGGGAGTTGCGGTGTGTTCTATCATGCCTGACTGGGCGAGCTGTCCTGGGCCGAGGCCTCTGGGCTGGGGATGAAAGAAGCTGATCAGATGCAGAGTCTGGAGGGCTCAGGGGCCGGGCGGTCAGTCGGCACGCAGACTGGCAGCATGACGGGTGAGTGCGTGGCCCTGCTCCCGTCCGCCGCCTCGCCCGCCTGGCGCCCCGCCTGCCGCCGGTCTCCCTCCGGCTCTGTGTTCTGTCTACGCTGTCCCCCCGCCCGCCTGCCCTGTGTCTCCCTCCGGCTCTGTGTCCTGCCTACACCGTCCCCGCCCCGCCTGCCGCCGGTCTCCCTCCGGCTCTGTGTCCTGCCTACACTGTCCCCCCGCCCGTCTGCACTGTGTCTCCCTCCAGCTCTGTGTCCTGCCTACACTGTCCCCCCCGGCCCGCCTGCCCTGTGTCTCCCTCCGGCTCTGTGTCCTTCCTACACTGTCCCCCCTGGCCCGCCTGCCCTGTGTCTCCCTCCGGCTCTGTGTCCTGCCTACACTGTCCCCGGCCCGCCTGCCCTGTATCGCCCTCCGTCTCGGCGCCCTGCCTGCACTGTCTCCTTCCCGCAACCTTCCTGCCTCGTGTCTCCCGCCAAGCGCTCTGTCTGTCTGTCTCCGCCACTCGCGCCAGGCCGGCTGCTTCCTGGTCTCCTTGCCAGAGGCGTGTCCTGGGGCTGTGCTGCCCTGGCTTCACTGGTAGCGCGCCCTGCCCTGCTCTCCTGGTGGCAGGACCTAGACTCCTGGGGCTGAAGAGCCTGAAATTGAGCTTTTGCTTTAGTTTCCTAATTCACCACATGCGATGAAGTTCCCTCAAGTTTCTCCTTATGGTTGAAAATCAGGCGTGTTCTAACCATTTCCCTTTTAGCAATGCCTTGTTCCAGCGCAAACAAAACAAACAACAACAAAAACCTTGCTCTAGGCTGTCAGCGGCGAGGACTTGCCCCAGTTTATTTCTTATATATTTCCAGAGCTTCTGTGCCGATTGTATTGTTTTGCCCATGGGGTGACCTGGAGCAAAAAAAAAAAGGACCCAACTTTGGAAAGAGCCACCGGAGGTCACTGAAAGTTAGGTTGTGGCCGCTTCTAATATAGCTATGATTCTCTTACCTGCTAATCTGTTTGCATTTCACAAGTAGGTTTGAGCTCAGCTCCTTTGCCATCACTAGTGGAATTCTGAAGTGATTCCCCTCTCTTTTGTAGGTCAAGTACCAAGGCTTTCTAAAGTCAACCTTTTCACTCTGCTCAGTCTCTGGATGGAGCTCTTCCCAGGAGTAGAAGCCCAAGGGCAGAAGTCTCAGGTATAACTTGTTTCTGTAGATAGTTTTTACCCTTGGAAAAGCAGTACCCTGAGTTTGATTTCATTGCCCTCTTGTAGTTCTCATGGTCAAATCCATCAGGCCTTCAAACTTGAGAAATAGCTTCAAGACATTATGCTTGGGACTCACAGCATAATAGCTCATCTTTCCAGTCTGAAAAGTTAGTCCTAGTGTATGCCTTGATTAATGGTTTTCTTTGGGAGACACTTCACACCTTAAAAATGTACATTGTGAAAGTCAGGTTTGTTAGTAACTAAATGCCAAAATTGAAAATCTTTTTAATTATTAGCCACATTTGATCTCATCATAATTCTGTTTATACACATATAAATTGTATTGTCCTTTATTGATGCATAAGTTTTTTTTTTTAATTAGTGAAGTGTAATGTGTAACTTTCTATTAGGAAACTTCCTCATTCTGATAGAGAAAACTGAGATAAGGCTATTAGCATTCTGATTAAAATGCCTCTAGGTAAGTTTCAGGGTTGTAAAACTTCATTAGAAACAAGTGTTGATCAAACCTCCTGCCTTTTTAAACAAAGGACAGTGCTGTTTACTTAGTGCCTCCTCCTCATCCTGAGGTGGTCTGCTTTTCTGGCATCCTTTCCTTCATCTGACAGATGCCATGAAAGTCTTGTTTGTTTAAGAGAAATAAATTGGCTTTATTTTAAATATTTTATTTGAACTCTTGTTTAAGAATCTGACTTATACCTGTATCAGTTTAAGGCTTTTAAATTAAAATCTTAACTAGACATAGAAATAATTAGAGGGGTCATCAAAATAAATCCTTCTTTTCTAAAAGCCAGCCAACTTGGAAAGAGGTTTGACCTAGGAAAGTTTACTTCTTCTAGATCCTGACGTCTCCTTGCTACTGTTGACTGGTTAATGTCTTTCAGCTGGGCTTCGTGCCCAGATTTCCCACAGCCGCCAAGCCACAGTGTCAGGCAGGCTTCCCTTTTATTCCTTAGCCATAAGCCTTGGGACCCACAGGCACTGGACTGAGGCACCTGTTAGTTTTATGCATTCAGTGGCTCTGTTTACCAGGTGAGAAAAGCCACAAGGCACAACAAAACCCACTGTAAGAGCTTATTAGGAGAAGGAACAGAGGGGAATGTGCTTTAGGCCTATGGAAGGTTGTGCATGGAGAGGAAGAAGGAGAAGAAAGGGGGAGGAGTCTGTGACTCGCTTTTTATGGATCCCCCCACACACACGCACATATAGGCTTTTGGAGCTATGCCACATTGCGTATAGATTGCATGATCACACTGCGCAGTGCAAATTACGTGATCATGCAGTGTAGGGATTACATGGGCCAGAAGGCCCCTTGCTTTGCTACTGAACAATGCATGTGCGGTCATGTAGCAACGGCACCCCCAAGATTACTCCAGTAATGTATGCTAGCTTGAGAACTTGGTTATCATTTTTAGCATTGTCTAAATGGAAAATGTGTTTTAAATACCAGAAAAGCAAATTTACAAAATGCATAGGTTGTTGTTATCACTTCGTTGTGCATCTACTGTCAGGAAAGCAGGTATGTATATGAGTTTCATCAGTTTGAGTGTCTTGGCTGCTGCAGAAACGCAAAACCAGTGATAGGGCTGGGGAGGAACAAATGAAAGGGAGCACGTGAGCCTCCGTTTTTATCCTTCCTGTATAAACATTATTATTGAAACTGAGGAGGGTACCAGTAAACCAGCAGCATTAAAAAAATCATATGCTTTCTGGAGGGTTCTCTTTGTACTAGTTAATATACTTAAGTAACTTTTCAGTTCTCCTAGCCCCCTTTCTTATGTAATCCAAGACCACATGCCTAGTGTTGGCACTGCCCACAGTGGGCTGAGCCCTCACATATCAATGTAGTTATTAAGGAATAAACTACCCTGAAGGCATGCCCATGGGCCTATCTGATAGAGGCAACTCCTTAACTGAAGTTCTCTTCTCCTAGATGTCTCTAGTTATGTCAGGTTGACAAAAACTAATCACACAGAGTAAGTCACGGAAGCTCCAAGATGCAATTTGACATATAGCTGTATGAAATATTTTATGAGTTACCAAATTAGTATGTGTTCATTATTTATAAAATAATGAACAGAGAAAAAATCCTCACTACTTTACCACCTAGAGACTGTTGACATTTTCCTATTGTTTTAACTGTTTTTCTTTCACTTGCTTGAGATATTTTATTCTAGATCTTTTTATTTCACCAGATGTAAAAATACATATGCTGTGGCATTATGTGCCTGGGAGCAGCAGCTTGATCTAGTATTTTAAGAGTAGCCAGAGGTTCATAGCCAGCCTGCCTGAGCTCACATTCCAGTTCACACTATTGCTGGTTTGTGTAGCTTTGAGTAAGGTATTTTCTGTTTGTGCGTCAGCTTCCTTTTTAGTACAGTGGAAAAAATCACTAGTACATGCAACATGCTTTGTTTTGTTTTGAGGTCCTGGTAATTGAACTCATAGCCTTGTACATGCAAAGCAAGAACTCCAATCCTGAGCACACACTTCCAGCCTTGGTGGAGTTCTTGTGAGCAATGAATGAGTTGAACTTAAAACTCTCTTCATGCCTGCACTGTGATAGACGGTGTTCTGATTAAGACTTTAATAAATTGTATAAGTCAATTATATTGATGGACATTTACATTGTCAATTTTGCCAAATTTAATATTTAATAGGTTTGATATATTTGTAAATATGACTGGTGTCTGAATTCTTCTATGCTATCAAATACTTACATTGTTCAGCAATAAAAACAGAATTTTAAAGTGTCCAATAAATGATTGAAAAAGAAATTGTCTATTGAGACTTATAAGAAGGCTGAGAGGCAGTTCATAAAAAGTTTTGAAGTAGAAGTTAGGTACTATGAAGATGGCTGACATTTCAGAAGAATTTTCTTTCTTACTGGTTCATGCTTTCCTTGTAGTTTAAATTATGTGGCCTTACATACTAGCTTGGGTAGAGTCTGAGTCTGTACCCGAGCAAAGTGAGACATCAGTGCAGAGCTTCATAAGGGGGAAAATGATTCAGAGAAAACCAGCCCTTAAATACTGAGATGTATTTATCATATCGATTATACATTATCAATATCAAATAATTCATCATATTAATTGTTTTCCCTCTTAATCTGATTTTAATTAGAAAAATGAAGAGGAAAACCGTGGCCCCTTAGGAGATAATGAAGAGTTGGCCAGAGTGTCTTCTGACAAAAAACAGGTGATTTAAAAAGGATGTACAAACTCATAATAACAAAGCAAGAGGAATGGATAAAGTCCTGTACAAGACCTCCCCATGCTCAGGGGAGTTTCTAGATTCCCCTTAAAGGCCTCTGTGTACAGACAAACCTATACCTCTTTCCTGTTTGAAAACTCAAGTGGGAGGATTCTGTCATGTTCTCCTACTTGTCTAATTCTCAAGTGTAACTTCTAATCCTGAGTCACACAGATGTGTTGGGCAATACCCCTGCAGGTTCCTCCACACGTGTGTATCTTGGTTATTACAGCGAGAATGCAAAGCCTAATTGGTCTTTATCTTGGTCATTTCTAAAACATTGAGGGTTGAAGTATCTCCCTCTGGAACAAACAGCAGATTGGTTTACTGTTTGCCTTCAAACACCAGCATCTAATGTTCTTCTCCTAAAAAGCATAGCCACTGTGGTTCCAAGCTGCATCACTCCCCAGGGGGCTGGAGTGTGTGGACCACTACAAATGTGCTTCTCACTCTTCAGGGTCTTTTGTCCCTGACCCAGGAGTTCCATGTTTTCTGCTAGTATCTATGAAACATGGGCAATCAGACCAAAAGACAAATTTGTCCCCCACCATTCTGTCTGGTATTCCTCGTCACTCTACTTTTAACTTCCAGAGAGATTTGTTTATTCATCATATGCAGAAAATAAGTACATGCATTTTGAAAAGACTTATTCTGATGTCTGTCTGTATAAGTTGCCTGATTAATTCTGGGAGTGAGTCTCTTCACTGCCTAGTGTGATTTAGAAATAATTTGCCTCAGAATGCTTAGATGTTTTCAGTAGAAGAGAAAAACAAAGGGGGAGAAACAGTGTATCACCCAAGTAAATATACTGACTGAGTCATGCGCAAAAGGTGGTCCTGTTCTATCATGTTTTAATGTAAACCTCTAAAGTTATATAGAAACTTGCCAAGATGTGCATGAAGTGAGGCAAGCCAGGGCCCAGAAGAGCGGTTCCCCGGTCAGCGTGCTGGGGCTGTGGTAACTAGAAGTCCCAGGCTGGAACACAACTTGGGCTTCCCGTTGGGGGTGAAAACTTCCATCTCAAACTAGATACTTTGGCCTTAGCTAGAAGCAAAATTAACAGGTTTTGTTGCTATTGTTGTTATTTGTTTGTTTTTTGATGGGAGAGCAGTGTTTTATTTTTTGTTTTTCAAGATAGGTTTTCTCTGAGTAGCGTTGGCTGTCCTGGAACTCGCTCTGTAGACCAGGCTGGCCTCAAACTCAAAGATCTACCCGCCTCTGCCTTCACGTGCTGGGGTTAAAGGCGTGCACCACCACACCCAGCTATTTTTATTTTGTTTTAAAAGGACTCAAAAAGTGATAAACGTGGCCTGAAAGACTGTTCTAGTAAGAGGTTGGTAATGTGCTTCCTGTGTCTGGTCACATACAGTCATTTTTTTCTGGTTTATTTCTGTCTGCTGACAATGTAAGCTGATGTCCTTCAACTGAGTTGCAGCCACTCCGCTGGCCAAGTTGGCTCAGTTGAACAGCCAGACGCTTTGCTGAGGCCATTTTCATTGGTTGCTTTCTAAAATGAACAGTGTTGCAAACAAGCTTGCTGGAAGGAGAAAATAACATCTACTGTTGTAGATGAAATTCTTAACAGTCTTAGTAAATAAGAAACACAGAGCCAAATACAGAGGAATAGCCAAAGAGATCAGAGCAATAGCCACGACTAGCTTTAGCCTACCACACTGACTTGTGTTTTTATTGCCTTTCTGTTCTGCCTTCTCATTGGCTCTAAGCCTAGCCACATGACTTTCTCATCACTGCCTGTCTATACAGACCTCCACGTCTCTATGGTTGGTACTGGGATTAAAGGCTGGTGTCACCACGCTTGGCTGTGTCCTTGACCACACAGAGACTCTGCCTGCCATGTGATCAGATTAAAGGCATGTGCTACCACTGCCAGACTTGTGCTTAATGGCTATTTGACCTCTGATCTCCAGCAACTTTATTTATTAACATACAAATAAATAATATCGCGTTTTATCACAAATAAAATATCACCACACACAGTATATTCAAGGAATGTACAGTTAGAAGATACTTGGAGATAAAGAGGGAAGGTTTACATGTTGCAAGTTTGGAGTCAAATGCATGACATTTTAGTTGTTCCCTTACCTTTAGTAGCTGAGCTATCTCTTTAGCACAAGTTAAGACCAGCTTGGGCTATATAATGCAATCCTGACTCAAAAAAAAAATCTTGTAATTTGAGAGTTGTGATGATGTCTGCTTTAGTTCTGCCTTTACCATCTGTGGATCCTTTGGAGGCCTGTGTGAAACCCAGAAGATTTCCGTACACCATTATGAAGCTTGCAGTTAAATAGTCCTAGCCTGGATGGTGGGAGAAAGCAGTCAGCTGACTCGGCTTGTGGCCTTTATTACGTTAAAATGAATTCATCTTTCATTGGAACAAAGTAATACTAGTCACACCTGTAACTGATTAATTAATAGAGCTCTAGTTTTGAAATTTTCTCATTTAAAGTCAATATGAAGTTCTCAGAAATTCTTTGTGGTCCTGATTAGAAATCTGTTTTTATGCAGACGGTGTTTAGGTAAGAACTAAGCATAGCTTTCTTCTCATTAGAAAAACAAATATTACCCATGGAAGGATAGTAAGAGTTTATTAATACTTTATTATTCCGTGTCTTAACCAGGTGAAGAAAACTGGTCTTGTGGTGGTGAAAAACATGAAAATCATTGGTCTTCACTGCTCCAGTGAAGACCTGCACACTGGGCAGATTGCTCTCATTAAACACGGGTCCAGGCTGAAAAACTGTGATCTTTATTTTTCAAGAAAACCATGTTCTGCTTGTTTGAAAATGATTGTGAATGGTGAGTACAGATAAGGCGGTGCTGGGAATTCAGCTCATTTATCTGAGCAGACATGAGGGAACACACTGCCTCAATAACAGATAATGGGGGGTGGAGATGCGTGTTTGAAGACTGTTTATACATGTAAGAGTTCAAGACTGAAAACGTGGATTCTGAGCTCAGCTCTGCCTACTGATCTGCCAAATGACCCTGGGTAAATTACAGGCTAATTAGTTTACAAAGGAACTCCCCAATTTCAGTGGCGTAAGACTGTCTCTCACCCTACAGTTGACAGACACAGGCACTGCTGAGCAGCAGATGGTTTTGATCACATGGTTGGTTTGTGGGGTTAGGCATGATTCTCCTCCCTCCTTTTGTCATCCCGGGGCCTCCCTTGAGTCCTCTGCATCCACAGAAGGCATATCTGCTTCTTCAAACTGCCGCTTGCAGGAGAGCAGCTGGGATTGTAGCTCAGTGGTGGAGGGCTTGCGTGGCCTGGGTGAGGCCCTGGTTTTTCCCATCACCACAGAACAAAACAAAAGCTATGACCTGGAGGCCACATACGGTCTTTGTGTTCATATCATTGTGGGATGGTAGGCTCTGGCTGGGCAGCTGTCTCTCTCCTAGTTTCCTTTTTGTTGCTGTGGTAACACCATGACCAAAACAAACGTGGGAAGGAAAGGGCTTACTTGGCTTTCAAGTCCACATAGAGTTGATCATTAAAGAAGTCAGGCAGGAACTCAGTTCAGGAACTGCTTACTGACTTGCTCTCCATGGCTTTCCTGTATAACCCAAGCCCAGAAATGGTACCACCCACAGTGGACTGGGCCCTTACACACTAATCATTAATAAAGAAAATGCCCCACAGACATGCCCACAGGACAGTCAGATAGAGACATTTCCCTAATTTCTCCAGACTCTCTTTTCCAAAATATGGCTAAGTTTGTGTAGAGTTCACAAAAATTAGCCAGCACACTCCCAAAGGTTACTATAAACCTTGGATGGGTCACACAAAATTGTAATGTGTAGACACCTAACTGCTTCTGATTCTATTTTATAGGTAGGCAAATATGCAGATGATTGTATCCTTTTAAAGAATGTATCTTATATATGGGTACCTAGTAGCTCTAGAAGGAAGAAGACAACAAATATGACTCCCAACCCTTTCCCTCAGGGGTTACTTGGTATCAAATAAATGACACAGGCTATAAGTGATGCATGAGCTCAGAATCTTGGATGCTGTGTTGTGAAGGCTGGCACTAGCTGGATCTTCATGGCTGTGTTAGTTACTGTTCTGTTTCTGTGATAAAATACCATGACCAAAAGCAACTTATGGACAAGTTTACTTGGGCTTGTGAATGGATTAGAGTCCATTCATGATAGGGAGGCATAGCAGCAGGCAGGCATGGCAGCAGGAAGCAGAGAACAGGAAGTGCAGTGAGTCTCCAGACTGCCCAAGCCCACCCCAGTGAGTTAGTTCCTCCAGCAAGACTGTACCTCCTAAAGGTTCTATAGCCTCCCCAAACAGTGCCACCAACCAGGCCAGGGGCTCACATGCAGGCCCAAAGCAGACATTTCTCATTAAAACCATCACAGTGGGTTGGATGTAGAACAGGGGTCTTCATGTTGCTAGCCAAGGCAGCGGCACATATAGTAATGGAGGCATGAAGTAAGGTTCAGCATTTGAATTGGAAAGGTCCCCTTGTGGAGTAGTGGTGGATGGATTGCGATTATCAGTAGGGCTTCTGTGGAAAGCTTTGGAAGACTGATAGCCTCTTGATTTTGTGTTATGGAACAGAACACATAAGAAATAAGAAAAGTCATCTGTTTCATTGGCCCTCAGCCAAGTACACCTCATCTTAGTGTTCTGAGTGAATCAGAGCTGAAGTAATTGCTACAAATAACAGAAGTATATAAAGTAATTGCTACAAATCACAGTATGAGGGTTACCTTAAGGACCATGTAAGTGGCTGAGTTCAGAGTGAACTGAACTGCCTTCTGCATGTGTCTTAAGTTTTCTATTGCTGTTCAGTGGTTATGAGTACTTCCTGTTCTTGTGGGGAACCTAAGTTCAGGTCCCAGCACCCAAGTCAAGCAGCACACAAAAACTGCCTGTAAATCTAGCTCCAGGAAATCCAGCACCCTCTTCTGTGGACACTAGAACTCACATGTACAAACACACAAAATAAAATCTTCTATTGCACAAGCACATGAATAAATAATACAAAAACTTTCAATCTTGTTGAGATGAAATCATACAAGATACTAGCAAAAAATTTTCTGTTGTAAACTATTCATAATTAACAAACATTTGGTACTTGCATAACAATTTCATTCAACTTTATTTTTCGTGTTTGTTATCTAGTTATGTTTCTTTTATAAGTTGCTTGTTTATATCTTTTGTTTCTCTTAAGGTCTTCTTTTTCTTATCAGTATGTACTTTTATTTAATGAGCTAATTGTGTTTTTGTGTAGTAAAAACTGCTTACCTTCTGTCATTGAAGGAAAAATGTTCCTCAGGTGTATTGTTTTCTCTTTGATTTATAGGCTTTTTCAAGATTGGTGATGCGCTTCTCATCATTCCATCCTCACCTGCGAATATTTTTCTGTTAAAAATTTTTTGTGGTTGGGCTGGAGAGATGGCTCAGCCGTTAAAGGCTAGGCTCACAACCAAAAATTCTTTGTGGTCAACAAGAATAGAATGTGTAAAAAAATAGCATCATGAAACTCTGTGTATGCTAATTTAAAACTAGTTAACAAAACCAAGGTTAAAGAAAATAAAAGCAACGCTTTTTGAAATTGAAAATTTTTGGTGGGCATCTTGATAACTACGAGGGGTCCCATTATGTGTTCCCCTGTCTTGGTTAACTGGATGAGGAGTCACATTATTTAGTTCCCTGTTTTGATTGGCTGGAGTTGTTTTTAGTTCAAAAAACATTGCATTAAAGCATGACATTTTCCTCTCTCTTTAGAATGTGGCTCTTCAGAAGAATTCTGAATCTGAGACAAGAACATTTGTAGTGCATAAATGTATCATTTACAATGATTTATTAACAAAACTCTAGGCCTTACCAAGTATTGGCTGTAACATTTCCAGAAGCAACCATGGCAACATGGAAGAGCTTGTGTATAATGCTCATGCTGAGTTTTCAGTCACACTTAGCAAAGCCGGGAGATCTACAAATGCCACCCGAGCTTTGTTAGGGCTTGGCAAACACTCTCCTGAAAAAGCCAGAGAGTAAATAGTTCAGGTTTTATAGGCAGCATAGCTTCTGCTGTGGCAGTCAAGTCTGCCACTTGAGGGTACTTAGTGCATATGTAAATGAAGGGGTTTGTCTTTGAATAAACATGAACCCTGAAATTTTAATTTCTCATCATCTCATACGATATAGACTATTCTCTTGTAGAGCCCATATTTAACCTATCAGCTGAAAAAAGACTAGCCATAGACCCATTTTGGCCTGTGGGCATTTCTTTGCCAACCCTCACATTTTGAAAGTGACAGTTAAGATGGTTGTTTTGGTAATGGTGGGCTGGATTTAGATAGAAAGCCTCTATTCAGCTTATATCAAAACAATGACTTTTTTTTTTTTTTTTTTTTAGCTGGAGTTAACCGAATTTCTTACTGGCCTTCTGACCCAGAAATAAGTTTGCTCACCGAAGCTTCTAGTTCTGAAGATGCAAAGCTAGATGCCAAAGCAGCAGAAAGATTGAAGTCAAACAGCCGGGCCCATGTGTGTGTCCTGCTCCAGCCATTGGTGTGCTACATGGTGCAGTTTGTAGAGGAAACCTCTTACAAATGTGACTTTATTCAAAAAACTGCCAGAGCACTGCCGGGTGCTGACACTGATTTTTATTCTGAATGTAAACAAGAAAGAATAAAAGAATATGAAATGTTATTTTTGGTTTCAAATGAAGAAATGCATAAGCAGATACTAATGACTATAGGTCTGGAGAACTTGTGTGAAAACCCCTATTTTAGCAATCTAAGGCAAAACATGAAAGACCTGATCCTGCTTCTGGCCACAGTAGCTTCCAGTGTGCCCAACTTGAAACACTTCGGATTCTACTGTAGCAACCCAGAACAGATCAATGAAATTCACAATCAAAGTTTGCCACAGGAAGTTGCACGGCACTGCATGGTGCAGGCCAGGTTATTGGCATATCGAACTGGTGAGTTCAATGGTTAGTTCATAAATGGGGGCTGAATGGTTGGGTTACAAGTGGCACTAAGTGAAGTGGCTTCATACTGTTTATGGTAGATTCCTTGACTCTTAGATTCTAAAGTATTGCTGTTCTAACAGTGTAAGCAAGTTTCCCAGACCTTGTGTGTTGTGTGTTCTTAATTCAGCACTGCATTTCCAAACCAGGACCAGGAGACCTACATCCTGCTTGCTTCTTGCATGCGTGATTCCACTAATCACTAAAGTCACTAAGTCCCTCAGTAAGGGTGGCACAAAAAGAAAACTAAAATCTCTCTTTTTTATTTGCTCCACAGTTTTTTGTTCATACTCAGTTTTTTAAAGAATTTTTAATGTGCATTAGTGTTTTGTCTGCATGTATGTTTGTGCAGCACGTTGTGCCTGGTGCCCTCAGAGCCCAGAAGAGGCTGTTGGACTCTGTGGAACTGGAGGCATGGACGGTTGGTTGTGAGCCACCATGTGGGTGCTGGAGAGTTAGAATTCTGGGAATGTTAAAGCACAAATTTAGAAGGAAAAAAAATCAAGATAAAAGAATGCTATTATTGGGTTTTCTGGTTGTATGTGTCTGTCAGCAAATTAAGCAATCTTACTCTGTTGTACATGTGTAGAAGGAAAATATTACTTAGTGATGGTCTTTATTTGATAAAATTTAGCATCTGAACATTATTTTCATATCTTACCTAATGCTTTATAGTGTAGAATTACCACTTTTTAAAATTCAACTTTGAATTAATTAGGGGAGTTCAGATGAGAGAAATGGCAAAGTAAGACTTATTTGGGACACATGCTATAGCAGGACTTATTTATTTATTTATTCATTTATTTATTTATTAGATAGGGTCCTATGCAGTCCAAGCTCCCTATGTAGCTGAGGATGACCTTGAACTTCTGGCCCTCCTGCCTCCACTTCTCCAGTGTTGGAATTACAAGCATGCACTTCCTGGACCTGATGGGTGCTGTGCTGAAGATGAAAGAAACCTAGGGCCTCATGCACGCTAGGCAAGCATTCCACCACCTGAGGCACATCCCCAGCCCAGAAACTTAACTGTCCCAAGAAAGGAGGAGAAGAGAAGGAAAATCAGAAAGGCCTGTACAGATGGCACTGGTCTTTAAAAGACCTCAGGTCGAGTAAACGGAATGGAGGATCTCAACCAACCATGTACAGACTCTCCATGGAAACCTTAAAAGGTACAGATGTTCAAACCACCCAGACCCACTCAACTGGGTACAGCCTAGGTCTTGAAAAGTTCTGCAAGGTGTTCTGATGTTCCTCAGGGTTGACAAAGTTGATTTGTAGCGTAGAGTTTATATACTCTACTATAAATTACATTTTGTATTGTACATGTGTCCACTTACTATTCAGTTTTATATATAAATCCATGCTGGTACATTTGATTTAAAAGGTTTTTCAAGGAACAGTTTTTGACAGTGGATTTTTTTGCAGGGGAAGGTTCTGGACCTCAGCTCCTAGTTAAGATACAGCTTGCCTATCACTTGCTCATGTGAGCTCTTCCAGGGGAGAACCTCCGGCATAATCACCATTTTCCCTGAGATCTAAAGAGTGTTTCTTAAATGGGGGATCCTTTCGTATTCACAATGAGTGGTTCACGGGCTGGGCAAGTAGCTCAGCAGGTAAAGTGCTAGCTGTGCAAGCGTGAAGACCTGAGCTTGGGTCCCCAGCACCCACCCAAAGAGCAGGCTATGGCTACAGGTGTTTAGAACCCCAGGGCTGCAGCTGAATCAAGATTGGCCAGACAGTCCAGCCGATAAGTTCCGATGAGAGACCATCTCTCCTAAGTAAGGTGAAAAGTGTTGTACAACACCCAACATCAGCATCTGACCTCCACAGGCACACACCACATGTACACACAGAGTTCATAATCATTAAAGCCCGTGGGGAAAGTGTAAAGGACTCTAGAGTTTGGGGATGTTAAGAAAATAAGATGGTGCTCTGCTGTTCCGACAGCCACTCCCCATTCTGGCTGGGACAGTGCTCTGTAGACATGGTGTTGAAGATAAAGTAGGCAGGAGGAACCCAAAAAAAGCTGTTCTAATTTGCTCCATGAGCCAGATGTTAGTGTGACAAAGCATCAGAAAGCAGCTGTGGACAGTGCAGGGCCCTGGCCCTGGCCACTTTCCTCCTGATCAGGGTCTTCACCAGAGCCAGGAGTCAGCCTTTTTATCAGGCACCCAGCACTTTTGATCAAGTGTTCTGTGAAGCACACTTAGATCACAAAAACTGACATGCGCAGGGGCCAGCAGCTGCTTGGAGAGTCAAGGGCCTTTGCCAAGCCTGACAGCCTGAGTTGCAGCCCAAGCCCCACATGCTGTGGAAGAAGAGAATGCCTACAAGTTGTCCTCCGACTCCTACAAGTGCACTGTGACACGCACATGCATGTGCGCACACACACAAGTAGGATTTTAACAATGAAAGGAAGAAATAGATGTGCCTATAGGCATGACTAAAGAAGTCTCTGACTTCAGGCATCGACGAGCCTCAGGAATCTGTTCGGTGGTCATAAATTAGCCTTTCCTTCAAGCTGTGCAGAGAAAAAAAAAATCCTAAAGAATAATCAGATTATAAGGGACAATTTTGTAAGAACTACAGATATGGTACATGCCTTTAATCCCAGCACTCAGGGAAGCCGAAGCAGGAAGACTGCAAGTTCAAGGCCAGCCTGGGTTATCCAGCAAGATCTCCTCTCAAAACAAAGTCAAGGATCATTCTTGCTCGGAAAAGTGGTAGTGAACACTCTCTTACAATCAGCCCTTGTCAAACAAAGCGGAAGTGATGCCGATGGAGAAAGGCTGTTTCCTTCAGTGACAGCCCAGTCTGCCCCGCCCCCCGCCGCCCCCCCCCCCCCAACAGGAACGCAGCTCCCAAGACCAGATCCTAATCCAGGAAAGGGGCAGGAAGCACGGCTTTTCGTATGAAGAACTTCTGTTTTGCTTGCTTTTTATTTGTGCATGTATTAAGTACAGCTTCCCTTAGGTTTAGATGTTGAAGGTAGCTATCATATTGTGGGTATAATTTCCACCACTTCCTTAGAAGTGAGCATAAAGCATTCATTTATATTATTCCCTGCATTAAACAGTAAAGCTCTAGGAAGGAAGGGAACTTGGATGCCGGATCTCTCCCCGGACACTGTGGAGCCATCGCCATATGCTCCCCAGTGTCATGTTCACCTCCTGGCGGCTTCCTCACCCCTGCCCCCATTCAGCTGTTGGCTGCCTGAGGTCGGACTGTCGTTCCCTTCACCACTCAGCAGTCAGCCTTTCGCCATCCTTTGTACATGTGACACTCAGCAAATGAAAGTCATTTTTAGGAGATCCTTTTTTTTTTTGGTTTTTTCTTTGGGGGGGGGGCAGAGGTTGGTTTTTTGGAGGTTTTTTTGTTTTGTTTTTGTTTTTTTCAAGACAGGGTTTCTCTGTGTAGTTTTGGTGCCTGTCCTGGAACTCACTCTGTAGACCAGGCTGGCCTCGAACTCACAGAGATCTGCCAGGCTCTGCCTCCCGAGTACTGGGATTAAAGGTGTGCCCACCGCCACCCGGCCATTTCTAGGGAACTCTTAATGTCAGAAAGAGATGGAGAAAAGGCAGCTAGGTTGGGTTAAGAGAACTAAATTTTAGTTAATTCCATATCTACAAATGGAAAATTTAACTATTGGTAGGTAAAAATGAGATCATGTGTAAAAAATGCTTACCAGAAAAATACATATTTTGTACTATAATTTTGAAAACCTGAGTGTGTTTGAATTAGAAATAAGAAATTTTATTGTATAACCATACTGTTTTAAAGTTAACTTGAAGGCATCCTAGTCTTGAACGCAGCAGTGACAGGACTGCTCTCTGTATTGTCTGTAATGGAAAACCAGGTGTGTAAATGCACTTGCACTTTAATGGGAGAGCTGAGCTTAAAGGAAGTTGTAGGGAAGACAATTGTACTCAGTCTTCAGCAGTGTAAATAACCTGGTAGAGGTACAGATAATTCTGATTTTTTTCCATAAATGTACTGCTTTGTCTCTTGCTGTGATAAATGCTATGATTTTATAATTCATGCAAATTTGTTTTAGAAATTTGAAATTCACCCTAATATAGAGGGAAAAATGAGGCCTTAAATAGAATTTTTATATGACCTTTTTTTTTTGCAAAAACATTTCCATAAAGTCAATTTTCTGTGATTAGAGTGTAAAAAAAAAAGTTAGAAAAAGACAAACTTGATTCTAGAGCATGATTGTTCCACTAAATCCATTCTTTCAGAAAATTCTTATTCACTCAGCTTCACCATCTGCTAGAAGTGGTCGTTTAGATCCTGACCTGTCAGGGAAGAGTCTGTGAGGCTGGCTGTTCCAGTTACAGCCTGAGCTGAGGGTGCCACTGCCTCTAGAGAGGTTGTCACAGGGACACCATGGGTGAGAGTGGACAGTGGCCCTCCCATGTCTGGTTATTTGGTACCTCATTCCCATATTCCACACCTAAAAGGATTTCTCTCGAGAACTGTGTGTATTGGGACAAGGGATTGCTGCTGCTCCATTTATGATGTAAATGTGTTTCTATGATTGGGAAGAATGGACATGTGGAACTGAAAGCATGGATTTTTACTGAGATAAACATCTGTCTTTCAGAGGATCATAAAACAGGAGTTGGAGCTGTCATTTGGGCAGAAGGGAAATCTGTAAGTATGAGAAGAATTATTTAAATATTTAACCTGGATTGTGTTTAGTCAGTCTTTAAGGTGCTGCATTTTGATGTTTGAGACAGGGCCTCATTTTGTTGCCCAGACTGACTCAATCTATCATCCCTCCATCCTGTGAGTGGTAACCACTACACCTCATGCTGTTTAACCAGCTGACGTGTTGGATTGTATTGACTGATTGATACTAATGTTTTACTATTAATGCATTTTATTAAGTTGTATAAACATCTGCCCTTCCCTCAACAATATTCAAGGTTCATCCATTTAGCAAACATTTATTGAACACCTTCTGTGAGTAAGTTGGATACTGCCACAGTAAGCCCTAGACAATTTATTTTAATTGCTTTTTTTTTAAAGAGAGGAAGTGGTTTATTCAGATTCACTTTCAGGTCATAATCCATCATTGAGAGCAGTCAAGGCAAGAACTCCAGGAGGGATGGCAGTAGACACCGCAGAGGAATGGCACTTACTCCTACCTTTCTGTCTCACACTCATCTAGCTTTCTTACATAACCCAGCATCACCTGCCTAAGGATACACTGTGCACAGTGGGCTATAGCCAGCTCCATCAATTAGCAGTCAAGAAAATGTCCCACAGACATGCCATAATCCAGTGTAATAGAGGCTGTTCTTCAGGTGAGGTTCTCATTCCAAGTGACTCTAGTTTTGCCGTTGACTATAAAACATAACCAGTACACCAGGCTTCCCTTTAGCAACACTGAACTCTACCAACCACTGCTGCTTTGTCATCTCCTAAACTATAAACTTACTCACTTTCCCTGGCGTCGTGTTCTTATCCTTTGTTCTTTCTCACTGGATGAGAGCAACGAGCAGTAACCATACACAGCTTGAATGCCATCCCGTCTTGAAATAACCTCCACCAAACCCATTATGTGTCATGTCTTTACATTCAGCATCAGTCAAGTTCTCAGGATATGAAAAGAAAGCAGCCGGACTGTTTTTCTATGATATCACATGTCAGCACATGGCCCAGCTCCTGATAGAGTCCTTGATCCACAGGAAGCCTATGAGCCAGGCCTTCACTCCTTGTTTATTTGTTTGTTTGTTTTGGGGTTTTTTAGCCCTTTTGTTTTTCAGAGCACTTCTGTCTTCCAAGGTCCCACCCGATACCCATCATGCCCTACTTACAGTAGTCAAGGAGTTTTCTAGCCTATAAACTTTCCCACTTCCTCCAACAGACCAACTTTAAAGGCCTAAGAACCACATAGTTGGGTTTGTTACAGCAGTGGACCCCGTTCTCAGTTCCAGTCTTCTAAGTCACACTTTTCTTTAGGAGGGGGCATGTATGTCACAGCACACACATGGATAGAATGAACTTTCGACAGTCATTTCTCTCCTTCCACCATGTGGGGCTCAGGGATGACAGCAGGAGCTTGGCTGGCTGAGCCAGCTCACCAGCTCAACAATAAGGACTTAAATACCACCTTCTCTGCTTGCATGGCCTCGTAGGGAGCGAGGGAGACAAAGAAGTCCAAAAGACCCTGGTATGTAAGTGTAATGACTGATACTGCTAGCTCACAGAGGAGGACCTGTACTCTGCCTCCAGAAATGTGGGAGATACGCTTGCAATTTTGGAGTGCCATTAGTCTTGAAGAATGAGTGAGAGGTCATCAGAGGAAGTCAGGCAGATCAGGAGGAAAATGTGCAGAGGCAGGTGGAGAGAGATGATGGCAAAATAGATGTGACTTGGCATACATACAAAGTGCCAAAAGCCAGTGTAAAGTGAGCGTAGCATTATGCTGGACCCTGGGGAACACTGTAGACCTGTGAAGAGTGTGGGCTTTATCCTTCAGGATATCCTTCAGGAATATGCATGCTCCCATAACACTAACCAGTAGAAATTAAAGCCATCCATGTAAGTAACTTGAAACTTTCTAGGAGCTGTGTTTAAAAAGGGAAATAGGTAAGTAAAGATAAATGATGAAGGAAAGAATTGGAATCAACCTAAGTGTCCATCTGCCAATTAATAGATAAACAAATGTACACATGCACAATGGGGTGCTGTTGATGTACGGAAAGAATGAATCCTGTCATCTGCAACAATGTGGATGGACCTAGAGATTATTAGGTTAAGAGAAATAAGGCAGGCACAGAAAAGAAGCTTGATCTCACTCGTGTGTGTGATGTAAATGGCTAGGAGAAGTTGAGCGTCCAGTGGCCGTTATCAGAGACTGGGAAGTGAAGTCAGCAGGTGGGGCACGTGAGGCAGATTGTGAGGACTAAATTATGTTAGAGAGGAGTGAGGAGTGCCACGTTCTGTGTGCCGTTACAGGGTGACTAGATGATAACCATGCAGTGTATATTCCAAGGAAAAAGGAGTTTGAATATTGTCATCATAAGCAGTAGGTAATTAATAGATAGGTTTAATCTGACTTAAGCATCACATGTACCACATAGATAGTTGTGATATTTTCATGGATCAGTTAAAATAAGCAAAACATAATATATGTATTTAGTCAAAAATATCAAAACATTTCAACATATAAACAACATAAAATGAATAATGAAATAGTCTATATTTTAATATTGTTTCTCAAACTTCTGTGTACATTTTGTATTTGCAACATCCAGTTTAGACTAGCCATGTGTGCCTAGTGGCTATTGTATGGGACAGTACAGTCCAAGAATATTCTAAATGAGAAAAAAAATGATTTGCATTATGAAAAGAG
Organism: Peromyscus maniculatus bairdii; assembly: GCF_049852395.1. NCBI lineage: Eukaryota > Metazoa > Chordata > Mammalia > Rodentia > Cricetidae > Peromyscus > Peromyscus maniculatus. The sequence goes on along the minus strand of NC_134860.1, from coordinate 57,365,614 downwards.
GTTGGACAAGAGGAAATAGAGATTAGGTAAACAAGAAGGATGATGAGAACTCAGAGTTATATGGGTTAGGAGGAACCAGAACTAGGAAGCACTTAATAGCTACCACCCTGCACTCCCACTAGAGGAGCTTCACTGCCTAAAGTTCTCGTAGCATTTGGTGTCATTCCTACATGACACATATCCCCAGTTAGAGTTGTGGCCGGTCCCCAACCTGTCTCAGGTAAGACTCAAGCAGGCAGCTGTTTGGGTCGCGACTGTGTTATGAGCCCCACACACCTGGCCTGTGGCTGGAACTCTGGTTGATGTTCAAGAGGCTGCTCAGCAAGCCATTCAGCATAGCATCTGGATCTGCACTGCCTCGTGGAGAATGATATCCCCTTACCTGGAGGATAGATCGTGTGTGAGGTTCGCTTCGGCTGTGCGGCTAACTCTGTGACCTTGAGCAGTTAATCTTTCTTGACCTCAGTTATCGTGAGTGAAATAGGAACAGTAACATTACTCTCCAGGTAGCTTTAAGGTTAAGCGATGGAGGTAGTGCTGAGAATATTGTTCGGTTGTAGAATGCTGGCTCTGCGTTTTGGAGGCCCCAAGTTTGATCTCCAGTGAGTACCTGCATACATACGTGTGCACATACACAAGTTAAAAAAAAGAATGAGAGCCGGGCAGTGGTGGCGCACGCCTTTAATCCCAGCACTTGGGAGGCAGAGTCAGGCGGATCTCTGTGAGTTCGAGGCCAGCCTGGACTACCAAGTGAGTTCCAGGAAAGGCGCAAAGCTACACAGAGAAACCCTGTCTCAAAAAACCAAAAAAAAAAAAAAAAAAAAAAAAAAAAAAAAAAAAAAAAAAAGAATGAGATCTGCATGATGATTGACATTTGGTAAATAGCCAAGACACACTTATTGGTGAAATACTTGGCAGCTTTTGTTGGCTCAGATAATGATTCTTACTAAACTCTACAGTCAGTGATAGGTCTGTTGTTGCTACCACTTGCATACTTAATGAGACCTATAGCATATTCTAAATCATTATAGACACTGTCAGTGAGAAATTGTCATCTCAGGAGTTGATACAGCATGGATATTAACACTAATATGCCCTTGCTCAAGAGAAATAAGAAAGAGGCACCCAGGTGAGTTCAGTGATTGTATGTACATATGACAGATGCTCAGAAACATGGAAGGTTAAAGGAAGGTATATTTTTTATTTTCCAACTCAATCACAATAGCATATTTTTAGCCCAACAACAGAAATGGTTCAAAATATATTTATGTTTTCTGACTTATAGTGCAATACAGTGGGTAAACAATTCTCAGTTACTTAACAATACCTCTGTGTGCATAGCAATCTAATGTGTGTCAAGGGGGGTTTGGAAACAAATATGAAACATGGCTTTTGGTCCCTTGAATTTATGATTTGTTTGGAGAGAACTGTAAATGATTTATAAGTTAAAGACAATGGTGTTAACTGCTAACATCAAAGACAACCTTGAGGTCACCTCTGAGGAAGGCAGCTATAAGATGAACTGATGCTATATTTCTATTTCAGTTTTTAAATTTTATTTGTGGTAGGGGATGTATGTGCATCAAGACACACAGCCATTGTCTCCTTTCATCATTGATTCCAGGGATCAAACTCAGCTCCCCAGGTTTGGGGCACATGCCTTTACCAGGTCAGCCATTTCTCCAGCTCAGATCTTGTAGTTCCCGATGGCTCCATTTGTTGTAGAACTCGGGTGAAGCTCTTTCCATGAAGTACGAGGGCAAAGCCTTTCCGAACTCTCAAACTCACACGGTGCTCCTGCCAACCCTTGCAGAGAAGCTGTGATGGAACTGGAGCTATGTACTTCGTAGGATGTGGCTACAACGCCTTCCCCGTGGGCTCTGAGTACGCTGACTTCCCCCACATGGACGACAAGCACAAGGACAGAGAGATTCGCAAGTTCAGATACATCATACATGCCGAGCAGAATGCTTTGACGTTCAGGTATGAGATGCTCTTAGCTTCTTTCCTTTAAGATACAGCAGAGGTTGGTTGGAACTAGTTCCCTTTTGTCGTCACTGTTCTTCTTTTACACTCTTAAGTGGTATTGTCAGAAACAGCATTGTGATAAAGCTTGGTCCTGCTCCTGGACCAGAGTCTGTGGTCATGGACTTCCCAGCTCTTTCTGTTCTTCAGAAAATTTTTCTTCTTCCTCTCCCTAGTAGGAAATTACTGGAAGTTTGTCTTTGGGGACTTGCCCAGCTATTTCTTTTTGGATGTTAGTTTCCCCTTTGTTCTAAATTTAGAGCCCATCTGTTACATTTATGAAATACTGTCATCTTGGTTAGGGTTACTATTGCTGTGATGAAACATCATGACCAAAATCAAGTTGGGGAGGAAAAGGGTTATTTGGCTTACACCTCTACATCACAATCTATCACTGAAAGAAGTCAGGACAGGAACTCAAATAGGGCAGTATCCTAGAGGCAGGCAGGAGCTGATGCAGAGGCCATGGAGGAGTGCTGCTTACTGGCTTGTTTCCCATGGCTTGCTCAATCTGTTTTCTTATAGAACCCAGACCATCAGCCCAGGGGTAGCCCCAACCACAGTAGGCTGGACCCTTCTCCATTAATTATTAATTAAGAAAATGCCTTACAGGTTTACCTACAGCCTAAACTTAGAGAGACATTTTTTCAACTGCTGCTCCCTCCTCTCCAGTGACTCTAGCTTATGTCAAGTTGACATAAAACTAGCCAGCACTCATACAGACTTTGTTATGAGCTAAGTGTTTTAAAGAGCCTCTGTTTGAGAGGACCAGGGCAGGATATCTGCTTGAGACGGTGTTTTTTATATATGACAGGGAAGCTGCACCCAGGAAATCCCAATAATATTGTTGCCTAAATGAGACTCGAACAATTATCCCACCAGCTGACATGTCACTGTGGATGGGGAAATTCTCACATGGCTTTATCCCCTAGAAGAGCAACAGGCAAGTGATAGCTGTGGAGAGAAGGAGAATGAGTCTTCTCCAGGGTGAGCCCTCTGATGGGCTAGCCAATCCTAAGAACTCAGCCCCAAACACATATGCACAACGCTAAATGACCTCAGCAGGTTGTATTTATAAATACACATGTGCACACACACACACACACACACACACACACACACACACACACACACACACACACACACACTTAAAGAATAAGAGACCATGAATCTGAGGAGTGGGAGGGATTGGAGCAGAGAGGAGAATGAGGTAACTACAGAACTTGTATATGAAATTCTAGAAGAAACTTTGAAAGTGTTCGGTCAGAGATTACGGCTAGAGCTCCCTCCTTCTGAGGTCAGCTTATGTTTGCTAAACTTCTCAGCATCTACCGTTAACGGGGTGGGGCTAGAGTACTAAAGGCTGAGTTAGACTTGGCTGCTGTCCCGGGGTGCTCCAGTGCAGGGCATGTGGTATTAGTTCTTTTTCTTGTTGTCTGACAAGAAGCATCTTCATAGAAAGGGTCGATTGTGGTCCCCAGCTCGAAGCACGGCAACCAGAGCATGAGGAGGCTGCTCAGTTGTGTCTGTAGTCAGGAAGCAGGGTGGACAGAAAGAATGGGCCTTGGCGAGAAACCTCGAGGCCCGGCACCAATGACAAGCCTTCTCCATGAGGATCCACCTCCCAGAAGTTCCCCACTTTCTGAAGACATGAGCTCAAACCACACATGCAGATAGCTTCTATCCTCCTCATGTGCAGGACTCTGTGAGGCAGGCAGTGTTGTGGGCATCCAGCTGTCATGGACAAGAGGGGAGTTCTCTGGAAAAGCTGGCATCTGAGCCGAGCTGGAGAGGATGGCTGGGGTGATGACTTTGAAGGGAAAACCACCCTAGCAGAGGAATTCTCATGTGCTCAGACACATTCGTATTCCAGTTAGATTAGAGTGTAGGGGGAGACAGGTGTGACGGCAGGTCCTTAGGTAGCAGATGGGGTGTCTGCACACAGCACCAGTGTCCGCCACTGTCCTCAGGGAGCAGGAACAAAACTCAGCAAGGCAGATCTAGAAGGTGCATAATTGAAGACAGCTGGCTGAGCAGTTAGCGCCAGACCTGCAGCCACACGAGAGCCTCTCTAGTCTAGGCTACCGCAGCTTGCACCGAGAATATCCTCTGCTCGCCTTCCGTCGTCTTCTGTGCAGCTTTCCTTGTTTATTCTCTGCAAAGGTTTGATACATCATAGCCAAAACATTTTGAAAAGTTATGCTTGAGGAAGGCTAAGAGAACTGTAGCTCGAAACTCGGCGTTAGTACTTATTCCTTAAGGGAGCGTCTATCAGTGTATATCCAGTAGAGTTCAGTCTTCCAGCTGCTGTGGTGGCTTAAGGCCTAATCAGACAGTTACTCAGCTCTTGGGGAACTGAACCCTGTTCTCCAGTGCCATGATGAAGTGCGTATTCAGAAAGGACCTCCCCGTGTGTGCACACTCATTTCTCCCTCCCCCATCCTCTGCTCTCACTTTCTTTGTAATATGATGTCAGACATACTGATGTCTTACCTTGCAATCAAAGAGTTTCAGTTCTAAGGATTGTCGTATTTTTGCATATTTTGAACATTTGCTAATTTAGCAAGAATATGACTTGATCATTATTTGTAATACTACAAATTTTTTTTGCAAAACCTCAAATTTCAAGTTTAAGGATGTCCCTAAAGACTTACTTGCTCTTTCATAACAGCTTTTATAATGTTTTATAATTTTTTTATAGGTGTCAAGATATAAAGCCAGAAGAACGCAGTATGATTTTTGTGACAAAATGCCCTTGTGATGAATGTGTGCCTTTAATTAAAGGTGCAGGCATAAAGCAGATCTATGCTGGGGATGTAGATGTTGGAAAAAAGAAAGCAGACATCTCCTATATGAAGTTTGGGGAGCTTGAGGGCGTTCGCAAATTTACCGTAAGTACATGCACTTTTCCCAAAGTGTACTTCCCATTTGGTAACCTGCTGAATATTGTGAATTAGCGATTCTCACCTTTTGAGGACTGTGAGTGAGTTCTCATCACTGAGTTTATTATTATGTGTACACGTTTACCAAACTACAAATGTTCAGCCAAGGATCTCTGCCCTGCACATGTGTTTACAGCTTTGCAGAGTTGTACATTGGCCTTCCAAGTCTCGATGCCCTCTGGTGGCTCACCATCTCTCTGGGCTTGGATAGAGGTACAACTAATTTAAGTAATCACACCACACAAACATACCGTACACACATTCTCATGTGCACATGTCATACTTAATAGTTTTTAAAGGGGATACAGATGGTTCATGGAAAACTCAGAATTTTTGACATACTTCTTTCTACTTAGGCTTTAAAAATGTGTTTTACTTTGGAATACTCTCAAGCATACAAAAAATTTGTAAGAATTCTGCAAAAGAATTTTCCCAGAGATTGTTGACATGATATCAAGTTACCCTCTGTTTCCATAATGCGATGAGCATGATAGAGCCACAGAATCAAGAAATAAAGTGAGACCTTGCTGCTGAATCCAAGGATCCAACCCAAGTTCCGCTTATCCAAGTGATGCTCTGGTAGAGCCATCTTGTCCAGGATCACAGAGTCCCCTGTGTCATCCAGGGGCTAATCCGGGCATCTAGCGCCCCATTAATAGTCTAGAATTTACAGTGAGTAGCAAAGTTTATAAAGAACTGTTTTAAAAACTCAGCCTTATGTTCCTGTTATATACAGTTTGAGCACAGGGAGCCAGAGCATACATGTACTGTATACAAATGTATATGTTATTAATAATATGTGCTCACTACAGAAGACTAAGAACACTTCAAAATTGATATTAATCTATAACTTATAAATACCACTGTCAACATGTTAATGTATTTTCTGTGTTGTTAAAAGTTCCTAAAAAATTATATTTAGTAATCTAACATATTCCAGCCTGAATACCTAGCTTATATAATTATTTCCTTTGTTGATTAACTACATTATCTCCATTTTTATAGTTATAAAAAGGCTTTATATAAATATTTTGAAATGAAAGTTTAGAATTACTGATTTATACTATTTGGCTCAAATTAATAGATTTGAGTGGTTTGGTGTATTTCAAAACATGCCTTAAAAAAAAATTCCTTATGTACTTCCCACACAACTTTTAAAAATCCCTCCCTCCTGTGTGTGTGTGTGTGTGTGTGTGTGTGTGTGTGTGTGTGTGTGTGTGTGTTATACACATGCATATATGTGTGAGCTCACTGATGAATGCTTATGTCCAGGTCAGAGGTCAATGTCATCTTTCTCTATTACTCTCCATCTTGATTTTTGAGACAGGCTCTCTTACTGAATCTGGAGCTCACTATTTCAGCTAGACAGGCTGGCAGGTGAACTCCCAGGATCCACACATCTCTTCATCCCCAGTCCAGGGTTCCAGTCACCCACCATTGTGCCTGGCATTTCTGTGGGTACCGGGGGTCTGAACTCAGTTCTTCATGCTCGTGTAGCCAGCTCTTTACCCACTGAGCCATCCCCTCCTCATCCTCTTGTCTCGAGGGCTAACCTGAGCCATCCTGTTTTAGCAGTGACCGAAGTCCGGGTCACACTTGTACTCTTTAGTGCTCAGGCCTTCTGTAGCTAGTGTAAAGTTCAGTAGGAGGGCTGGGAAGGTGGCTCTGTGGGGAAGAGTGCCTGCTGTGTGACCTGAGGACCTGGGTTTGGATCTCTGGGGTTAACATAAACACGGGCATAACCACATGCGCCTATAACCACAGCGGGGTGAAGGAAGACACACAGACAGGAGGAGGTTTGCTAAGGACTGCTGGTTACCAGCCTGGCTGAAAACCAGCTTCAGGTTCAGTGAGACACTCTCTCTCAAGGGATGAGGTGCAGAGCAATAGAAGAGGATGCTTGACATCTCCGCTGACCAGTACATGGGCACTCACACATACACATCTGAATAGCACATACACACACACCAACAACAACAACAAATAACACGGATATCTACTCTCTCAGAAAAATGCCTGCAGCTACCATGGCACCTTCATGGAGCTCTGTACCAAAGCCAAAATGGCCATTGTGGATCTGGGCACCTAGAAGTCTCCCCCAGACCAAGTCAAGAAAGCCAAGAAGGTGGCCATTAATGCAGGATATTGCCACATTGACTCAATATGCTTATTATAACAAGGATGAAGCGGGAGACGCCATCCAAGATAAGATCAGAGAGAAGGTTGGGAGTGAGAGGACTTCTTCATCGTCAGCAAGTTGTGGTCTACCTGCTTTGAGAGAACACTGCTGAACAGAGCCTCTCAGACGACATTCTGGAACTGGACTATCTGGACCTCTGTCTTATTCACTGGTTACAGGGACTTCAGCCCAGGAAGGAGTCGTTCCCCTAAAATGATAAAGTCAATGTTCTCACCAGTAAAATAACCTTTTGGATGTGTGGGAGGTCAGGGAAGAACTGGTGAATGCTGAGTTAGTAAAGCCCTGGGTGTCTCCAACTTCAAACACTTCCAGATTAAAAGGCTCCTGAATAAGCCTGGACTTAAACATAAGCCAGTGACCAACCAGGCTGCCTGCTACCCGTACCTCAACCTGGACAGGCTGACCTAGTACTGCCACTCCAGGGGCATCAGCATCATAGCCTGTATATAGCCCCCTGGGCTCTCTTGACAGATCTTGGGCCAAGCCAGAGGACCATTAAGTACTAGAGGACCCCAAGAATAAAGAGACTACAAAGCACAAGAAGAAGCTCAGCCCAGCTTCTGATTTGGTTCCATATCCAAAGGAATGTGGTAGTGATCCCCAAGTCTGTGTCAGCAGCACTTTGACTCCCAGGTGAGTGAGGAGGAGATGGCCACCATCTTCAGCTTCAACAGGAACTGGAGGCCTGCCTGCCACCTAAGACAACAGTGCATAGAAAAGAATATCCGTACAACCCAGAGTATTGACACCAAATCATCTGATGAGACTGCCTGGTGGATTCCCTCTGCTAACATGCACCTCACTCCTCTCACGTCCTTTTAGCCAGGCTTGGCTGACATCATGCTGTGGCAGCCTTGATAGAGGACAAAATCTAAGTAATGCTGCATTCGAATTCTCATGCTGAACCATGGAAGACTGTTGCAGGGAAATGTGACTCAGAAACATTTCTTGCACTAATATGATCTGACTACATGTTTGTCAAACACCAGGAACTCTGATAACACTGGTGGCATAAAGATAAAATAATAAAACTAACAATAGTAACAAACATTAAAAACAAAAGAAACAGCACCACAGAAGGCCCTGGAGATAGGTTGTGTTGCTCATCATGGGCATACAGATTCTAATTCTGTCCCTGTGACCTGGGGCCATTCTTACACTTCTCTAGTCCTTTGTTTATCACCTACAGAAGGAGTGTAAAGATAGAGTCCAGGGTCATTCAAGGTCAATGCCTCATTAGGCATATAGACATAGACAAGCTAACTCCATTTCTTGTACTTTTTTTTTTTTTTTTTTTGGTTTTTCAAGACAGGGTTTCTCTGTGTAGCTTTGTGCCTTTTCCTGGGACTCACTTGGTAGTCCAGGCTGGCCTCAAACTCACAGAGATCCACCTGCCTCCATTTCTTGTACTTTTAAAAGCTATTATAATAATAGAAAGCAAGGTATTGATATGCCATTTATGAACTCACTTTAAACATATAAATAAAATATTTGTACCTCCCACAGTGGCAGTTGAACCCATCTGAAGCTTACAGTCTTGATCCAAATGAGCCTGAAAGGAGAGAAAGTAAGTACTTCTAAGTGTTGTGTTGAGGCTGTGGTGCTGAGGAGAGTGAGCGAGTTTCTAGGATCCGGTGATGGAGCCGTGTGTGGGTAGATTCAGGATATACTCTTCTACAGATTAAGTGCCTTCGTTCAGTTTGTTCGTAAGCATGTGTTCTGTATGTGAGGAGCTAGCTGCTTGCTGACTGCTCCATTAACATAGGACTAGAACATTGAAGGTGCAAATTGCCTTTGTTTGACAGTGAGCAGCAACTCTCTACACCAGTGCAGAAGCCTCTTGGGAGTGAGAGGGAGTGCAGATGCATGAGGGCTAGTGATGAGGGGTGTCTGTGTTCTTCTAGAATAAAACCACAGTGGCCCAGGATGCTCAGAGAATAGAAGTATTCTGTTTATTTCAATAACTTAATTAAGCAAAAATTACCACAAGTGAGTCACTAGTCTTCACATTTAATATTTACATATCAAGGAAAACCATATTGAATGTAATATATCTTTGAGAATTCTTACAATTCCATAAGTGCATGATTTTGAGCCCAATGCTTTGCAGTTTTATTTTAAAATAGTAGCTCGGTTGTGACTCTCTGGGTTCTATGTAAATGGAGACTCCTGTATATTTTCTTAAGATCAGTAATGATTTGATTATCTTGAAAAATACAGAAATACAAAGGTCTCTAGGAAAACATGAATGTCTTTTTTATTACTTACAATCTGGAAAAATACATAACTACCGCATTTCTTTTTTAAGATCTTATTAAGAAATCAAATCAAAGGTGTGACACTGCACAAAGGTGTCTGAGGGCCAGTGAGAGCGCCGCTGTGCTTAGGGAGGGAGTGTAGAGTGCCAGCGATAGAAAGACACACTCCTTTGTCTGGTAAAACTAAGAGCATCTGTCCATCCAAAGATCCCACTAAGAGGGTGCAGAGGCAAGCCACAGAACAGAAGACATGTGCCACTTAAAATCAGCTAAGACCCGTGTCCAGGATTTCCCACAGCTGCATCTCAGGAGGAGGAAGACATGCCTGCCGGTGACGTCGCGTGAGGACAAGGAAGGCTGCCGGTTGTCAGGCAGTGTTTTTAACCACCCAGGCAACTGTTGGCCTCTTGTCACAGTGCATTAAGCTCAGCTTATGTTTTGTTGCGTTTTTAAACAAGAATTTTATACCAATAAATAACATTCTTATCTCCTTTTCAATTATGGAACAGCTTCATAGTGTATAATTTACTTACCATGAATGCACCCCTTTAAAGAACAGAACTACATGGCCTTTGTACATTCAGAGCTCTGTACCCATCACCACAGTGTAACCTCAGAGTGTTTCATTACTGTACAAAGAAACATGATACTCATTATAGTTGCCCTGTCCTTCCCACCCCAGCCTAGTCAATGCTAGCAGCTTTGTGCATTTGTCTCTGCTGGCCGTTTTATATACACAGACTCATACAGTATGTGGTTCCCTTTTCAACTTCAAATCTGTGAAGAAACAGACAGGAGAATCAGAGAAATAAAAGCCAGACTTCAGCTCTGTTGCTACACGGAAGCTTGACTCCAGGTCCTATCCTTTGGACTAGCTGTTGAAATGGGAAGGAGACATACCGCTTCATGCCATCTCAGTGACTGCCAGGAGCACACACAGAAGGGAGGTGGGACTGTGAAGGCCTGTCCCAAGTACCCTACGCTGTAGCAACAGAGCTAAGTAAAGTACTTTTTAAAAATAGATACTAGGCTTTGAAGACAATAAAGGAAATGTTCAGGGACCCATATTCCCCTCAAGAACTGGAGGTAAGAGGAACATGTTGCTAGAATCTGAGTAGCAAAGTAAGCAAACAGTAAAGTCAGAGGTGATCCAGCACAGCGGTGGAAGCTACCGTGCAAGGCAGTGGGGATCTGCTGAGAGTGGGAACTGAGCCTGAGGCTGCTCCCAGGTGCTCCTGGGGGTCCCCCAACAGAAGCAAATGCAGTCTTTAAGAGGAAGCAGCATCAGCTGGACTCACAGGGGATGAGAGATGACATAACTGTCAGGCCAGCAGGCATGAAGGAGAATGGACTCCATGCATGGGGTGGACAGTAGCAGTCAGCTCGCAGTTAGACCTGGGACTTGTGCTGGAACCATCAGACAGGGTAAAATATAAGTGAATGAGCCCATTGAAAAGTGATGCTACCTGTGCTGACATGCATCTAATCCCTGCTCCAGGGAAACTGAGGCAGGAATATTGTGATTTGGGGGGCAGCATGGGCGAAATGTGAACAAAGTATTAGGAAAAGGGTAAGGAATCTTGAAAATAAAATTTGGAAAAATGAAAAATAGTTGTTAACCAGTAGGTGAGGTAAGCTACTGTTGTATAATGGGCAAACCGTTGGTAATTGAGGGATACATCTTAATACAATACAATAGACTACCTAATGCATACTGCTGGCAAGTGGGTTGTTCGTGTAGGACATGATGACAAGCTCTTTTTTTTTTTTTTTTTTTAAAGATTTATTTATTTATGACGTATACAGCATGTTTGCCTGCAGGCCAGAAGAGGGCACCAGATCTCATTACAGATGGTTGTGAGCCACCATGTGGTTGCTGGGAATTGAACTCAGGACCTCTGGAAGAGCAGTCAGTGCTCTTAACCTCTGAGCTATTTCTCCAGCCCCGACATGATGACAAGCTCTTACCTCACAAATATTCAAGATGAAATTCCAAGAATTAAAGAGTAGAGGAAGGGGGCTGGAGAGATGGCTCAGAGGTTAAGAACACTGGCTGTTCTTCCAGAGGTCCTGAGTTCAATTCCCAGCACCCATATTGTGGCTCACAACCATCTGTAATGAGATCTGGCTCCCTCTTCTGGCCTGCAGGGATACATGCAAACAGAACACTGTATACATAATAAATAAATAAATCTTAAAAAAAAAAAAAAAAGAGTAGAGGAAAAGAAAACTTAAAAAGGTGGGTTTTTTGGTTAAAAAAAAATACTAAATGTTTTTATGACCTAGAGTTTTATATATATATATATATATATATATATATATATATATATATATATATATATATATATATCCTGTTTAGGACACAGATGAATGCTGATTATAAAAGAAAATAATTGAGAAATTAGGATACATTCCTAGCAAGGACTTCACAGCAGCAGAAACAAATGTCTGGTAATCTGTGAGCAGACTCAGGCATTTTCTGAGAACACTACCAAGGGCACCAAAGGCCGAGGGAGCAAGAGATGGGCGTTCAGAGTTCCCGTGTGTGGTGGGCAGGACTGGAACTTTAAGCTACATTGTCTAGATTAGAGATTATCTGTAACAGCTCACGTGGCATGTCCCATGGCCCAGCAAGTCAGCTTGCAAGTATAAGCCCTGGAGAAACTTGTGTTGAGTGTAGGTGACAGGCAGTTCAATGTAATTCTGATCTTCAGAACAGATGCTGGAAATGACATAAAAGTTTCTCTTAAGAGATGAGATTTTTTAAAGAAATATGTAGTGTATTCTATTCACACAATATGGACCTACTAGGAAGTGAAATAAATGGTCCGTGGCTACATCCTTCCATATGGATGAATTAGAAATATAGTGTTGAATGAAGACAGTAAACTGCCGAGAACAACCTGTGAGTATCCAAGAGGAAGCCAATGTCTAAGAACCAGTGAACTAGCAAACAAGTTCCTCTGAGTGGGCTGAAGTAGGGGGATGAGATGGGGCAGCATGTGGGAATTAGTGATGACAGAGTTGTTTTGGACAGCATGTTCTACTGTCCCCGTACAAAGTTGCTGCCGATTTGAGCAAGACAATTCTTTGGGGGATAGTTGATTCTTAAATGTTTGTTTTATTATCCAGCTAAATCGTAAATATATTTGGAGTGTTTCAAATATAGCACAAGAAGTCAGGGGGCAGGGCTTCCAGCTCCCCTTGGGAAGACAGTTATGGCAGTTTTTATCAAGAAGCTGGAAGTAGGGTGGGGGACTTGCAGGTGGTGAGTATATTCACTGGTGGATTCATGGGTGTGTAACTATGCCAAATAAATTGGGTTTTACACTCTCGATATCTTTTAAGCACATGTACATTATGGTCCTAGTAAAGCTGCAGAGACCAAAAGCCAGGAAGAGCTTGAAGCCGGTCCTTCTCCTCATGCCCCTTCCAAAGGCCAGCTTCCCATGCTGGGGGCCTGGGAATGTGAGTCTATGTCTCTTCAGATGAATAATAACTCCTGTGTACTCCCCACCCCAAGAAAACTATGTGAGTTATCTGCTCTCCATTGCTGAGTGAATCCAGTTTTTCAAGGGGTATCAGATACTGTATTATCTGAGTTGTCTGGAATTAGTATAGGCTGAATGCATTTTAGAGTGTGTGATACTGAGATGGGTGAGAAGTTGAAGGTCAAGATAAATACCTGTTCCTTTGCCATAAGCATGATCTGTCTTCCCAGCCTCATGGCTGGAACAAGTCCCCGTGGGTTCTATGTGTACTTCCTGACATGAAGTTATTCTTGCATGCTAGACGGTGTATTGAGGCGCAGGTCCACAAAGGAAGAACAGCGCAGCAGCAAGAGGCCACGTCTGGAAACCCGCTCTGCAGGCCGGGCTACACTGCAGTAACCTGTGTGCTTTCTTACCCCACCTCTCAAATTCAGCCTGTGGGTTTGGGAATGACTGAAAAGCTTTTACGGGGCTGAATTCTAGTTAGCCTATGAGCGATCTTACCAAGGACCTTTTTATTTTAGATGTGTTTCTCAGCACGCAGTGTGTTCTTTCATTACATTAAATGGTGTAGCAATAGTTTGAGACCAAGATAAGACCAACAGGACCTATTGCTGTTTATCTAGACTCTGTGCAGCCAGTTTCAAAAGGGCTCATTCACAGGAGGGGATCTTCTTTTGACAAACAGTAATTCCTTTGGATTACAAGGATACTAATCAGTAAACTGCTGCAGGGAAAAAATGACATGGCTCCATGTATAGCTAACCAAAAGGCTGCATTGTACTAAGTCCTGCTAGCCAGAGCTTGCTGAAATCAGATCGGCTCCAAGTTGCTGTGCCCATTCTTCATTTGAAGTGTGTTTTATGAGTGGCCTAGACATTTAGATCAGCGGAGCCGTGCCGTGGTAGCATGTGCCAGGTCCTGAATTTCCTCCTGAGCACCACAAACAAATAAAATGTCAACCTCACCTAAATGTGTTGTTGTTGTTGTTGTTGTTGATGATGATGATGATGATGATGATGATGATGATGATGATAAAGGTGTTGTAGGGTCTTGCTCTGTAGCCCAATCTCACCTCAGAAATCACCATGTAGTCCAGACTGGTCTCGAGCTCATAGCTGGTCTTCCTGCCTCATTCAGTCTCCTGCATGCTGGGTTCAGAGGCATGCCCCGCCATGCCCATCCTCTCCTAATATCTTTGCTGTGTAGGTTCACAGTCGCTTGTTGGACCAGAGTGCAGTTATGTCACTGATTTGGGCAGCAACCGGAAGAGAGTACAACTCGCAGGCAGTTCAGCTGTTTGAAGTCCCTGACTCCTGAGGTCACAAAGGGTGAGCCTCAAATTAGATTGTGGTTTGGGACTGGGAAGATGGCGCAGTCAGGAAAGCGCTTGCCTTTCAAGCATGAGGACCCGAGTTCAATCCCCTGCAGAACAGAAACAAACAGCCTAGGCACAGTGGCAAACACCTGTAACCCCAGCATTTTAGAGGCATCTCAGGCTTGCTGACTGGCCAACCTAGCCTACTTGGTGAGTTCTCAACAATGCATTCTGTCTCAAAAAATCGGGTGGGTAGCCCCCGAGGAACAATGGCTCAAGTTTCTCCATGTGAGCACTCATACATACCCCTGCACATACACACAGACTTCGATCATGATGTGAATGGGGAAGAACCATTTGCATGTGGAATATTGAGACTATTTAGAATTCTTCCTCTGTATACCACCTCCTACATAACTCTCCATCCATGTAACTAACAAGTGTCGTATGGTTTTGATTTTGGAAGAGAAGGCCTTTTAACATTTGCAAACCCCAGAAATACTCAGTCTTAAAAATAAACATAGCCAGGGGCTGAGCAGATGGCTCAGAGGTTAACAGCATTTGTTTCTTTTAAAGAGGTCTTAGGTTCAGTTCCCAGCACCCACATGGTGGTCCTAGGAGACCTGATGCCCTCTTCTGACCTTGTCACATACACACAAGCAGGCAAAACACATGAATAAATCTAATCAAGATTTTAAAAGATAAACAGATCCATCCTTAATTATGCCTTGTAAGTTGTCTCTTTTCATTTGCTGAGAAACTTCCAGAAAATGAGTCCACAGATGAAAGTACCTTGGGGGTGGGGGGGGGTGGCTGACCCTTGGATGGGAGGGTCCTCATGTCTCTGTAGGAGCGATTGGTTTTGCCTTTTCTTCTGCCCCTTCACAGCATCATGGGGTGTCGTGAATCCTCCCACTAGCCTTTCAGAGATAAACACAGGACAGACCAGAGCCTTGCCATGGAGCAGCAGCCTGCACAGGTATAGAACACGAAAAGGGAGTGTGAGCAGCATGAGAGGTAAGGAATGCTGCTCTAAAGACCACCAGTTAAGTCTTTACTGTTATCAATGTAAAACTCTGAGACTGCCCACTGTCAGGGGTCTTGGTTGTTGTAGCCATGCATGCCTTAAGTTCTTGGATTATTTTTTTTAACTAATATTGCACCTATGCCAACTAGGTTCTCAGTCAAGCAACAAATATTTACTTAGTCTCCCTTTCCTCTCTGACCACATCCCAAATGGATCACAAAGATCTCTCCAACCTTCCTTCCCTCAACTCATTCCATTGTCCCAGCCTCCAATACCAGCAGGCATTTCCTGGGAACACACCAGTCAGCAGGCCAGGGAAATTTTCCTACCAAGCAACACAACAGCTATGACACTCCCCTAAAATCCAGAGAGGAAAAAGAAACTGAGAAACAAAACAGCCACCCAACAAAGACAAAACCAGATATCAACGCCTAGAACTATGTCATCCCAATCCCAGATGCCTGGTTGTGCTGTAAAAACATTAACAGCCAGGACATATGTCTCCACTAGAGCCTAGAAACTACCACAGCAGGTGCCAAATATTCCAACATAGCTGAATCACATGAAAAAGACCGTGAAACAGCCTGTATGGAAATGATAAAGTTCCTTAAAGAGGAACTGAATTAACCCCTTAAAGAAATCTAGGAAAATACAGTGTAAGAAAATGAATAAAACTGTTCAAGACCTGAAAACGGAAATAGAATCAATAAAACCCAAACTGAGAGAAATCTGGGAATGAAAATTTTAGAAATTTGAACAGGAACTACAGATGCAAATATCACCAACAGAATACAAGAGATGGAAGAGACACTCTTGGGTGTTGAACATATGATAAAAGAAATGGATACACTTACTGGTCAAAGAAAATGTTAAATCTGAAAAACTCCCAACATATAATAGCAGGAAATCTGAGACGCTATGGGAAAAAAAAAAAAAAAAAAAAAAAAAACAGATCCAAGAATAATAGGAATAGAGGAAGAAGAAGAAAACCAGTTCAAAGGCCCAGAAAATATTTTCTTTTCTTTTTTGGTTTTTCGAGACAGGGTTTCTCTGTGTAGCTTTGCGCCTTTCCTGGAACTCACTTGGTAGCCCAGGCTGGCCTCGAACTCACACAGATCTGCCTGCCTCTGCCTCCCAAGTGCTGGGATTAAAGGCGTGCGCCACCACCGCCTGGCTTATTTTCAACAAAATCAGAAAAGAAAATTTTCCTAACCTAAGGGAGGTGCCTATAAAGGTACAAGAAGCCTGTAGAACACCAAATAGATTGGACCAGAAAGAAAGTCCCCTTGGCACATAATAATGAAAACACTAAACACAGAGAACAAAGAAAATATTAAAAGATGCAAAGGGAAAAGATCAAGTACCATATAAAGACAGATCTATTAGAATTAACCTGACTTCTCCATAGAGACTCTAAAATCCAGAAGAGCCTGGACAGATATACTGCAGTCTCTAAGAGACTATAGACGCCAGCCCAAACTTATACCCAGCAAAGCTTTCAGTCACCATAGATAATATTCCACGATAAAGTCAAATGTAAGCAATATTTATCCACAAATCCAGCCCTACAGAAGGTGCTATAAGGAAAACTACAACCTAAAGAGGTTAACCACAACCATGAAAACACAAGGCTAAATAACCCAAGACCTGAAAAATCAAAAGAAAAGGAACACACAGGATCTCTCTCCCCACCACACACCACTACCACCATCAACAACAACAACGCCAACAACAACAAAATAAGAGGACTCGACAATCATTGGTCATTGATACCTCTCAATATCAATGGTCTCAATTCCCCAATAAAAAGACACAGATTAAGAGAATGGATAGGAAAGCAGGATTCATCCTTCTGCTGCATCCAAGAAACACACTTCAAAATCAAGGCTAGACATTACCTCAGGGTAAAGGATTAGAAAAGATATTCCAAGTAAATGGACCTAAGAAGCAAGCTAGTGTAGCCATTTTATAGCTAGCAAAATAGACTTCAAACCAAAACTAATCAGAAGAGATAGAGAAGGACATGAAATACTCATTAAAGGAAAACTCCACCAGAAAGACATTTCAATTCTTAACATCTATGCCTCCAAACACAGGCACCCAAGTTTGTAAAAGAAACACTACTACAGCTTAAATTAAATATTGACCTGAACATACTGATAGTGGGAGACTTCAATACCCCATTCTCACCAATAGACTAGTCATCCAGACAAAAACTAAACAGAAATACTGGAGCTAAAAGACTTTATAAACCAAACAGGCATAACAGATATTTACAGAACATTTCACCCAAACACAAAAAAAATATACCTTCTGCTCTGCACCTCATGGAGCTTTCTCAAAACTGACCACATACTCACACAACTCAAGTCTCAACAGATACAAGAAAATTGAAGCAACACCCTGTATCCTTTCAGATCAGCAGGGATTAAAGCTAGATATCAGCAACAAGAAACAACAGAAAGCCTACAAACTTGGTGGAAAATGAACAGCTCTCTACTAAATGAAAAACGGGTCAAGATAGAAATTAAAGACTTTCTATGATTGAGATGAAAATAAAAAGACAACACACCCAAACTTATGGTACACAATGAAAGAGGTTCTAAGAGGCAAGTTCATAGCACTAAGTGCCTACATTTAAAAAACGGGAGAAATTTCATACTAGCAACTTAACATCACACCTGAAGACTCTAGAACAAAAAGAAGAAATCATATCCCCAAAGAGTAGACGACAAATAATCAAACTCGGCTGAAATCAATAAGAATAGAAACAAAGAACAATACAAAGAATCAAGAAAACAAAGAGTTGTATTTTTTTTTTGAGAAAACAAAATTGACAAATGCTTATCCAAATTAATTAAAGGCAAAGATAGAATATCCAAATTATCAAAATCAGAAATGAAAAGGGGACATAACACACACTGAGGAAATTTAGAGAATCATAAGGACATACTTCAAAAAAAAAATCTGTACTCCATCAAATTGGAAAATCTGTAAGAAATGGATAATTTTCTCAACAAGTCCAGTTACCAAAGTTAAATCAAGATCAGATAAGCAATTTAAACAGACCTTTAACCCCTAGTGTGTGGTGATATATATTGTGTCCCTCAATATATTGTGCACCATAATAAAGCTTATCTGAGGATCAGAAGAAAAAGCCAGCCACTATATTAAACATAGAGGTCAGGCAATGGTAGCACATGCCCTTAATGCTAGCATTCGGGAGGCAGAGATCCATCTGGATCTCTGTGAGTTCAAGGCCACACTAAGGAATAGAGCCATGCATGGTGACACACACTTTTTTTTTTTTTTTTTTTAAAGATTTATTTATTTATTATGTATACAGCATGTGTGACCAGAAGAGGGCACCAGATCTCATTACAGATGGTTGTGAGCCACCATGTGGTTGCTGGGAATTGAACTCAGGACCTCTGGAAGAGCAGTCAGTGCTCTTAACCTCTGAGCCATCTCTCCAGCCCGCCACACACTTTTAATCCAAGCACTAACCAGAGAGGTCTGGAGGTCTGTACAGACAGACAGGAAGTGATGTAGCTGAGCAGAGAGAGGAAGTGAGATGCAGAATAGAAAGGCTTATAGGTGTGGGTATACAGGAAGTAGGTCTCTTTGAGGATTTCTAAGTAGTAAGAACATGGCTGGCTTCTTTCTGCTTTTCTGATCTCTCAGTTTTTACCCCAATATCTGGCTCCAGGTTTTTATTAATAAGACCGTTTAGCAATGTGTCTTACACTTGTGAAATAGAACCAGCCATTAGAAGGCTCCCAACCAGAAACAGCCCAGGACCAGATGGTGTTCACACAGAATTTTACAGACTTTCAAGGAAGAGATAACCCCAATACTCCTCAAATTATTCCACTAAATGGAAACAGAAGGAACATTGTCCAAATCATTTTATGAGGTCACAGTTACCCTGATGCCCAAACCACACAAAGATGCAACAAAGAAAGAATTACTGATCAATTTCCCTTAGGAACATAGATGCAAAAATACTTACTAAAGGACACAAAAACTGAATCAAAGAACATATGAAAAAGATCATCCTCTGGGCAGTGGTGGCACACACCTTTAATCTCAACACCCAAGAGGCAGAGGCAGGCAGATCTCAGTGAGTTTGAAGCCAGCCTGGTCTACAACATGATTTCCAGGACAGCCAAGACTGTTACACAGAGAAACTCTGTCTCAAAAAACCAAAAAACCAAAAAAAAAAAAAAAATTACCCAACATGAACAAATAAGCTTCATCCCGGAGATTTAGGGATGCTTCAATATATATATGTATATATTGTATGTATATTGTATATATATTTGTGTGTGTGTGTATACACACATACACACACACACACAATAGTAATCCACTTATAAACAGACTAAAAGATGAAAACTACATGATCATTCCATTACTTGCACAAAAAAGACCTATGACAAAAATCCAACACCACCATTTCATGATAAAAGTCCTGGAGAGATTAGGGATACAAGAGACACATTTCAACATAAAACTAGATAACACTGAACCTGACAGAAGAGAAAGTGTGAATAGCCTTGAACTCGTTGGCACAGAAGAGTTTCTGAACAAACTTCATTAACTCAGGCACCTCAAAGCCGCCTCCACAGTGACACACTTCCTCCAACAAACCATATCCACTCCAACAAAGCCACACCTCCTAAGAGTGCCTCTCCAAATGAGCTTATGGGAGCCAATTGCATTCTAACAGCGAGTCCCCCGATCCTTCTGTCTCTCTCTCCCCAGTGCTGGGATTACAAGCATGCACCATTATGCCTGGCGTTTTTACATGGGTTCTGAGGATCAAACTTGGATCTCTAGGTTTGCAAGGCAAGTGCTTTACCAACTGAGCCATTCCCCTAGCTCCGTTCTCAGTTTTCTCTCTCAGTTCAGTGAAGTTATCTTTCAGAGACTTGCTGAGAAAGGATGCGTGGTGATTAGATGTTCCCAAGCTCACCACTTCTCATCCGACCCTCACAGCTTGGTGGTTCATAGACAGCTGCCACTGTCAGGTCCACAGCTGCAGTCTCACTTGGGAAATCTCAGAAATCCCGGGGAAATGTGAAGTGTGTGTGTGCTACTGAAAGGTGATGTTCCGTATGGGAGGAGAAGCCCCACCTTAGCCAACTAGCAAGACTCCACTCACCCTCCCTGACAGGTAGAAAGCCACATTTCAGATGAATATCATCAGCCAGGGGATGTAGCATGAATCTTAAAGGGTCTTATTAATAAAAAACAAACCCAGGCCAGGTATTGGGGTGAATGCTGGAAGATCAGAGAAGCAGAACAAGCCACAGCCACCTCACTTCTCCAATTCCTCAGCCGATCCTGTTTCCTCAGACTGGAAACCTCTGAGTCCTCATCTAGAATGGGTCTCAGCTGAACTGTGCTGCTCAAAAGCCTGAAAGCTTCACCAGCCAAAAGCTTAACCAGCCTCAAGTTCCTGGTCCTCACATCTTATATACCTTTCTGCTTTCTGCCATCACTTCCTGGGATTAAAGGCTCACCTCCTGGAATTAAAGGCATGAGTCACCATGCCTGGCTGTTTCCAGTGTGGCTTTAAACTCACAGAGATCCAGATGGATCTCTGCCTCCCAAGTGACAGGATTAAAGGCATGAGTGCCACCATTTCCTGGCCTCTATATCTAGTGGCTGTTCTGTTCTCTGACCCCAGATAAGCTTATTGGGGTACACAATATATCAACCACATTTCCCCTTTTTTGTCTAAAATAATAAAAGAAGGTTACAGTCAAGAATTACATTAACAATGTCTAGGCCATTAACATTTGACAAATTCAGGTGAAAAATTCCATTAATATATAACAATGTCCAGTCCATTAACATTTGATAAACTCAGACAAAAAATTTTTCATTACTTATTCTATTTAAAACAAGTAGTTCCTTTTCAAAACTAGGTTCAATAACTGACCTTTTTATCCTATCATCTCCATATTCTCTTTTTTCTTTTCTTAATTGATTCAATAATCTACCTTTTGTCATTTTTATCTCTTCCCCTTTTTCTTTTTAGAGTAGATTCAATGATCTACCCACTTATCCTATTATTTCTTTATCTTTTTTTCTCAGGGTAGATTCAATGATCTACCTCATATCTATATTCTCTTTTTTCTTTTTCTTTTTTTTTAAACAAAAACTCTGAATCTAATCACCTTGTTCAGCTTTTTTCCTGACCATTAACAATTAACAACTTGTAACCAACCATCATAAACAATGACAATATCCATAAATCATTAAACAACCGAAAAACCATCCACCCCACCTCTTGGGAATGTGGATGTCATTTTCTTAAAATTACTTCCTGCTTTCTAGGGGCAAAGACATCTTTAGGGAATCCTGAAAAGAAATTTTTGGGTTAATTGTCAAGTCCTGTATCATTTGTCCAGCCGCTGCATAATGAGAAAGTTCAGGGCTTGTTTCAAGTCCTTGTTCAAGTAGTCTGTCAGGCTGGATCATCTCAGTTGGCCATCTCAAAATTGTCCTGAGCAGTTTGTAGTCCAAAGCAGATCTTACTGTGGTGTTAATCAGCTTAATGGCTTTACCATAGTCCATGTGGGATCATCTTTGTGGAGTCCCATCATCCATTTGAAGATTTCAAATTTGCTGTTAGGCTTGGTCATGGTTCCCTGCAGACTTTTTTTATTTTTTATTTTATTTATTTATTTATTTGTGTGTGTGTGTGTGTGTGTGTGTGTGTGTGTGTGTGTGTGTGTGTGCCTGCCTCCTCCATGGTTTAGAGCAATCACAATCTGATAAATGTCTGCTCTCAGAACCATGAATGTTCTTCCCTAGAACAGAAAATCTTCACAACAATTTCTCCCCACCATTTGTCTTGCAAAACTTTTCCAAACTGACCTTTGCTGATGCTTTTTTGTAACGTGATGGTCCTGGCAATTCTTCTCTGAACAAGCAGTAGTAAACCCTTTGTCCCAGGTAGCAGCATCACCACAGTCACCAACACGATGAGAAGCAGCCAGCAACTCAAAGCAACTCCATGTTCCCACAGCTGTTTGTGGCTCAGCCCTGGCCGAAGCTTCTTAGCAAGCCTCCTAGGGTGGCCTCAAACTCGGGATCTTCCTGCCTCTCCCTCCTTCAGCAAATCCTACCAACCAGCCGAGTGTAGCTCAAGCCTGAGCTGGGGCCTGTAAGGCCACAGGCAAGCAGCTTTTTCGTGAATTCATACCACGAATGTTGGGCGCCAGATGTAGCATGAATCTTAAAGGGTCTTATGAATTAAAACAAACCCAGGCCAGGTATCAGGGTGAATGCTGGAAGATCAGAGAAGCAGAACAAGCTTGCATATATTGTATATACTTATTGGATATGTTTTTTCTTGTATTGGCTATAAGCTTTTTAAAATTTTAGACAAAAAAAAAGGGAAATGTGGTTGATATATTTGTGCACCCAACAAGCTTATCTGGGGTCAGAGAACAGAACAGCCACTAGATATAGAGGCCAGGAAATGGTGGCACTCATGCCTTTAATCCTATCACTTGGGAGGCAGAGATCCATCTGGATCTCTGTGAGTTTAAAGCCACACTGGAAACAGCCAGGCATGGTGACTCATGCCTTTAATTCCAGGAGGTGAGCCTTTAATCCCAGGAAGTGATGGCAGAAAGCAGAAAGGTATATAAGATGTGAGGACCAGGAACTTGAGGCTGGTTAAGCTTTTGGCTGGTGAAGCTTTCAGGCTTTTGAGCAGCACAGTTCAGCTGAGACCCATTCTAGATGAGGACTCAGAGGTTTCCAGTCTGAGGAAACAGGATCGGCTGAGGAATTGGAGAGGTGAGGTGGCTGTGGCTTGTTCTGCTTCTCTGATCTTCCAGCATTTAACCCAATACCTGGCCTCAGGTTTGATTTTATTAATAAGACCTTCTAATAATTCATGGTATATCGGGACATCTATCTTTCTTGACTAAAGTTGCTGCCATAGTGACAGGCAAACCCTGGTTCCTGCCTCTGCTCCCTGGGGATTGGACAGAATTAGAAAAGCAGGCAGACATCCACCTGCCCACCCAGTTGTTCTCTAAAGAGCCTTTCAATGCTCTCTGTAGCAAGCAAAGTAGCAGTTCGGTAAACATGCACTATTTGTTGCAGTGAGCGTAGTTTACTTTTGCTTTGAAGGGCTCGGGGTGGATCCTGGGGCCTCCCAGGCGTACACCAGTGATCTACATCTTGACAGCCCTACCCACTTTACCTCCCTTAGTTCCTGTGGTGTCTCCAAGCAGGGTTCCTGGCTCTTGTTACACACATGGTCAAACAGCCAGTTTAATTCTTGTGTATGTCTATGCCTTTCCTATAACCAAATATCATCTTCCTGCATGGATAGATTATAAACTGTTTGCTCCTGTGGCTGCTTGTTGAGTCACAGCTAAGGTTTTTCTAACGTTAAATACTTGTTTAGTCAGGGTAGTGAAGTCCTGATGCAAAGTCCTGATGCTTGCTAATTCTGGAACATGCATTCATGTGGAGCACTGACATCAGCTGGCTTATCTGTAAGGGACTCCAGATGTCCTGGGTGCCATCATTTTCCATTACTGGAGACCATCCTGGGCATGGCTAGGGTGCGGCCACATCCACCAGATGCCCTTTGCATCAACCAGAAACTTCGAGAACAGCAGGGCCCTCACCCTGAGTGGTGTGGTTGGTTGGGTAGCCCTTGTTCAAAAGCAGTGGACGAATCCACCCACCCCATCTGTGTGGCCATCTTTTCAGGTCTTCTCTAGGTGTGATTGCTCACTCAGGCTGGGCTCTAAGACCCTGATGGTGGCTGTGGCTTGTTCCTTTGTCTCTCTGATCTTCAGGCAAATTTTATTAGGGTACACAATATATCACCACAAGGAAGAACTCGCCCTCCCCTCTTAAAACGACATTGGGACAGACCTCTCTATAGCAAACTGTTAACTTTGTGGAGTAGCCTCCCCCCAGTCCTTGCCCTCTTCTCTGTTGACGGTCCTTCAGCAGGGACACAGACCTCTTTGTTTTAGTCTCCACCACGTGATTACCCATCAGTATCTGAAGATGGCCATTGTGTTCCATCATCCCATGACAGCCTCCCACCCGTTCTGAAGACTCACTGTGTCAGTATGCAGAGGTCTGCACGTGACTGTAAAGGACTTGTCACATCAGGGGTTTAAATTTACAACACAAAGTAAGGGTCATTTCCAACTCAGACAAGGAGATGGGGCCTCAGCATAACTGACTTAATCACTGTTGGATAATAATTGACAGGGCAACACCTAAACCCACTGCTCCAATTTCCTAATCTGCAGGGAGTCCTGACTTTTTTTTTTTTGTCCAGTCTCTCCCTCTGACACCATCTACATTCTTATGAGGAACTGTTTCCTGTGAGAGAGACATCCATGGTCCCAAGTTTTACCTTTACGGTTTTCACCCTTGTCTTAGTCTCTGCTCTGTTGCCGTGGAGACACCATGACCACCACAATGCTTATAAAAGAAAGCATTGAATTGGTGGCTCACTTATGGTTTCAGAGGTTTAGTCCACGATCATCATGGCGGGAGCATGGCAACAGGTAGGTATGGTGCTAGAGAAATATTTAATAGCTACATCCTGGTCCATGGGCTAAGAGAAGAGAGAGAGATAGAGACAGAGACAGAGAGAGATAGAGAGACAGAGACTGGGGCTGGCATGGCTTTTGAAACCTCAGAGCCCACCCCCAGTGACACACTTCCTCCAACAAGGCCATGCTTAAGCCTTTTCAAATAGTACCACACCCTGATGACTAAGCATTCAAATACGTGAGCCAATGGGGGCCATTCAAACCGCCGCAACTCTGTTCACCAAATGGCTTTGCAAGTTCCTCCCATCGGGAGGTAGGGCTGATTTCTCCACCCTTGACTTTGGGTTCAATAGCAAGAGGCAGAAATGACCTGATCCAGTTCTGATCTCGGGTCCCCACAGGCGTTTCCTTATTCCTGTCCTTTTACAATTCTCTTTTGAGATGGGATCTCGTTACACACAATCGCAGAGCCAGGCTGGCTGGAACCTCCACCTTCAGCCTCGTGAGTGCAGGGCTGCAGTGAGGCATCATGGGACCTGCTTCTCCATTCATTCGTTTGTGCAGCTGCCGCCAGTGCACACTCAAGCATAGCCTTGGCTACGGAGCTAGAAAGCTTTCCTGGGTGTGACGTTACCATACCTTGGGAAACTTACTGTGTGGTTCTTACTCAACTTTCAACAAGGGTAGACCTCCCTTAGCCCGCCCTGTTCCTGGCCCTTCCTTCCCCGAATGCCTGGGCTGGCTTCCTCAGCATCCTTGTCTTCACTCATTTACAAACCGAAAGCTTGGGAAATGCTTCCCACTCTTAATGGCCAAGCCCCCCCTGGGTCCCCACAGCCTTTACCCACTGGACATCGCATCTTCTCACTCGACGCCGGAGACCCAGCCGCCAGGTTCTTGGTTCCCTCAGCCTCGGTCCAACGCTGACTCTGCCCCTGCCTTTGCTCCCCAGGTTCCTCTCACACCCACTCTGTCTCTTGCTTGATTGATGTCCCTGTCTTAGGAACCCTCATCTCCCACACCCAGAGAGCCAGTTCTCAGCTCCCACAGAGTAAACAGCCAGGGGCAGCCCTCTCAGAGGGGTCTGGCCACTGGCTAGAGAAGTATGGGTGTACGGGAGGCAAGTGACCCGGGTCTAGACATGAAATTACTGCAAGAGTCCAAGTGCCCAGTGACAGAGCCTGGCAGGAGTCGGAATCACCACAAGTCCTTGTTAGAGTACCCCTGAAAAAGCAGAAACTTGAAGGTTTACAGTTCTCCACTCTATTTCTTCCTATTTTTAGTTTTTAGAGTGCTGGGAGGAACTCAGGGCCTCCTGCATGCCAAGCCAGTCCTGTGCCTCAGTGTACCTACATTCCCTGCTTAGGATTTTTTTTTTTTTTTTGAGGACTCAGGGAGGCAACTTGGTATTGACAGTTAGTCCCGTCTTGCAGCTTGCTAAGCTCCTTGTCAGTTGTGCTATATTTGCTACTTGAGTAGGCCTCTCAGACTCCTGACATGCAGTCATTGATGGGCGGGTTAGTTTCAGCCAAGCCACACAGATCCTGTTAACTATAGAGTCCCTGAGGACGCCAGTCAAGACCATTGTTTGTTTTAGCCAGCAGAGGGCAGCACGTCCCAGAAGTTGAAGGAGAGGCCCCTTTGGAAGAGATCTAATACACACTAACTTGAGCTTGCGTTCCACGGGATTCTGGGATGAAGGAGAAGAAAGGCAAGAAGGCACAGTTCTGCCCAACCCCCACTGCCGAGAGCCTGCGAACCATCGACAGGCAGGGGCATCGAGAGCCCGGAGGTCATCGGGCACTCGGGAGCCATGGAGATGAAGTCATCCGCGTGTATGGATTCTGAATGCAACGCCAGGAGATGAAGACAAGTGAGGGCAGAAGGTTAGGCATATCGTCACTGAGATGTAGGACTGGTGTGGACCGCATGGCGATCATCGCTGCTTGATAAAGTTCCAGCATTTCGACGTTCGGGTCACACTTCTCCAGCAGCCTTTTCCTTTTCTTTTTAATGATTCCCACTATGTGTTGTGGGAGTTCCCTTATGCCTTTTCCTGTGGGAAATTTTGTGTGGGCTTTGAAGGGTGAAAATGTATAATATAGCAGCCCCTTTCAGTAATATATATAATTCTTGGAGAAAAAACTCCCTGCCACCGTGGAACCATATGGTGTGATGACTTGCACACAGGAATCCCATTGTGCCCTCCTGATTACATCAAGAACAGGAATGTTAGAGTTTTACTAGACACACCTGATCCCAGGGATGAAACGCCTACAATCCAGTTCCAGAGCCTGAAGCCATTAAGGGCAAGAGTTCAGTTAATAAGCATAGAGAAATCAGAATGGTATGGTATAATGGGAAAAGAATAAGACATCAGGACCTTCTGCTTTGGTGGCGTATGTGGGGAACAGGCCCATGTACCAAGACTAAGACACAAAGGGATGCGATTATGGAACAGCTCAGTGCTTATGCTGTATCGTGCCCTGTAGCTAGAGTTTTCCGCCTTGCCCACAGTCAGGACAAATCTTTGTCACCCACCAGTCCCACAGCCGCTCAGACCCAACCAAGTAAACACAGAGACTTATATTGCTTACAAACTGTATGGTCGTGGCAGGCTTCTTGCTAACTGTGCTTATAGCTTAAATTAATCCATTTCCATAAATCTATACCTTGCCACGTGGCTGGTGGCTTACCGGCATCTTCACATGCTGCTGGTCATGGCGGCGGCTGCAGTGTCTCTCCACCTCAGCCTTCTGCTTCCCAGAATTCTCCTCTCTCCTTGTCCCACCTACTTCCTGCCTGGCCACTGGCCAACCAGTGTTCCATTTATTGACCAATCAGAGCAATTTGACATACAGACCGTCCCACAGCACTTCCCCTTTCTTTTTTTTAAAAGGAAGGTTTTAACTTTTACACATCTCCAAAGTAAGCTTGGTATATTTGGGAATTTGGGCGTAGCTTCTCTTACTACTTCCTGCTGGAGGGGGGCGCTGTATCTTATGGGGACACAAAGAAAATTTTAGGATCATGGAGTAGTCTGTGAGACCGTATTGTCTGAGCCAGTTGCCTTGAAACGATTCTGGATGTTGAATCATCTGGGTCATGGTGTCATCAGAGATCTTTCAGGTGGTCTTGGCTGGTCCAACCTGATGTATCTTAATCTGGAACAAATCCATAGCCTCTGGCTTTCTGTGGAAACAAAACCAGAGCCTCTTTTCCAAAGCAACATATCCTTATATCCAAATTTTGAAGTCAAGGTACCTTTAAAATACACATTTTGGCATAACTCAACAGCTTTTGCAATCAAATGTTTTTCTTCTGTTACGAATATCAAAGAGAACATAATCCAGATTCTCTGTGTGGTAGCCATCTTTACATGGCTTATTTTTTATATCACCCTGAGCCTACTGCTTAAACTGCAGCCTTCTAAGCCTGAAACGGCGCTGTGGCTGCTGGCTCCGCCCACCTCAGCTTCCCAACATGGCGGCGGCACGGAGCGGGAGCCATCGTGGGTCTATGCCCTTATCCAAGCAGCGTGTAGCCCAGAAACCTCTTTTTGTTTTGTACTAGCAAAAGCTAAATCCACCACACAGCTTAATGTGCCACTTGCAGAGGCCTCATTCCCCCCATACTGCAGACCGAGCTCTCACGCTAGGAACCCGCCAGTAGCTCAAACCGGCAGCTGCTGCTCATTTGAGAGAGACAATTAGGAAGCTGTTTTTAGCTCCGTTTTAGAATCTTTTCTCAGGTTTTAGGTAGAAACTTTTGCCCCACGTTGGGCGCCATTTGTAGCTAGAGTTTTCTGCCTTGCCCACAGTCAGGACAAATCTTTGTTACCCACCAGTCCCACAGCCGCTCAGACCCAACCAAGTAAACACAGAGACTTATATTGCTTACAAACTGTATGGCCGTGGCAGGCTTCTTGCTAACTGTGCTTATAGCTTAAATTAATCCATTTCCATAAATCTATACCTTGCCACGTGGCTGGTGGCTTACCGGCATCTTCACATGCTGCTGGTCATGGCGGCGGCTGCAGTGTCTCTCCACCTCAGCCTTCTGCTTCCCAGAATTCTCCTCTCCTTGTCCCACCTACTTCCTGCCTGGCCACTGGCCAACCAGTGTTCCATTTATTGACCAATCAGAGCAATTTGACATACAGACCGTCCCACAGCAGTGCCCCCTGAGGAATGAAAATGGCTTTAAATTGTAGTGGTGTGTCTGGTCCCCAGAGGAAGTCCTTTTCCCAAGGTCAGGCACTCAGATAAGGGTCCCCATGCCCTCAGGGGCTTGAGGAAAATTCCTGCTTGCTAAAAGCAGTCATTTTCCTTATCTCTGGCAGGAGGAACATGTGGTCCTTCCATTGATGTAAAGAGGGCCTTGGTGGAGCTACTGAATCTTTGGGAACAATAGGCATTTAGATACTTGCTGAACTTAACTTTCGTCTCAGGAAAAATGCTGTAATAAAGTTAATGGCTGCTTTCATCCTTGAATCATTGAACCCACTTTCAATCTTGTCTGTGACTAAACTATTGAGCATAAAAGGTTTGGCCTTTTTTTCAATAGAGGGGCAGCCATCCTGATTCACCCTCAGATCATGTCAGTGTCCTCCTCCTCTTTCCAGACTCCACACCTCTTCTTTGGGGCCTGACCCCCACTGGAGCTGGACTCCAGCATAGATTCAAAGAGTAGGAGGCCCGTGAGAGCTAAGAGAAGGTAGAGCTGAGACAAGAGGCTGCCTGTGGGTTGGGATGCGGCTGAGTTCGCAGAGTACCTCCCTAGCATGCACGAGACCCCAGGTTCAAGCCTCAGAACGGCCAGTACTGCAATCTTCGCAGGGGGCAAGGAGAGAGGGTCAGAAGTTCATGCTTGTACCAAGCTACACAGGGAGTCTGAGGCCAGCTATGGCATCCATGAGACTGTCAGAAAAGAAAGGCTCTTTCCATGTAGCTGGAAGGGGGCCCTGATGAGCACAGGACATGGCCCGCTGCAGAATGGGACCTGCTGCATCGGGCATCACTGAAGCTCTGAAGGCCTGGAAAAAGGATCTCAGGGGAGGTGGGAGGGCAGTGAGCATGGCTTGTGGGGCTCCTCCAGCTGAGAAGAGAGAACAGCGCGCGTGCTCACTTAACTAGTGTTGAGGGGCAGAAGCAGGGTTTGGGGTGGGCAAGCTGAAGGAGGGAAGGGTTTTTTATGTGGGTTGCAGGGAGCTTAGTGAAGAGCAGAGGATAATGGGGTCGTGTGGGTGCCCCATTGCAACTGAGACAACAAGGGCTTAGACACAGGATCGGTGTGTGTGACATGGGATGAAGTGGCAGGACGGATGGATAACAGAAGTTGGGAGGTTTGGTAGTTTGCATAGGAAATGTCTCTGTCAGGCCAGCAGTGTTAGGTGGGACTTCTGGGAAGTGACTGGATCCTGAGGGTGCTGATCTCATCAATGGGTACATCGATGATAGAAACTGTAGGAGGTAGGATCTAAGGAAGGAAGTAGGTCACTTCCAGGCATGCCCTGGAAGGATTTATGGTCCCAGCCTCTTCATAGCCTCCTCTGCTTCCTGCTACCAGGAGGGAGGCATTTTTCTTCCCTGTGTGTCCTTTTGATCATGTTTCTGTCTCACCACACACCTAGAAGCATGGGGCCAAACTAGTTCTTTCTCTTTTAGTTGGTTTTCTCAGGGATTTTGTCACAGTGAGGGAAAGCTGACTGCACAGAGGTGGGGGGGGGGTGAGAGAGGGGGATGGGCCCACTGGTTTAAATTGAGCATTTGGGATGATGGGCAAGCATAACAAAAGTACAGTCCGAGAGTCTGGAGGAGAGAGCTGAAGAAGTTGGGGTCTGGAACACATCTGTGCAGGAAGGCTTTCTAGAGAGGAGCCAAGAAGAGGATCAGACTCCCCTAGAGGGTGGAGAAGCCAGGGACTAATGTGGGGACAAAGTACTTCCCCTAGTGCCGCTAGGATGGCATGAGCGACTAGAATGTGTGACCTTTCATGTGCTGGGATTGCTCCCAAGGAGAGAATCGTGGGTGGGCACAAACACTTTCATTAGGCTGATACTCACATTTACCTAAAGGTACACCAGAATCGGCTGGGGTTGTCTAGCCCAGGTGCGCGGAATAATACGTAGCATGAAGACGCATGTTAAATAGTATTAAATAACACAGCAAACACTCAAGAGATAAAATGGGTCACAAAGCAATGGATGCGGGTCAGGGATAGAGCACTTGTGTGGTGATACTTTGTGCTCTCACAAATGAAGCTTGCCTGGAGATCAGAGTGCGGAGCTAGCCAGACAGTGGTGGCTCACACCTTTAACCCCAGCACTTGGGAGGAGGAAAGAGGTCCCTGATATCTGGCTCCAGGTTTTTAGTATTAAGACCAATTAGAATTCATGCTACACACTTGTCTAGCCTGTGCTCGGCCCTGGGTTCAGTGCCCTGCTCTGTAGACAAAAAGCATTTCAAGTCTGTGTTAACATTTTAAACAGCTTTATTACTATGTCACACACCATTCCAACTAATAATTCAATGGTTTTAGTGTGTTAATTTGCAGATATGTGTGTTCAGTTGGGACCTCCAGCTCACCCCTGCATGATCCGGAAAGCCCCATTCCTGTCTCTCTCCAAACCCCACCTGCTCAGAGAGCCTCCAAACAAAGGAAAGGTGCCAAAAAGCCCAGTTTCTCATTCTTGGTGGTTATCACAGCTTCCTCCTCCCCTGAAGTTGCCAGTTGCCCAAGTCCCCACCTAAAGTGCTCAGCTTTTGACCATCCTTGGGCACAAACCCAGCTTGTGAAGAACAGGTCATCATCCCTCACCTACAACCTATAAAGTCTCCCTGCTTTAGTTTGAGGGGTGTGGCTTCTCCAGCGTCTGTGTCTGGTACTGGAGAACTTGCCGGGGAGTTGCTTTGCTCAAATAAACCTGTCGTTACGCCTTTTCAATTCGACTTGATCTGGCTTACTTCGATGGTGGAGAAACCTATTTTGGGGGGTAGAAAAACCTATGAATGTGCAAGCACTACCATAATTAGTTCAAACATTTCTGTCACCTTAATGAGAAACTCCAACCTTTAGCTGTCTCCTCACACATCCCTGTCTCACACTCCACCCTCAAGCCTCAGGCAGTCAGGGAGCTTTCTGTCTCCAGACTCCTCTGTGCTGGACTTTCTATGTGAACAGATCATTTAGTGTTAGCTGCTGTGACTGGAATGGTTCTTCCAAAAGCTGGAAAAGGAGCACGTTGTTTGTTTTGTCCTGGTCAGATTTGTTCTTATTTTATCCTTTCTCTCTTCCTTCCTTTTCTTTCTTTCAGTTTAGATGTCTGTCTGTTTTCTAATGAGAGCAAGAAAGGATGTGGTTTTGGGAGGGAAGGGAGGACCTGGGAGAACAGAATCACTATTGGAATGTATTGTACGATAAAAATCTAGAAGATATGATGCTTAGGTGATGGGTTCTGCCTTCAAGCACAGTGATGGTGTGTTGTTTGACCTCTGTTATCCTGTGTTGATGTAGTGGAGGGTCCTTACCAGATGTCGGTACCTTGACACTGAACTTCCCAGGATCTAGAACCATGAGCTAAAGGATTTCTGCTCCTTTCACATGACTGGAGCTCATATATTCTGTTACAGCATCAGGAAATGGGCAAAGACAATGATCTTTTGTGTCTGACTTCTTTCACTTAGTGCAGTGTTCTTGAGACTCTCACACAGTGTGGAATGGATCAGAGCATCATTTACTTCTGTGACTAGATAGTTTCATTGTGTGGCTACAGCAGATTTTGTCCATTTATCAATATATTGCCCTCTTTCCAGCCTTCAGCTCTCATCAGAATACCTCTACAAACATTTACTTATGTGAGTTCTGTATGTTTTCATTTCTCTTGCGTGTGCATCTGGGAGTGAAATTGCTGAGTAATATGATCAGCATCATCAGCACAGTGCTTCACTTATGGGGAACTGCTAGAATGATTTCCACGATTTCATACCCTCACCCATAGCATGAGTTTCAATTTCTCTGTATCTTTGTGTTACCTAACCATTTTGATTCTAGCCATTCTAGTGAGTATGAATTAGCGTCTCTGGTATTCTGGCTTGTTTGTTTGTTTGTTTGTGTTGTTTGGGGTTAGCCTATAACTCACTATGTAGTCAAGGCTGACCTCAAACCACAAACCAGACTTCTTTATCCTCTTTATTTCTATTTGTTTATTTGCCTATTAGTCATGATAGTTTGGGCCTGTGTTTAGCAACCTGGGCTGGGATCCTGGAGGAAGTGAACGGAGCCGCAGTGTTGGTGTCTCTCTACTTCCTGCCTCTGGATGCCGGGTGTCTTCCCTACCATGACTGACTATACCCTTTAACTGCGACCTCTCCCCTCCCCTGTCCAAAACAAAACAGAACACTCCCCCCAGCCCTTTTCTCCTTAAGTGGCTTTAGTAGAACACTTTATCCCAGCACCAGGGAAGGAAAGACAAAGCCAGGCTGCCCCAACTCCACAGTGCCCCTTGCTTCTTGACTGTTTTCAAAGGACAATGTTTAGGGGTAAACATGATTGTAGGCACAGTCATCAGAGCCTCATCAGCAGAGGAACCTCATAGACACTGGAAGGAGATCTGTCTCCTTTTCTTTTCTTTTTTTTTTTTTTTTGGTTTTTTTCGAGACAGGGTTTCTCTGTGTAGCTTTGCACCTTTCCTGGAGCTCACTTGGTAGCCCAGGCTGGCCTCGAACTCACAGAGATCCGCCTGGCTCTGCCTCCCGAGTGCTGGGATTAAAGGCGTGCGTCACCAACGCCCGGCCTGTCTCCTTTTCAATGATGTGCCACTGTGTATTGGCCTTGGGCAGTCAATAACACCCTTCATAGGACACATCTTGCCTAGGAGTGCAACCATATATTTAGGGTTGTGGCAAAGGGCCCTAATAATGGGGCTTGAGTCTCTGGATTCAGCCAGACTTGCAACTGGATCCTAGGAGCTCCCAGGTGTGTGTGTATATGTGTGTGCATGCCTATGTATGTATGCACGTATACATTTTTTCCCCTTTAGCTAATTTGAGATGTGTTTGTATGCCCTGCGACTTGAAAAGGTCCTGTCCTATTTGGGTCCCTTTTACCACTAGGATTTGGTGCTCCCGGGCTGAATGAAAAGACTGCTCTAAGATGAGTTGGAGTGTAAACCCTTCATAGGTCGCAGAAGACTTAGCAAGGGGCAGGGAATCTGTGCAGGCAAAGGCATTGCAGGGAAGGAATGAGCTGTGAGGGTGAGCCTGCAGGGTGGCAGAGCAGGGGAGGATGGCGGGGAGCTACTTCTGAAGATGTGCACTCTGACAAGTTCAATAGTAAGCATGAGAAAGGCTGGAGGGGGAGCCTAGAGGTCCAGGCAGGTCGGTTCGGGGACTATGGGAGATATCTCCCCCAGCCTGGATTAGCTGAGGTGTGAGAGGGCAGAGCAAAGCTATTGCCTTATAGATTCAGTCTCTGCAAGGACAGACAGAAACCAGGGATCAGCTAAGGTAGCGGTTCTCAACCTGTGGGCCACATATCAGGTATCCCACATAGCAGATATTTATATGATGATTCCTAACAGTAGCAAAATTACAGTTAGGAAGTAGCAACAAGATAAGGAACTGCATTAAAGGGTCGCAGCGTTAGGAAGGTTGAGAACCACTGAGCTAAAATCTGGGTTGAAGACTCAGAGAACTGCGGTCCCTGAAAACATGCAAAGAACTTGGAGAGGCAGAGGTGACGCCAGCTGTCTTGTGAACATGTCAGTCCTTTTTTTTCCGTTTCCTTCAAGGCAGCCTTCCTTCTTCTGTGCGGGCAGTTTCTTCTACACTAGATTTTGAGCAATGTGAGCAGGAGGTAGGTGTTCAGTACCAGCCTGAAGGGAGGGGTGGGACTGATTGATTGCCTTGGAGCACAGGTGTGTGGACAGGACCCCATAGCCAAACAAACAAACCCCTTAGGACAAAAGGTGACCTCTTTGTGCCCAGGTAGGAGTGGCACCAACTGAGCCTCTTACCCACCCACTTCAGGACAGAGAAGCAAACGTACCTGAGTGCCAAGAATGTCCTCTGAGTTGGAGAGATGCAGGCAACCTGGGAGCTGGCCTGGGTTGTTCGGCTACCTGGGAAGGGACAAGTGGAGACGCTCACAGCCCGACACAGGCTTCTCTGGGCTCTGGTTCTCTAGCAGCCTTTCTTCCCAGATTAGCCACTGTTTCGAGGGCAAACCTAGCCTCACTGCTGCCCCTGGCACCCCTCCAAGCTGAACCCCAAGGATGTCTTGTTTTATGGCAAACTGGCACACTTGCCTTCTGAGGTTGGTAGGGCCCCCATAGAGGAGACCCTTTCTTAGGGCCTCGCTAGGCAAGGGACAGCATCTGGCCTGCGGGGCTGGGGCCAGAGTGGGAGCCTTTCCCACGTGGAGGTTCAGGGGTGCTGTTCACTTTCTTTGCCCTGGCTGTACATTCCCTGGCTGCTGGCCACGTGCTCCACCTGGATTCAGATGGGCACAGCAAACGGACAGCTGGGTAAAGTTGCCATGCCTCAGTCAAGGTGAAGGTCACAGCTGGAGCTGCCAGGAGCAGGCCAGCCAGCTGTGGGTGTGCCCTTATTTTTCCTCCCACACCCCAGGCAATACAGAGGCTCATTCATCCAGGCAGGGCAGGGCATGGCCATGTGAATGTCACACTCTGTGCCTGCAGAAAGGGCAGAGGCTTTCCTCCTTCACAGAGACAACAGCCTACAGCCAGGGCTCTGCCCAACCCCTGGGTCCTGGGTCAAGAGGGTATGCTGGGCACACAGTGAGACTCTGGTCTGTGGTCAACTGCTTAGGCATGATGGTACTTTGTTTTTTTGTTTTTTTTTTGTCACTGTTTTTGTTTGTTTGATTGATAGGGTCTCGTGCATCCCAGGCTGGTCTTGAACTTGCTATGTAGCTGAGAATGACTTTGATTCTTCTGCCTCCATCTCCTGAGTGCCAGCATGCCTGTGGTTTCAGGCTTGCTAGGAAAACATACTACCAACTCAGTTACACCTCCTGCTTCCACACTCCCCTTTTGAGACAGGTCTTACTACCACGAGCATGACAATGTTGCATGTGAGCAGTGTTCTTTTTGTTTTGTTTTGTTTTGTTTTGTTTTGTTTTGTTTTTGTTTTTCGAGACAGGGTTTCTCTGTGTAGCTTTGCGCCTTTCCTGGAACTCGCTTTGGAGACCAGGCTGGCCTCGAACTCACAGAGATCCGCCTGCCTCTGCCTCCCGAGTGCTGGGATTAAAGGCGTGCGCCACCACCACCCGGCGTGAGCAGTGTTCTTTATTAAGTAGCACAATGTTATTCATTAAGCGGCGCTGTTTACCGTTTGAGAAAAGCCACAAGTTACAACAAAAATCACTATAAGAGTTTATTAAGGGAACAGAAGGGGTGTGCATAGGCCTACGGAATGACTGTGCAGGAAGAAAGGAGGGGAAATTGGAGGAATCTGCTTTTATAGGACCCACACACACATGCACATAGATTATGTGACCACACTATGTGCAGTGCATGCTTCGAGGCATAGGACATAAGGCCCTCGGATGACTAAGCATCTTGCCTGGCTACTGGACAGCGCATGTGCACTCATGTAGCTGGGGCAGTGGCTAGGAATTCTAACAAGCAGGCCTGAGAGGGTCCCAGATACATGGCTATTAGCAGCTGTCTGGTAGGGCTGGATCTGGGTTTCTCTTTATGGGCCATGGGGGAAGGGCCTGCCTGGGAGGGGAGGCTGAAGCATGGCCTAGTGGAGACATTCTGTCTTCCAAGATTCAGACTTTGGGGTCAGAACTGGCCCTGATCCTGGTGCTACTGCTAGTTGCTTGACCAGGAGCAGGGCGTCACTCTCTCTGAGGCTACATGTTCCCTGTCATGGGAGGTGTGGCTATGTCTGCATGGCCCAGCATAGGCAGGCATAACTCTGCTATGCTTTCATCCTGGCAGCCACACACTGACATTCTCCATCCTTCAAAACTAAATCACACTCCGGTACATATCCACCTTCAGCCTCTTCAGTCACCTCAGGCAAACCAGCCTTCCAAAGTCTCGAATGCTTCAGACCTTTATCCAGTGGTGAGCTCTCAATATCCAAACCCTTCCTGAAGGAATGCCAGTGAGAAGATGGTGGCTATTCACAACACACATGCATGCAAGCAGAAAAAGACACAAAACGCATAAAATGCTAATTGTCTCTGTTGGAATTTCTAGCCATTCCCCATGGCCAAGCATGCGCTGGCAAGATGCTTAGTCATCCAGGGGTCTTACATCCTGTGTAATCCGTGCACTGCGTGGTCACGTAATTTGCAGAGTGATCATGTAATCTATGCGCATGTTCGGGGGAAGTCATAAAAAGCGGGTCATAGACCCCTCCCCCCCTCTCCTTGCAGGACCATTTCCATAGACCTAAGCACTCCCCTCTGTTCCTTCTCCTAATAAACTCTTACAGTGGGTTTTGTTGTGCCTTGCGGCTTTTCTCTTGGTAAACAGTGCCGCTTAATGAATAACACAGCGCCCCATAATAACTAACAGCCTCTAATACCATAAACTAGAGTGATCTCTGCAAGTAAAGCAACTATCTTTTCATACTCGAAACAGTTCATGGTGGAGAGTATTAGGGAAGAGGAAGGCGACCAGCAGGAGGAAGAGTGGGTGAAGGTGAGGGTCACAAATATAATACATGCGTGAGGATGTCGTAATTAAACCCATTATTTGGACAGTGAATACACACTCAAGAAAACAATTGTGGTCATTTTGAACTCTGTCCCCTTCACACTGTAGTCACTTCTGGGACTTGGGTACTTTTCAGAAGCCACTGTGGCCACGGCAGCTGGGACTGCTGCAAAAGGCTCACCACAGCCAGCATGGCTAGTGATGGAGACTTCGAGATGCTCACATCATTCCCCAGAGGCACCACAGGGTGAGCAATGGCTGGGGCTTTGAGTCAGGAACATTTACAAGGGGCGTATGCTGCTTCCCAGCCTTTTCTCCAAGAACAGTCCTAACTTTGGGCAGATGCCTGGCTTTAGCCAAGAGCCTCATCCAAGAACATTGTGATCTCAATCTCCACTGGCTACTTTCCAGGACCCCGACACTGAGAACCTCCCAGGTCTCAGTAGGAGAACACCACATGAGAACAGCACATAGCTCCCAACACCACGACCTTTCTCAGGTCACAGCCCTGATGACAGATAGAAAAGGGCAGAAATGGGGCCTCAGGTCACTCTGGGTGTGTGTGTGTGTCCCACCCTAGGTCTGGAACATTCTTACGACCTTCAGTCTGTTAATGGGAATGGTTCCTAAGTGAGGAGGCAGCCACAGGGAGACTTGGTACCTGCTGGCTGGTGCCTGGTCATGGGATGTAGATGGGGGTCTCAGTTGTGTTGCAATGCACTACTGGGGTCTCAGTATGGCCTTCGGGGTCTCCTGGTCTGGGGCCTTTCCGGTTTGGAGCCAGGACAAGAACCCAACTGCATGAATAAAAAGTGAGAGGAACGAGACCAACAGAGTGTGTGGTGCTCTTTATTCAGTCTTTCCATCGTGCTTCTCACTCACTGTGACCTTTCCCAAACTCAAGTCCCACAGTATGAACGGTGACCTCTGTGAATGCACACGATGATGGTGAGCTCCAGTGCCCCCTCTTAGTGAACAGCTTACACACTCACACCAACACCCGAGCTGCCTCACTGACTGCATCTCAGGCTCTACAGTTTTCTGCTGGGCAGGTACACAGCCATGACAAAGGCATGCTGGCAAAGAGCCAATGCAAATCCAGAGAGAAGAAATGTTTCTAAGTGAAATAAAATTAGAACATGGCCGTGTCTGTGTCCCAGGATGCCACAGAAACACATTTAAGAAGTTTTTCTCATCTCTTTTAATCAAATAAGCAAATCCAGAAAGGTCAAATTCTAAGGCACTCTGTACTATGAGGGAATATTATAAAAATAATCTGACTCCCGTGACTGACTAACGCAGGTCACCAGGGGCTACATGAAGCCAATACACCTGAACCCCAGTCAAGAGGCAAAGTGCCCTGCCTGGGAAGTCTCTGGGTGGAAAACCCACCGGAGACACTTATACTGGAGATCACACTTCCCTTCCTGTCTCGGGCTGGAGACTTATGCGGCCAAAGACAAGGAGGACAGCAGTCACGGCCACGGGCTTCAGGATGTGAAGAGCAGATAAGCAATCGCAGTGCCACTGCCTAGGAAATATCGCTTTAAAATTCCATTTCGAGGTCTGAGGTCTGAAATCAAATCATGGACTTAAACAATTAATTCTTCTTTCTGTGCCCATTAACGGGACACAAATGAACACCTAAGTTATTTTAGCACACAAGTGGGTATCCGGGAGCAACATTTTTATACTTTTTAGCTTCTCACTGAAGACACTGATGGGCAGTTACAGAATGACAGTTTACACAGAACAAACCGGACAAGAGAGTGAGCAGCTTTGGTCGTTTGAGAACTTTTTATGCATGAATCACTTCTCCCTCTAGCTCCATGGCTCATACTCACTGTGACCCCACCTCTCCAAACAGTCACCACAAGCATTCTTCCCGCGACGACAGACACTAATGAAATATCCCTACCCTCACTGACCCTCCCGATGGGCACATAGAACAGCGGTGACTCCACAGCCACCTGTTGGCAGTTCTCCTCTGAAAAGTCACACCCTATGGGTGTTCTCTGCCTCTGTGGCCTTTGTTGATCTCCCCTGGTCCTCAGCTGCTGCCAGGCTAGCCATCTACAGC
The DNA here is from genome assembly GCF_049852395.1 of Peromyscus maniculatus bairdii. Lineage (NCBI taxonomy): Eukaryota > Metazoa > Chordata > Mammalia > Rodentia > Cricetidae > Peromyscus > Peromyscus maniculatus. Next base: position 57,326,022 of record NC_134860.1, on the reverse strand, counting down.
TGGAATGGGCATGGCCCTGGATCAGGCTTGGGACACAGGAGGGACAGTGGGCAGAACTGAGCACTGTTCCTCTGGAAGACAGGAGCCACCTACTGCAGCCAGGAGGCAGCAGGCAGGCAGGAAAAGTGCGCACGCGTGCACTCACACACACAGACACACACACACACACACACACACTCACACTCTGCAGCTGTCTCCTGTCTCTCTAGTGGCACACACACACACACACACACACACACACACACACACACACACACACACACACACACACACACGCACACTCTGCAGCTGTCTCCTGTCTCCTGTCTCTCTAGTGGCTGAAAAAGCCTGTCTAAATGAACACATACAGATAGGGTTCCCTACCCGTTCTGTCCCAAGAGACACCTGTGCTCCTTCTACTTGGTGGCCTGGGTGACCCAGGGTCCAGCTCTGGAGTTACACTTGCTTTTATCAATGTTTAATATAATGGCTGATTCCACATAAGCAATCACAGACTTGATTACAATGAATATATTATTCTAGGTTGATTTTTTCCATTCAACTGTTTATATTCCATCTACTTGGAACAATCAATTGAGAGAATAGGCAGCTCCAAAGTCTTCCCAAGAATGGAGACTGTTGAAACGGCACTGTACACTCTGGGCAAGGGAGACAAACGCTGTCAGGGCAGGGCCTGTCTTCACGGGGCTGCTTTCTTCAAGTCTCGAATCTGTTTAATCAGGTAGTTCTTCTCATCAGCGAACTGCTCATCATCTGTCCTTTCCTTCTGGAAGCTGCTCAGAAATTCAATGAGTTTGGGCTGATTTTTCAACAGAATCTCCACGATAGGCTGCGTTTTGTGAGGGCTGGCCACAAACACCTAAAACAGAGGGAAACGTTTGAGCAATGCCTTTCTGAGAGGATTCATATACAAGTGACAGGAACATGATCCATTAATCCTTGTTGCTCATTTCCCATCACCAGTCTTGGGGCGTCTGCTTCCTCAGCAGGGGCTAAGCGGCGTAGGCTCCCCTGAGAATACTATGGTCCCTGGGGTCCTTACGGCTCATGGTGGAGAGGTCTCTAGCACTGCTACCTGCAGTAACTGCACCCAAAGAAGGCCAGGGACCCATGCAGGCCAGGAAGAGAGTCCCCAGACTTCCACCCAGCAGGTCCCGAACCATAAGGTGGTGAGGATCAGGCCTTGGCCTCCTGGTTACATAGAATCTTAGGCTCCTCCTAGCCACTGGAACAAAGAAAGCACAAGGGTGATTAGTGAACACCTTGAGACAAATGAAAATGAAACTACGAGAAACAGCACTCAGGCAGGCAAATCGTGGTTCTAAATACCTACATTCAGAAGAAAGCTAAGTTCACACTTTAAGAAACTAGGAAAAGCAGCGAATCAAAGGAGCAGAGATGGGAGGAGAGCAAACCATAGACAGAGAATGACTAACACCAGAAACTGGCTCTTGAGACAACCACCTTGACAAGCCTCTGGCTAGGTAAGAGCTGGATTCTGGAAGCCGGGTGGCGGTGGCGCACGCCTTTGATCCCAGTGTCCGGGAGGCAGAGCCAGATAGATCTCTGTGAGTTCGAGGCCAGCCTGATCTACAGAGTGAGATCCAGGACAGGCACCAAAACTACACAGAGAGACCCTGTCTCCAAAAAAAAAAGGGCTGGAGAGAGCACCAACTGCTCTTCCAGAGGTCCTGAGTTCAATTCCCAGCAACCACATGGTGGCTCACAACCATCTGTAATGAGATCTGGCGCCCTCCTCTGTATACATAATAAATAAATAAATCTAGAAAAAAAAAAAGAGCTGGATTCTGAAAGGCTAAACTTTTTTTTTTTTTTTTTAAATTTATTTATTATGTATACAGCACATATGACTACAGGCCAGAAGAGGGCACCAGATCCCATTACAGATGGTTGTGAGCCACCATGTGGTTTCTGGGGATTGAACTCAGGACCTCTGGAAGAGCAGTCAGTGCTCTTAATCTCTGAGCCATCTCTCCAACCCTGAAAGGCTAAACTTAAAGCAGAGCATTGCTAGCAACTTTACTGAAACTTAGCTGTGAGTAGCGGTCCAATCAGAGAATGCACTAGTTCCTGGTCTCAGTGAGTGGAGGCTGCCACACCCACAGTTGGGGGAGAGCCAGCAAGGCCAGCACTCTGCTCCTTCTCTCCTGCTCACCCAGTCCCTGACTCCAGCCTACATTTAGGGTGGGTCTTCCCACCTCAAACTAATCCAGGTAGTCCCTCACAGATGTGCTATAACCTTGTCCCTTCAGTCATTCAGGTCCTGTGAAGTGGACGGCCAATATTAACCACCACAGATAACTAAGAAAAAATGTTTACATTCCTCAAATAGAAATTTCAGCAAACCTATTACATGAGATCAAGTCAGTAACCAACACTACCAACAAAGAAAAGCCCAGGCTAGCTCACTTTCATTGGTAAATTTCTACCTAACATTAAAAAAAAAAAAAAAAAAATGAACTCAGTGCTTCTCAAATTCCTCAAAGAAGAGCATTCCCAGCCAATTCTATGAGGCCAGCAATACTCTGATACAAAAGCTAGATGAAACAACGAGAGAGCTCTCAAAGGGCAATCAATATCCCTTATGAATGAGAAAGTAATTAACAGTGTCATACAGACAGTGAACACCCAATGGATTGTGTCCCCTTACAGATGCATTTACAGCTTAAAGGTTCATTTTCTAAGGAAACATGGACTTGACAAATTCATGAGGCTAAGATGAGGTCATACTGGGTTAAATCTAATGACTGGTAAGAAGGCATGCAGAGAGGAATGTGTCACGTGAAGACAGGGGATGCAGTGATGTGTCTACAAGGAAAGGCTGCTGGCAATCACCAGAAGCTAGGAGAGAGGACAGAAAGATTCTCCTTGGAGCCTTCTAAAAGAACCACTCTATTGGCACCTTAGCCTTGGACTTATGGTCTGCAGAACTTGGGGAGGATAGACTTCTGTTCTTCAGAGTCCTCTGTGGTACTCTACCATGGCCCTAGGAAGCTGATGTCACATTGAGTGAATGCAGGAAAACCACATGGTCATCTCAATTATTCCAGAATTTGACAAAATTAAATACTTTTCAGATTAAAAAAAAATTCCAGAATGAAGCTGGGTCCTCACCTCACAAAAATCATTAAAAATGAACCAAAGGTCTAAATATAAGAGCTACTAAGACATTTGGAGAAAACTACAGAGGACACATTCACGACCTTGCCCATCAGATGAGCTACACTAACAGTTAACGCTTCTGTATAAAGGACTGTTAGGAGGGTGGGAGAAAGTATCTGCACGTCACAGATCTTACTGATATCACATCTACACTATATAAAGAACTCTTACAACTCAACAACAAGGCAAAATTCATTCACAAGGCAAAGGACTTGAGTGGAGCATTCTCCAAAGAGGAGTAAACAATGAGCAGTAATCCCGCCAACAGAGGCTTGGGGCAGTGCAGGTTGCACTGCAGTGGGACGTCGTTTACACCCCTGGTGTAGACACTCAAACATAAAACAGGATGTGTGCTGAGCACAGACACGGCAAGCTGGGATGCTCAGCGGGATAGCGCCGTGGAAAAGTCTGGCACCTACTCAGTCAGCTAAGCAGCACGCGACTGCGTGACCAAAAAATGCTCTCCCCATACAGGGAAAAGGATTGTTCAAATAAACCTGTGCTCCAGTGCTGACAGCAGGAGCAGTCACCGGCCCCAAGTGTTAGCAGCCTGAGTACCCACCAACCAGTGAATGGACGTCCACGCCATAGAGTCTTGTCATGGACATCACAAGGAACAATGTGCTGAACGAGACACAACACGGGTTTGACTCCATTTACATAAACTGTCAAAACAGGCAGATCCAGAGTGAAAAGCAGACTGCTGGCTTCCAGGTGATCAGAGAAAGGAATCGAGAGACTGCCTAGTGCACAAGGTTTCTTTCTGGGGTGCTGGAATGTTCTGACATGACCTGTGGGGGTGACAACTCTAAACACGGAGCTCTGCTTTTAAAATGGTCAACAAGTGAATTTTTATAGACATGGCTTTTGCTACAATAAACTAATTGTTACTTACCAGAAAGGTATTCCAGGCTTGTTTACACTGTTACACAAACGCCTGCTGTTCACGGAATACCCATGAGTATGGGAGGAATCGCCAACCATGCTCTGGCCTTTTCTGGTTGACATTTGTTTATGAGAGAGCTGCTAAAGTTCTAACTACAAATTGCCTGGCATTTTGTGGTAACTACATAAATAACTCACAGAAGCACTGCTTAAAAATGAATGAGAGACTAGGTGCACTGGGCAAACCAAGCTTCTTCTAGAAGCCCGCTGGAGCTGCAGGCAGGCATGCTGGATGAACTCTAGGGCCCACACCCTACACCCAAACCCGGCAAAACTGGTCAGGTGGTCTGCAAGCTTTAACATTTCCCTTCGTCTGGGTTCTGGCTGCCTAGCCCTCTGCTCAGAGGGCAGCTGTTTACTAGACTCTGCTGCCACTGACCGTCTGAGGCCTTGGTGGGTGGGTGGGGCAGGACCCGGAGCTGACGTGTAGGAGACCCCAGGGTGGAAGCTCGCTGCTGACTGATGTGTACAGATCAGCTGCTGTCACTCCTTCCTTAAAAAACCATGTGATTTTCAAAGTACCTCTAAACAAACGTAAACACACGAAAACTGTCTGTTACTTTTTGAATTGCTGCCTTCTTGCCTGCATCCCTCAGTTTACGTGACAGGTCTCAGAAATGTAATTGATGGAGTTTCCAAGCACACAGAAAAAGGCAGTAGCCACAGTCAAAAGTGTTTAAATCAGGAAGCAAAGTATTTTGTTTTCCATTTTAGATTCGAATGCTTCTTATGAAAATTAAATCTTGCATACTCCTTCACTGATCTCATCCCGATTCTTTTTACCAGGAAGGATTTGAGCTGATGAGGCATAGGAAGGCTCGCCTCAGCTTCTTGGTCTGCCAGAACTCTTTGTATATGTGACATGGAGTTGCCCATGTACAAGTCCATTCCACAGAAGTAAAGATGAAGTATTCTCACACTTACACACACACACACACACACACACACACACACACACACACACACACACACACCAATAACTGGTAGTCTTAGAGACAGCTAGCTTGCTTCTGTTAACAATGACTAGCCAAGCTCTACAAGGGAGGTGCCCATGCCATGGCTGACTAAGTTCCCTGAACACCAAGGCAGGAAGTGGGGGGTGGCAGAGGCCAGCAGGCTGGAAACTGAGGTTCCTCTTCAGATACCCAGAGTGCTCACAACAGACACCGTTCTCTCATTGCTCTTTCACTGACACAGGTGAGGAACCAGGGAACAAGTGAGAAGAATGTAAAGCAGGGAGGGACAGGGCTGGAATTCAGTTCAGTGGTGGGAACTTATAAGTACTGGGCTCCAACCCAGTACCACAATAGACACTCACTCAATCCTCTGAACCCCTCCACTCAGACATATTCACTGGGAATAACAGCTTATGCAGCCTTCCATCCTAAAGGAAACTGAGCTTGCACTTTTTTACACACTGGTCTGTATTCTGTTCTTTCATTCAGCATTTTTGTTGTTACTTTATTTTTGTGGTACCAGGGGTTGAATCTAGGGCCTCATACATTACAGTCAAACCCTCTACCACTGAGCGACACACATGCCAGCCCTCTTCTACTTTTTGGGACTATGTTGGTCAGGCTGCTCCTGAAACCACTCTATAGCCCAGGCAGAATAATCTTCCTGGTCAGCTGGAGGAGCGGCCATTATAGTCCTTTAACACAGACTCCTTGTATATGGGGAGCTGGTCTCCACTTGAACGACAGCCAGGATACTGGCGAGCTGGTTGATACACGCTGTACCCTCTATCACTGTACCTGTATCACTACAGGTCCGGGGCGGGGGTGGGAGTGGGGGGAGCCTGCGTGCTGTGTTCTCTAGGTGAGGCTAAGAGCACTGGTGCTGTGCCAGTGACATGCTGCATGCAGGCAGATCATGCCTTTGCTTGGAAGTGCTTGCTTGCTTCTACCCACAGACAAGCGCAAGGAGAGGGAAGGGGATGGCCAGATCACCTCTCATCTGCCAAACAGCTTCAAAAGTAAACAGCAGGTCAAGGGACCAGGAGTGCCTTTGACCTTTCTCCTGGAAGTTTTTTGTGTCGTCCCCCCCCCCCCCAGCATTCTTCATTCTGTCCTTGGATGTCTCTAGGAACTTACTTAGAGATACAGAATACATTAATTTAACTTACACAAATCAAGCCTTGCAAGTCTGTTGAATGGATATGAAGCTTTCTGATGACTTGGATGCCATTCAGGTTTTAAAGTTTTTAGAAGCAATCATATTGAGACATAATTCACATGTTATATATATGTATATATATATATGTATATGTATATATTCTAATGATTTCTAGTATGTTCACAGAACTGTGTCAACATACTCGACTTTGAGACATTTTTGTCACCCCAAAGAAGCCCTACACCCATCAGTAGTCACATCTACTGTGCCTCCCCATCCACCTCCTATAGACAGACGTTCCATATCAATGGCATCCCGTAACTCAGCACAGTGTTCTCATGACCTATTCCTACTGTGGCGTGCATTAGTTCCCCACACTCTTATTGTCAAAACATTACTGAGTTTTGAGAAGGATTAGAGGATGCAATTCCTGCTTGTATACATTTGGCACAGTCACCCGCCCACAGTAATTGCTTACTACATTATTATTATCTCTTTTCTTAAAGTGTATACCACACAGTTGTTTCCCCAAACAACTAACATCACACTAAAGCCCCACACCTAGGAGGAGACGGGGTTCAGGGGCAGAGTGCACGCTAAGAAATTTGCCCTTGAATCTCCTACAGAAACAGCTTCCTCAGCCACAAAATGAGGGTCCTCTATCTGCCTAACTTTAGGGGGGTGAGGGGCAAGGACTTGTGCTAGGGAAAACACTGACCAACACATTGTGGGATGCTGGCCCTGCCCTTGCCTAGGGATTCTGATACATCTTGGAGATATCACACAACTGTGGAAATAATGAAGGAGATTATGTATGCATTCCAAAATTATACTGAAAGCAACTTAAAATTTTCTAGGGCTGGGGGTCTATTTAGGTTGTAGAGTAATAGCTAAGCATGCATGAGGCTCAATTTCCAGTAAGAGAAAAATGATTATTTTCTTATTCTGAATAATAGGTACTACATATAGCTTTACTTTTCTTTTATATTTCCTTTTTGGAAAGTGCTGATGACTTCCACAATACCAAGCAAGAACTCTACCATTAAGCTATACCCTCTAGTTCCACCTTATGAATTTCTTTTTTTATTGAAAAAAATTATAACATATATTTTTGAACTTGTTTTTCCTCTGCCCAATTCCTCCCAGATCCTCTCCACCCAACTTTGTTTTTTGTCTCTCTTAAAATCAATCTCTCTATCTCTCTGTCTCTGCCACTCTGTCTCTTTCTCACACACACACCCCACAGAAACCTTTTATGACTTTCTTAAGGACAGCATGTTTTTACAACAGGAAGAAGAGGCGTCTTGACTGACTTTTCCCTGTTCTGCCTCTTTGTTAAATGCCTACAAGGAGTCAAGTAACACCAAAGGAGGGCAACGTGAGGTTGAGCACTCACCGCTTAAGAGCATGTCATGAAACATGAAGTCAGCAGTTACTATAAACAGTGTGTGTTTTGAGACAGTCTCCCTAGTTGCCTAGGGTGGCAGCGAACAGCTGGACTCAGGCGACTGTCCTGTCCCAGTCTTTGGACCCAAAAGCACACATTTTCACGCACTGTTACAACATGGGGTGTTGGTAGACCATCATCAGTTCCCAAGGTCACCTAGTCCAGGGATGTCCTTGGGGCCGCTGCCAGCAGAGCAGGTGTTGGGCTTGAGAGCCGTCCTCAAGGAAAGCGAGTCATTCAAGGCCGGTTCTCCAGCAGCTGACCTGGGCTTCTGCACTCCTTCCAAAGCAACTGGTAGGAAAGCTGCTCCTGTCGAGGGGCACTGCACTACTTAACTTTCAGCTAGACTGTCCGGTTAGCTTTTGCACCTGGCGTTTTCATGCAATTGTCCGTTTGCAGTAACTGGGACCTCAGTGCACCATGGTGTATGCAGAATTGGTCCTGGCACTGGCCATGTTTGAGTGCCAGTGGCTCTAGGAGTGAGCTCCCATGGTTTGGTGGGAAGTGACAACATGGCTCATTGTCACTGGGGGAATCAGAAACGGAAAGAAAGGGGAGAGGTCAGCTAACAGCAGCTCAAGTTCTTTTCTGGGGCAGCGAGGACACAAAGACGCATGCCTCAGCGCCCAGCAACTTACCAGATGGACAACCATGCCTGCTGCTGGCACCAGTGAAGAACCCACACTGCTTCTCCTGACTTTCACCCCAGAATTTCCCATGTCGCAGCTGCAGACTTCCAGGAATGGAGTCGCACAGGAGTCCCTGAACTCAGCTACGTAATGGGAGTGGCATTGCTAGCCTGCCAAGGCATTTCCAGGAGCATGTCCCACGGATTCTGCATCTTCGAGGGGAGGGCAACTGTTCATAAGGAACTGAAAAAGCCTAGGACTCTTGCTCTTCTAAACAGCAAACCATTATTGGGGGGAAGTAAACAAATCATACTTGAGTGGAAGAAAAAGCTGAGGCGCAGGGTAGGCCCAAGTTACACGCACACAAGTAAACAGTGGTCAACTATTTTTAAATGTTCCTCCTCTGTCCAATGGTTAGGGAAACCAAATTCGGATTGTCTGAGGACAGAAGCAGGCTATTTCTTGTCCGCCATGCACTAAATCTTCCTGTAATCATGCATTTCTGAACTAGATCTCATCTCGTACGACAGGGTGCACACTCACAGGCACAGAGTGGAATGCACACAGCTTTCTGCACTGTCCTTCCTCAGGAGGGTCTGAGGCAGGTCTGCCCCGCTCTGCCACTTGGTGTTTGCTGGCACCACCCCTTCATTCTCCGTTCCATTCTGTTTGTTGACTTTTTATGGGACAGTTCTAACAGAGAAGATTGCAGGGAGTAAGGCAGGCACCTCAGAGGCAAACAAGCTGCCCAGCGCCAGTCTGGCCTGCTTTTAACCAGAGTGCAACTGCTGGACACCTCCCTCGTCCCCATTCCCTTCCTGTGTGCGCTCCTGAGGTGATCATCATCCTGAAATTGTGTCTGTCTCTCAAACACACACTGGAAGACTGTAACTGCAAAGCATGAATCTAGACAGAGTCAAGTTTTCAAATAAAAAAAAAAAATAGGCTCATCAATTCTGTTCAGATTTCAAGTGGAAATAAATGAAACATTTTAATTAGTCTAGTGGCTTCTTGTAGCAGAAACACTAAGTTTTTAACTTGTCACAGCAACAATAGCCTTATAAACTGTTATGTTCTCCACTAAAAGACAAAGAACTCTGTCCCTGAATATATACTTTTATTTTTTATTTTTTTTTTTATTTTTATTTATTTATTTTTTTGGTTTTTCGAGACAGGGTTTCTCTGTGTAGCTTTGCGCCTTTCCTGGAGCTCACTTGGTAGCCCAGGCTGGCCTCGAACTCACAGAGATCCGCCTGGCTCTGCCTCCCGAGTGCTGGGATTAAAGGCGTGCGCCACCACCGCCCGGCCTGAATATATACTTTTAAGACCAAAAATTTTGGAGCTCACTGAGTTTTTATGTCTATTTTAGACATCAACTATGAGAAAACAACCCGAAACGGGCAAAAGCTGGCCAGATGCATAGTGTGAACTGCAACATCCCTCACAGTAGTAAGAAATGGAATTAGTTATCCATAGCTCAGGGCCATTCATACTAGAATAAAAATGTCCAATGATGAAGCAGGATGCCTACTGTTCTGAAATTACACATAGCACAAATGTTTACTCATGGCAAACCTAGGCTATAAATTATTAGTATAATGAATAAGCTGAATGAAAACCCCACAGGTATGTCCAAAGTAGTTAGGAGTATGGGATTACAAATGAACTTTTACCTTATATCTGTATATATTTAAGTCAATTATTTAAAATTTCTGAGAAGTAATTTTATCACTCAGCAGAGAGAAATGTTAGAAAAAGACCCCATTTTTTAAAGCAGGAACACTGAGCTCTGGAAGCTGGGTGCAGCCTCAGGCCTTCCCTTGGGGTCAGAGGAGAGGGCAAAAGCAGAATCCAGCACTTAGGCCTTCTATTCTAGATCGGTCTCAGATCACGCTAGGAATCTAGGGGAGGAAATAAGCTTTTCTTTTTTTAAGATTTATTTTTACTATTTTTAATTATGTGTAGGTATATGTGTCTGCATATGGCCATGTGCATATGACTGCAGGTGCCTTCAGAGGCCAGAGGCATAAAATCCCCTGGAGCTGGAATTACAGATGGTAGTGAACAACCACATAAGGGTGCTGGAATCTGAACGTGGGTCCTCTGGAAGAGTAGCAAGTGCTCTTAACCTATGAGCCATCTCTCCAGCCTTATGAAGGAGGCACTGAACTGCTAAGTATGGTGGCAGGGCCTCCATGAAGCTAGGCCTGATTGGATTTCCACCTTCTTGAATTCTAGTGAATACTAAAGAGGCCTTTACCAGGCAGGTCAAACATCATTTATTTTTCAATGGATTTTACTTTGAAAACAAGTGCTTATCTTACTGCATGGTACTGGGTTGCAGGCCCTCTGAGGTCAGGCTAGCTTGCTGCAAATATCAAAGTTCTCTAAATTTATAAATTTATATGCAGAGACCAGAGGCAAATTTGCCCAGTTGTAGCTAGCACTCAAGTAATGATTTTCTGCAATTAGATTAGTGGGAGAAGATAATCTAAGTTTGCAAAACAAGAAGACTGGTTCATTTTCTCTCAAGTAAAGGAAAGGAAAAAGCAGGCACCTTGCCATTTCACAGTTGGAGAAAAACATACCCCGGTACCAGCTCTTTACCTTAAAGACATGGAAGGCTTCAAACTGGATGTTAGGGCTTTTGTCTCGAAGCAGGTTCATCATCAGTTTCAGGTTCTCTGGCTTGCTGATGTACTTGGTCATAATGGCGAAGTTGTGGCGGTCCAGGATCAGCTCACCTAGCATCTGCGAGACACAAAGCCAGAGTCATTATTTGATTCTTCAAATACATCTCATCAAAGTAGAATCAAAACCCAAGACTAGAATGGAGAGTCATAAGGCATCTTAAAGGAGGTGTATGCCAGGCATGGTAGTATCTGGGGCAGCCCCAGCTACTCAGGAGGTTGAGGCAGGAAGAGCATTTGAGCTCATGAGCTGCAGACCAGTGAGCACAGTGGGACCCCATCTCAAACAGACAGACAGACAGACAGATAGACAAAGAAACAACAACAAGCCAGCCAGCTAGGCCTGAAAATGGCTTTCATATGGTTTGCTAAAGTTAGTTTTGAAGCAGTTTTGCAGCCACTCACTGCTCAGTGTACTAAGAGACAGCCTGGGGGCTGGAGAGATGGCTCAGAGGTTAAGAGCACTGACTGCTCTTCCAGAGGTCCTGAGTTCAATTCCCAGTACCCACATGGTGGCTCACAACCATCTGTAATGAGATCTGGCACCCTCTCCTGTCTACATAATAAATAAATAAATCTAAAAAAAAAAAAAAAAAAAAAAAAAAAAAAAAACAAGTAAAGAGACAGCCTGGTCCACATCTGTGGATCTTCTTCCCAGCCACATACTGCTATACGAACATTCAGGCAGAACACAGTAATAAAACTGACTGACTGAACGCACACTCAGGTTTACTAGAGAGTTTTCATGTTAAGTAAGTCTTATCCTTGACTTAATTTTTTAAATCAGATTTGTTTTATTTTATGTGTAAGTGTTTTACCTGATTGTAAACACATGTACAGCATATGTGATTGGTGCCTAGAGAGGTCAGAGGAGCGTTCTGGATTCCTCAAAAGGATTCCCTAGGCCCAGCCCAGTGCTTGGCTGTGGATCTCTGCATCTGTTTTCCCGAGTTACTGGGTGAAGACTCTCTGATGACAACTGGGACAGTTACCAATCTGATTACAGGAGATGGTCAGTTCAGGCTACCTATCCTCTATTGCTAGGAGTCATAGCTGGGGCCATCCTTGGGGATTTCTGGAGTTTCCCTTGTGTCAAAATGCACCCCCTCGCCGGGCAGTGGTGGCGCACGCCTTTAATCCCAGCACTCGGGGGGGCGGAAACAGGTGGATCTCTGTGAGTTCGAGGCCAGCCTGGGCTACCAAGTGAGTCCCAGGAAAGGCGCAAAGCTACACAGAGAAACCCTGTCTTGAAAAAAAAAAAATGCACCCCCTCAACCTATCAAGTCGCATCTTTCACTGCTCTCCCCTCCATCCACTCCTCAAGTCTACATGCCGCTGTTCCCCCGCCCCACTAGCCAGGTAGGTCTTTTCTATCCTCTTCCCAGGGAGATCAATGTCCCCCTATATGGTGGTCTCTCAGAAAATTGGGAATCAATCTACCTTGAGAGGCAGCTATACCATTCCTGGGCAAATACCCAAAGGATGCTCAATCATACCACAAGGACATTTGCTCAACTATGTTCATAGCAGCATTATTCATAATAGCTAGAACCTGGAAACAACCTAGATGCCCCTTAACCAAAGAATGGATAAAGAAAATGTGGTATATTTACACAATGAAGCATTACTCAGCTGCTAAAAACAATCAGGAAATTTGCAGGCAAATGGATAGAACTAGAAAAAAATCCTGAGTGAGTTAACCCAGACCCAGAAATACAAACACGGTATGTACTCACTCATAAATGGATATTAACTGTAAACTAAAGCATAACCATGCTACAATCCACACCTAAAATGTTCTTACTTTCTGGATTGTTCCTGAAATCCCCCCAGAACAGCATTCTACACAGATGGTTACAGAAATCCTGGATGGGAAGGCGAGAGCACAGCGAACAGCAGCTAGGTCTTTCAGAACAGAAGTCTAGGTGTGCATGTGCAAGTGTGTAGAAGGGTGTCTGTTACAATACTTATTCTGTCTGTTCAACACTAAGAACCACACACGATAAGAATTAGCCTTTGGCTGTCCTGCTACTTCTCATCCTGGTGGGGAACTGGGGAGGAAGTGTGGGATTAACCAATCCTGTAACCTCCTTATGACCTCACCTTGCAGGAAAGCTCCCACGGCTCTCCAGGAAGCTGCCCTTGGTCCTGGTTTCTCACTCCTGCATCCTATTCTGGGCTACCTGCCACTGCCCCCTTCCTCTGCACCACATTTGGTGAAGTCTGCAGGTTGCACACTTTGTTCACTTCCTGCAAACCATCACATCTTCATCAGTGGGTGCAGTTTTTTTTTTTTTAGATTTATTTATTTATTTTATATATATATATATATATATATATATATATATATATATATATATATATATATACACACAAGTGCTCTATCTGCGTGTGTGCTTGCACACCAGAAGAAGGCATCTGATCTCATTACAGATGGTTGTGAGCCACCATGTGGTTGCTGGGAATTGAACTCAGGACCTCTGGAAGAGCAGACTGTGTTCTTAACCTCTGAGCCATCTCTCCAGCCCCGTGGGTGCAGTTTTAACACTGATGTCTCAGAACTTCTAGTCAATGCTGACCCACAGTTCTCTTTGTTTCACAGACCTGCTTGGATGTTGCTGGCTGATTAACTTCACATCTTTAAAAGCAATTCATTTTCCTTTCTTTGTTGGTGACATAGAGGCTTGTCAGCTCCTGAAGTCTTCCTCAGCTCAGTTTCTCTTGTTCCTTCCCGTAGCAAATTAATTTTCAAGGTTTGCTAATCTTCTGGTTTCCAGTGACTCTTGAACATCCAGCTCCTCATCTTTACTACCAGCTTCCTTATTCAAACACTCCCTCCCTTCCATATGAGTAATTCCAAAATCATGATTTCCCTCAGTCTTTATTAGTCCCACCCACTCTGCAATTAAAATCTTCCTGAAAGTCAGCTGTATTTATTATTCATTCTACTTATAAAATGAATACAAATGCCTCATTGCCATGGATTTAGGGAAACCAATCATTAGGATGGCATTTGATGTGTGCACAGGAAACCACTTCTGCACCCCACCCTCACTTCCCCACTGCTGCAGTATTGTGTTGGTTAGACTCTGGGTCCTCTCCTCTGGAGTTCGGAGAATGCCTTCACTCCTCTGCAGTATTAACTATCCTCCCTCCTCCTCCCTCCTGGTGGGCAGGTGGGTGGGTTTCCCCAACTGCCTCTGGGCTCCTACTTGTTCCTCTTGTCTGTGCCCTTCCAAGCTAACCCTGTGGTGGGGATCGCTGGGGCTATCCCAGCAAGTGGGGTCCCCTCTTCACAAACCGCAGAACAGACATTTTATTACAGCGTAAGTGGAAAACTATGGGGAACCCGGGAAAAGAGGCTCTGGAGGCTTAAAGCCCACCCTGGGAACACAGCTAAGCACCGAGGTGGTGCCCGAGTCCTCAGGGTGAACCCCAGCACCTTCCCTAGCACTTGTTGGCTCACCTGAAATTCACCTGGTAACCCAGGGAGCTGCTGATCTCAGCAGACTGTCACTATCTGGACATTCAAACTTCTCTCTCCAAAAGCTTGGAGGAGTTCTCATGCCAAGCACCCCTGGAGAGGGAGACAAGAGTGTTGCCTTCCTGAGCTAACTCAGCTCAAAGGGCTCTTCAGCTTTCAAGACAAAGCACCCCTGACTGGAAAGCCAGCAGGGGCTTTTCAGCTCTAAAAATATCTACCTTTCTACCTGGCAAACACACAAGAAAACATTGTAACACAAACACAACACAAGAGGCTTTATTTCTTTTTTTTTTTTTATCTCCAAATGTGTAACTTTATTTCTTCATCCTCTATCCCATTCTATGGGTCCACTTGTCTGCTTTTATTATAATAGCTCTGTAGAATAACTTGGAATCTGGTATGGTGATTCCTCTGGCTTCCTTCTTTTTACTCAGGGTTGCTCTGGCTATCTAGGAACTTTGGTGCTTCTATACAGAGTGTATTTTTCTATTCTGTACATAATGAAGAAAATATGGTATACATATACAGTGGATTTTTTTTTTTTGAGACAGTGTTTCATGTAGCCCAGGTTGGCTTAGAACTCACCATGTAGTTAGGATGACCTTGAAATTCTGATCTATCTCCCTAGTGCTAGGATCACAGGCATGTGTCAGTCATCACCCCTGGATTTTGTAGTTCTGGTGACTGAACCCAGAGTTTTGTGCATACTAGGCAAGGGCTCTACCGATTGAGCTACAAATGTCCCCTCTACACACAGAGTGGAGTTTCATTTAGTCATAAAGAAGAATGAAGTACGTTGTTTACTAGAAAATAGATGCAACTGGAGGTCTCCATACTAAGCAATAGTCAGATCAGAAAGAGGAAAATCACCTGTTTTCTCTTATTTATACAGACATATAAAATCACTTGTATGCACATATGCCATGAAGATGAACGTCAAGACTAGAAAAATGAGAGGGAGAGAGAAATGAATATGTTCAAAATGTATGATATATTAGTATGTAAATATCTTTATGAAGCCCCCAAAGTACGTACAATAACGTACACTGCAAGACATTTTTACATAAGAATTTACACAGATTCTTCAGTAAGGAATTGTTGAAGTTACATTTATGAGATCAATTCCGATTAAATCATTCCAATTTTATCTTCTGCTCACACAAGCTTACATCTTTAGCCAGGTGTGTGGTGCACACTTAAAAATACCAGCTGTGGAGACATGAAGCCAGTGCAAGGCCAGCCTAAGCTCCACGAGGAAAGCCTGTTTGAAAAATGAAGGGCCAGGAGTCTAGCTAGGTGGAAGAACACCTGCACAGCAGGCAAGGCTCCGTGGTCCCCAGAATCCTATGTTCTCTCTCACACACACAAAATGTCCATGACCTTGAGCTCAGTGTGTTCCAGAACTCCACTACTATCTTTCCTTCTCGAACTATAACCTTAAAGCATGCTCAAGTAATACACCCACCCCTAAAGTGCTTTCCCTCATGGATATTCATGAATATGCATAGCTTAGATCTCTTTAATTCAATGAGGGCATTACTGTGGAACAACTCCTGTGTTCTCCTTAGTGCGGCAGGTAATAAACATTTTTCTATTTTGGGGGGCCATGCTTATTCAAGCTTTGTACCAATCAATATGTCCCCCCCCCCTTTTTTTTTTCCGAGACAAGGCTTCTCCGTGTAGTGTTGGTGCCTGTCCTGGATCTCGCTCTGTAGACCAGGCTGGCCTCAAACTCACAGAGATCCACTTGGCTCTGCCTCCTGAGTGCTTGGATTAAAGGCATGCGCCACCACCGCCCCGGCTTATGTTTAGTTTTTAAGTCTTTTGGCCATTAAGTGCCAACCTATTTTAATTAATAGTGACAAGGACAATGGTAAAGCACTGCAGTGCAATACAAAGCAGCACAAAGCAGTATTATTCTAAGAAACGGGACACACCTGCATTTTACTTAATCATCTAGCTAGTGTAATTAAGAGGTTCTCTTCCAAAATGTGATGTTTTAATGAAACTGACCAGAGACCCCCCCCCCCAATTCCACCAAGCTTCTTTTTAACTACAATCTTTCTTGCTAGTAATTAAATGCCAGGCTTCTGAAGAAGGTAAGAAATAAGTCCCTAAGCTCCAGCACATGAGGGAAAGGAATCTTTCTCTTAATTACTTTTTATTGGCACCAGGAGTCTAAGCATCCCAAGACCAAGAAAGTCTCGGAAACTTTAGAAGATGATTGACAAAAGGCAGCAGGTAGCGAATACTTTGGAACCAGAAAATGACTTAGCGCTTGGGCCCGTTTCTACCGATGAAGCTGTTTGCCCCGTAACTGTCCAGCTTCTCACTTCTTCCAGTTATGGAACATCACAGACAGAACCTCACAGAATCCATATCTGTAAATGTTGTTACTGGGACAGCAGCTACTGCGACCACACTTCTAATTCCACAAAGGAAAACACCAAGCTTGCATCAGCAGTGTCCCCCAGAGTAACACTTTTCTCTCAGAGAAGGGAGCCAACAGTGCTGACTAAGCTCGATGTTGACATGGGAACCAGTTCAGTCATTCATCCTTTAGCTCCCTTGCCTCAGGTGATGGATGCAGCACCATTTCTGCAGCATCTCTGCCTTACAACCCGGCACTCCAAAGCCAACTTGCCCTGAAGAACCTTTTCATAGTTCTGCATTTTGACACATACTTTAGTCAGCTGCTCCCCGTCCCAACTAAACAATGCTAGACTTTCCCACATCTGTCCATCAAATCTGAGATACCTGGTCTAGAAAGGAATTTGGACAAGAAAAGCAGGTCTCACAGTAGATTAACAAGGGACAGCAAACAATACTCTCGGGTACACAGAAGCATTTGTAACTAAGCAGGAAACGGAGTTTCGGGTGTTTCTGAACCAGAAGTCTGCTCCAGGCCTGAAGTGACCACCTCTGAGCAGGGGAAGGGCATGGAGGCAATGAGGACAGAGAACTTCCTGCCCACT
Organism: Peromyscus maniculatus bairdii; assembly: GCF_049852395.1. Classification (NCBI taxonomy): domain Eukaryota; kingdom Metazoa; phylum Chordata; class Mammalia; order Rodentia; family Cricetidae; genus Peromyscus; species Peromyscus maniculatus. The sequence goes on along the minus strand of NC_134860.1, from coordinate 57,308,554 downwards.
TCTGTTGTCCATCACTCAAGTGCTGATGGGGAGGTTCTACTCTCAGGTAGAGATGTGTACTGTTGAAACCAGCTTCATCAGCCCACCAATCCCAGGTTTACCCAAAGCACACGGATCCCTTCCAGAGCCTGAACTCTGGGGAAGGTGAATTCTAGGACTAATGACTAGCAATGTTTACTGAAGAACTTAGTTTGATTCATCGACTAAATACCTATAGTTCGTATTTCTGGGCAGGGATGTAGCTCGGTGGTGCTTGGTGACTGAGGCCCTTGGGTTCCATCCCCAGTACTTTAAAAATTAACAAATAAATAAAAAAGCCAGTAGTTCTTACCACAAGTAAGGCTCTGTTCTAACCATATTAAAATATGAACAGGAAAAGAGGACAAGATGGGGCAAAGCCAGCTACAGAGGAGAATCTGCCAGTCAGAAAGAAAGGGCAAGATAGGCCCACAGGGAGAGCTTTCTGACTGGGCCCGAGGTCTCAGAGACAGGAAAAGTTTGGTCTGAGTTCTTGTCGCTGCTGAGAAGGGTTCAAGAATAAGTTTTAAAGATGAAGGATAAAGCCGAGCGGTGGTGGCGCATGCCTTTAATCCCAGCACTTGGGAGGCAGAGCCTGGCGGATCTCTGTGAGTTCGAGGCCAGCCTGGTATACAGAGTGAGATCCAGGAAAGGCACAAAGCTACACAGAGAAACCCGGTCTAGAAAAACAAAAAAGATGAAGGATAAAGTCTAAGGATTCTCATCTTTCCTCCTTCAATTGGGTTCAATCACTTAGTGTCATGCAAACTCCACTTCGGCTCCCTATCTGTCAGACTCACGTTGAAAAGAGGGACTTGGGAAATATCCGAGCCAGTGAGTGGTTCTCAATCTTCCTAATGTTTGGACCCTTTACTACAGTTCCTCATGTTGTGGTGACCGGCACCATGAAATTATTTTCCCTGATACTTCATAACTGTAAATTTGCTACTGTTATGAATATCTGATAGGCGAACCTCAGGAAAGGTCCACCAGCACCCAAAGGGGTTGGGATCCACAGGTTGAGAACCACTGCTCTAAGCCACTTCTCACCCTCATCTTCCCTTCCTATTCCAGTGGCCACCGCCCCCCAGGCCTCTCTCCTGTAAGCTCCTCTGTCTGTCCTTCTGTCCCTTACATAGGTCTAAAGCTGGGACAGTAGGGCATATCTTAATTTTCTTGTTAGTGAGATTTGCTCTGTGACAACCCTGTGTGTGTAATTTTCTTGTTAGTGAGATTTGCTCTGTGACAACCCTTGTTATTTTCATCCCCTACTCTTACCTCCCCCCATTAAGCCCCATTCACCCCACAAACTCTTTTCCGCAGTCAGGTCTTTCTGTTTTACCAGGGCCTTGGTGTGATCGTGGGTTTGGAGCTATGCAGTGGAGCTTGGTGAACACATGAGTGGATCACAACTAAAGGAAAGACTCCTCGTCTCAGGATTTCCAGTAGTGACAGTTAAGCAGGGAGCTACAGCACATCCTGGACACAGGACAGCACAGTTTTGAGGTCACTGCTCTGCCTGAGGTCAGTTCCCTGGCACAGCACGACGTTTCTCTCGAGGGATTTCCTTGCATTGGTTTCTATGCAAGGGGAACCTCCATAACAAGTGCTGACGGACTGACAGATTAAGTCAGAAGCTGGGACAGTGACAACACAAATATAGGGGGACACAGCATGACTAATGCAAACCACAGGGGGAAAAAAAGTAAAAATATGGACGAAACACTTAGTTCATTATCCTAATTTAGAACTGCATCAAATATTGAGAACATATGCACTGTCCTGAGTCACCATCCTGACATCACAAGCGAGGTGCTTAGCAGCTGGAGGGTATACAAACCGCACGGCTGACACAGGATTACTAGCTGATAAAGAGTGTTCTCAAGACCCGAATGTGATCTGAAGGATGGAGGTGCAACACCAGCCCACACCACATTGCTAGGCACTGTCCCACCTGTTCTGGGCCTGGCCATCCCTGAGCAACATTTTCTAGGGAGGGCAGGCACTTAGGGCCCGAGGCCATACTGTGTTGGGCTCCTGAGCATTTCCACTGGCATTTCATAGGGATGTGGCTCCAGACAGCAAGTACCTAACGGTCTTACACACAAATACCCTATTCAGACTTATTTTACATTTTCACACTTAGGCCTCTGCTCGAAAGCCAACTGCTAGAGCGCCCTTGCTGCTATTCCAGCTGCTATGGCACACATCTAGTCCCTCAGTCACCACTTTCTTTCCATCGTTCAAACCTTCCCTCACAGAAGTATGATTCTGTTTGTTAGCCAAGGATTTCTTTCTTAGTGGGAACATTCCAGTTTGTACTGGAATGTGCCCTCAGTCGCTAACCTTTCATTGGAGCACTTGGAGCACCTGAAGCCATACAAGGATCAGCTGCTCTCCAAAGTGGAGCCCTGGGTCACAGTGCTGGCTTGTTGCCACTGCATGTCTACAAGAGCAGCAGGTAAATATTTGCTGACTGAGTGAACATCCTGTTACTTCCCTCCCACTGCTTTCCCCAACACTTCCCCCAGCATTTGTGGATAATCAGGAAGCACCCCGCTTAGTGTGTGTGTGTGTGTGGGGGGCATGTGTGTACCACGGCACCCGTGCGGAGTTCAGAAGACAACCCTGGGTTTGGGTCCTAGCCTTTCACTTTGAGACAGCATCTCTCTTGCTATTAGCTGCTGTGAATCGAAGTCCCATAGCATTTCAGCTCTCCAACCTCCACATCACAATAAACCGTTGTTTTCCCAGTCAGGAACTTCCAAGAGTTCATCATTTACTGAACTTCAATGTTCATTCTCTATCTTACTTTGCCATTGTCACACTAAGTCCTAGAAGGCCCACCCGCTTCTGTGATTTTCCTAGCTCTGTCTCATCTCTCTCCGGAGGGGCATAGACAATATGCCATTGTGTTGTTTTTAAATTAAAATACTTATGTTTAAGTTTTATGTGTATGGGTCATTGTGTGCATGTACGTCCATGTACCACTTGTGTTTCTGGTGCCCTTGGAGGGCAGAAGAGGGCACGGGATCCCCGGGACAGGAGTTACAGGTGGTTGTGAGCTGCTCTGTTGGTGAGCCATCTTCCTAGCCTATGCATCCTGCTTTCACATGGATTCTGTACTCTACCCTCGGAGCCAGCTCCTCAGCCCTACACTGCTTTCTTACCTAGCCAACTACACCTTCCTAACCTCTTTCCAGATGCTTTTCCAGTGAAATCCTAGCAGGTTTTATTTCAGTTTTCTTTTAGCAAGGTTTTATTCATGTGATTAGACAGTTTTTCTCACATAAGTGCTTGTTGGTCTCCCTTATTGCGTGGTTCTAGCATCAAACTCAGGCCTTGTGCAGGCCACCCAATCGTCCTACTACTGAGCTTAGCTGATATTTAAAACACTGCTCTTAGGAAATAACCGTTTCTTCTGCTTCTTTGTTATGAATGTAATTTGAGCACGTCAAGTTCAATGACAAAGCTGTGGCTGAACAGGTTCACCAGAGAGCTTGGAGAATGGGACATGGCAATGAAATGTGCTTGACAAATGCATTTTAGGAAAATTTCAACTCTAAAAACCTGCATCATAGCTGACAGTTGTTCCCATTCAAAAACATGAGGTTTATCATCTCCAAACTTAAAGCACCGAGGGGAATTGAAACATTTGTGTCTTGTGTGCTGGACTCCAGAACTAGCACTTCTTCTCTGAGTCTCCTGCACAGATGCAGGAGAGGCACTGGACTGGCTCTTTCTGCCGTTCCTGTTGTAAGGCGTACTGACATGACTTCTAGGGCCTTCACTGGGTCTTCCTGACAGTCAGCCCATCCCAGTCACTCTGACCAGCTTCTCTTCAACTCTAAGAATATTCCTAGGAGAAAACTGTGTGGCTCTGCTTAAGTCAGCTTAGGTTTGGTCTTCTTCCTTAGTGAAATATTCCATGTCTGACTTGAGCATACACTTATACTGTTGTTGCTTCCAAAAAGTATCTGAGGTAGGATGCTTACTTTATTTTGCTGCAAAGCTCAATCAGAGCATAAAATATAGCCCTCAAGTTACTTCTCAAACCGAAGGACCTGAGTTTTCTGTATTTACTTATGCAGAGTAGACATGTTTGTTAGCAAGATGTCAGCTTACAAGGACTTAAAGAGATCTGCTATTACCTTTAAAGATTGTCTCTTCGTCACGTAATTCTCCGACTGCAGCAGTTTCTCATAGTCTTCAAAGATCTAAAGACAAGAAAGGAAGTCGGTAAGAGTGGCGGCAGCGTGTCCTCTTCAGCAGGAGTGTGCGCACTCATCCACAGGGTCCCTCAGAGCCAGCCTAACCAGCACTGCTCACAGGGAGGGCTCAGTCTCTCACTACTGCTCTGGACACAAAAAGGATCAGGACAGGGAGGTGAAGGCATACAGGATATGTGCTGCTCATTAGTTCTACAAACTAGAAATTGAGTTGCAAGATGGAGCAATTTTGAGTCCTCTCAATCTATTAAAAGCTTCAAGATAATTCATTTTAAAGAAATCTAGTTCTGTAGTTTGGTGGCTGCGGATCTACACTTTGGGAAAAGAGTAAATTATACTTAGGGCTTAGGACTGTCAAATCTATAATGTCAACAGGTATCAACAGGTGAGGCTTGGGGTGACCACTGCTAGGCAGTGACCATGTCACCCCAATTGGCCTGTGTGAACTTTAACCCTTCTCATAAGAAATCATGACCCTGGGACATGGATCTTCTTCCTGCATCTCAATGTAGTCACTGATCATGGGCTAGGCCTTTTGGGAGGGAGCACTGAGCATAGCAGCTGGGAAAGCTGATACCCACTTCCCACCAGGGGCACATCATTCAGAAAACATTGTAGCTGGAGGAGCAAACAGCCAGAAGCAAAAAAACCGACAGGGACAGAGAGGGACAGGCCAGCCTCAGGGGCTAAGGGACAGGCTTATGTGCATACCCTGAAACTTTCGATTTAGAATTGAGAAGTACAGGCATGCAGCTCAGATTAAAGTTACAACACTATTCTCTTTCATTTTCTTCTACTCTTGAACACATGGAAAACGTTCTAGCTCAGATATGGAGGCTTTCCCTAAAAGCTCATGTATTGAAAACCTGGCCCCCAGCTTGAGTTACTATTGAAAAGTGATGAATAATAAGTGTTAGTTTCATCAATAGACTAATCCCTTAATTAAGTGACAGCTGAATGGATTTTTAGGAGAGGAGAGATAGGCCACTAAGGGTCATGACTTCTCTCTCTCTCTCTCTCTCTCTCTCTCTCTCTCTCTCTCTCTCTCTCTCTCTGTATGCAGTGTACATGTAAGCATGCTCACATGTTGGTGGTTGTCTTCTCTGATTGCTCTACAGTATGTATTGAGACATGGCATTTTACTGAACCAAGAGCTCACCAGTTCAGCTAGTGTCTAGTCTGCTTGTTTCAAGGATCCTCTGTTCGTCTCCTATGCACTGGGATTGGTGGGGTTCTGCTATGCTCACCAGACTTTATAAGTGGGTTCTGAGGATGCAAGCTCCACTCCTCATGTTATACCTGCTGAGCCATCTCCTCCAACCCCAAGGGCATGCTTTTGAAGGGTGCATTTTGTCTCTGGACTCTTCCTCTGACTCCTGGCTGACATAGGGTAAGTATCTTTCCTTTGCCACATGCTTTCCACCATGATGCTCTGACTCATAATAGGTCCAGTAACAGAGCCAAGTAACCATGGACTGAAACCATATTCCAAAATAAATCTTTCTTTCTTCTTCTAAGTTATTCCTCTTAGATATTTTGTCCCAGCAACAAAAGATGACCAAGACATGACATTTTATAGATCAATATACTCATCTGGCAAATTATGTTAATTGTGAATCTAAAATACAAATACTGTGGCCCCAGAGTCCTCTGGGTTCTTTTCCATTGTCTCTCTCAGCCCTTCCTCCTGGCCCATCTCTACTCTTTTGTGACACCCACCAACTGTAGAAACATTTGCTACCACAGCCACCACATGCGGCTAGGACTCAGAGTGGGCAACGGCAACCCAACAATGGAACACCCACTCAAAAAAGACAAGAACGGATATCTATGCCAAACACACTTCCTTCCAAGTGCCAGACAATGGGCAATCTGAACCCAGAGCTGTAAGCCTCTATCCTGGGCATCTAGTTCTTAGATCATGGAACTACGAGTCTCTGAGACTGGCAGCCCAGTCCCAAGCCTTCTGCATTTCCCACCTATATGCAGTTTCCTAAACAGAGCCAAAGGTCCCCAGGCAGCCAACGAGTGACAAGAGGGAGAAAGAAAAAAAATCTAAAAATGATGCTACTTACAGTGTCATAATTTTGCTCTAAGAAGTCCGCTACCAACACTTTATGTCTGGTTAACAAATCCTAAAAGAGAAGAAGCAGTGAAGAAAAATTACTATAGCTAGGGCCTTTATTATTAAAATGGAGAACAACCTTTGCTTCTGTGGCTTGGTAAATCTATTCGCTTCAAGCACACAGAAAAGTGGGAAAAGAACATTTTCATTTACAGCACAAAATTATTTCCATCCCTACTTTCAGGTGTGAAGCCCAAGTTGTTTCAGATGAAAACAGTGGCAAACACTGAGAGTCCAATCTGGTGTTTTAAATAGTAGAAATGAAATTTACGTGGTAAACACGACACCTACGAGGTAACTTTACAGAATATTTCTACATTGTGATTATAATAAATATCCAAACAAAGTCTGCTGACCTTTATCAAAGGCCAACCCCCACACTACACAGGCTGACCTCCAACTCCTGAGCTCAAGCAATTCTTCTGCCTCAGCCTAAGAATAGGGATCACAGACACATGCTACGGTGTCTGGTTGTAAATAATTTTCAAACCAGAATTCTGAATGGCACAAAACCTGACCTCAAAAACTAATATAAGAGATTTTCAAACATTCCAGTCTTTCCTTGTTTTCTTAACCACCGTGTGTGTGTGTGTGTGTGTGTGTGTGTGTGTGTGTGTGTGTGTGCGCGCGCGCGCGTGCGCGCGCGCACGCTCAGGTGCACCTGCCCATGTATGGGTGGGGGTCCGAGGATGATGCTGGGTCCTACTCTGTCTCTACTTTATTCCTTTGAATAAATAGCCAACAAGCCCCAGTGATCTACTTGTCTTTGCACTACAGCACTGGGGTTAACAGGTAGGTGTGTGGGCACACTCAGTTTTTTATGTTCTTTAAACATCGGACCATTTCCCCAGCTCCCTGCCATTTTGATCATTTACTTATTTTTAAACTTTATTATTACTGTTGTTGTGTGCATGGTTTGGGAGAGGCATGTACACCAGCACTTGGCTGGCGGTCGGAGGACAGCTCTGCAGAGGTGGTTCTCTCCATCCACCCGGAAGTACGTTCTGGGAATTACCCTCGATCAGGCCTGTGCAGTGCCCGTGTGCCTGCCTGTTGAGCCATCTCTGCTCCCCCCAAATGGAAGTAGCTGGACATTTAACATATGATCTCAGCACTGTCTGCTTGCTCTCAGGTGAATGGGTCATGAGATATACACTGCAAGTTACTGAGTTACATAATGTGTCCTCTCCAAGTTGAAGAGAATCAATCATATCTTACCACAGATACAAATTTGTAGAAAACTGCAAAAAACCATGAAGGAACTTCTGGTTGTCTTCAACTTACACCTAAATCGTATCCTTATTTCACTTCAATGTTTGAAAAAAGAAACTAAGCCTCATCTAATCCCTTTTATATACTTAAGTATTATGAAAAATTTAATTAAAAACAAGAATTTTTAACCTTTCCAGAATAAAGTCTAATACGCTAATACAGTTCATTAAAATCCCCCCCACACACACACATGGTGTGGGGGGGGAGGATGTGAGTAGAGTTGTTGTGAAAGCCAGAAGAGGATACTGGATCCCCTGGAGTTAGAGTAACAGGCTGCTGTGAGCTGTACGACAATGTGCTTGCAACTAAACTCAGGTCCTCTGGAAGACGTCCTCTGAGACATCTCTCTGGCCCCTATTTCTATTTAAATAACAAAAAAGTAAACTGCTTAAAGCATTGTGCACAATTTTTTAAATTACTTTTTTTTAGCTGTACATACATTTACCATATACAGATGATATTCTGAAGTATTGTGCAATGGTCTAATGTTATGTTTTGCTTTGGGTCATTTCCCCATGGTACTGAGGATCACCCGCAGACCCTGGGTTTAATGTCCCCGAAAGGTCCAGTGCAGTGCTGCTGCCTGAGCTATTGGGAGGGAGGGAAATGAAGTCTCACTCTATTGCTCAGTCTTAGGCTGGTCTTGAACTCCTGGGTGCAGGGACCTTGTAGCTGGGAGTAGGAGTCGTATACACAAGAGCTCAGCTGGAAGGAGCGAGGACCTTGCAGGGCACAGCACTCTCCCCCGCCCGCCTTGCTTCTCGGTCTACACTGAAGTGTGCAGCACCGATCCACCACACCCTTCCTGAAAGAAGTTTTGTATCACCACAGGCCCAAAGTACCAGTCAGCCGACCAGGTTCTGAAAGTGTGAGTTAAATGAAATTTAGGTTGCGTGTCTCAAGTATTTTGTCATAGAAAGCTGTGGAAAGGTAACACATGATTCAGTGAGGTAATTTAGTATATGCATTATCTATTATATTTACTCATTTGTGGTGATAACGAAACACAACACACTGCTATTAACAAGCATTGACATGTACTATAATAAACAAACATTTATTGGTATACCTAACTAAATCTTGTGTCCTCTGACCAGCTCTTACCCCAGGACCATTCTGTTTTCTCTTCTATGACTTCAATATCTTTAGATCCCACACAGAAATGATAGCGTGATTTGTCTTCCTATTATGTCTTATTTACTTAACATAACTCTGAGGTTCATCAACGCTGACACAAATGGCAGGATTTCTTTCTTTTTATAGCTCAGTGGCACTCCACTGTAGCTGTACAACCCACTTTCTTTCCTGTTGTGTTTGTGTGTCTGGTGGGTTTATGGTGTGTGTGAGCGCAAGGGCATTAATGGACATCCGAGGACAATTTGGGGGAGTTGTTTCTTGTCTTTGACCTTCATTTTGAGCAGTGTTCTTTCATTCCTGCCACTGAGCTGCACACTCCAGGCTTCTGGGTGATTTTCCTACCTCTGCCTCCCATCTTGCTACCAAGGTAGCTTCAATCACAAATGCATGCTGCCATATTTAGCTTTTTATGTGACTTCATTCTGGGGATGAAATTCAGGTTGTCAGGGCTCCAGTGAGCCATCTCACCAGGCACTACCTCATTTATTTATTCGCTTGTCTGTCAGTGGATACTTGGGTTGATTCCTTTCCCTGGCTATTATGAACAATGCTGCAATAATTACCCTTCAACACACGCATTCCATTTTCTTTGGCAATACCCATGTGAATGGGATTGTTAAGTCCTATGATAATACCATTTCACATTTCTGAGGTTCTGCCATACTGTTTTCCACAGCACTGCACTAATTTGAATTCATACAAATAATATGCAATGGTTTATTTTTCTCCACATCTTTGTCTCATGTAGCCAAGGATAGCTTCAAACTCACTATGTAGTTGAGACTGGTCTTGAACTCCTGATCCTCCTGCTTCTACCTCCCAGCTACTGAGATGATAGGCCTGTGAAGCTCAGCAAGCTTTTATCTTCCTTGTAATACCCTTTCTTGAAGATGAAAGGGGGCTTTTTGTGGTTTTACAACCTTCAAGTTCAACCACAGTATCTCCAGTCTTTAACTTGACTGACCACTCTGCTACACGGTAAAACTTTTCCTAGCAGAGCAGAGCGCTGAGAACTGTTCTGGACTGGGGTTTCAAGTAGGGAAACACTCTATGTCTGGCTGGGGTCCTTTCTAAGTAGTTGCTGTGTCAGGACATCCAGAAGACAGTGAGCTGTTGCAGAGCATCTCTAAGCAGATATGGGACCTTCATCTGTAACTGCCCCTCCCCCTGGCTGGTAGAACCCCCCTGAGAAGCTTGCGGGATTTTCTATGCTCAGAGAAAGCAGAAGTTGGTATATCTTTATGGGTTGCAGCAGACACTGTAAACTGTGCACCTGTGGGGGCTCTCCACCTGCTACACTAGTCAGCCATGTCCCCAGGACAGCCAGACGGCACGCAGCAGATCACTGCTCTCTCGGAAGGTTCTGCCAAATCTGTATTCCCAGAGACAGGAATCAGGAGGGGTTCTACTAGAAACAGAACCTTCAAATCAAATAGGCAAAATAAACTGAAATTAACTTAATGAAAGTAAAATATAATATAGTAGGATGAAATTCCCTAGCACACATACAGTGGTATAGGTGGTGAATGATGTGTTTATCTGTTTCTCCCACACATGCATCTATACTTGAGTGTGTATATGATATAGACATCAACATATCCTCAAATTCAAATATACAGAGATCATGTGCTAAAACTGAGGGATCGCATCACATGCACATGCCTATGTACATATAGTTGTTAATTTATTATATAGATCATTACATGGAGTGGGGGAAAAGCCGCAAAAACACTAGCTTGGATTCTACCCAAGAAGCAAACAGTAGAAGCACACAAAGTAAAAACAAGGGAAACTTTAAGGAATTTTAAATTAAAACAAATACTGAGTGAATTCTTTCATCCTATTTCCTAACCATTTGGCTTGATAGGGAAAATTCTTCACAGTACCAATACTAAGCTTTAAAACCCTGCTATTGACATTTCTAATGAATCTGCTTTGGAGAAAATAGTTGAAATGACAAAGACACCTGAGAGCAGGGGTGGGATAAAAGAGTCAGGGAAGGTGCCACCTACTGCAGTCTCTCCAGATGCTGGAGCAAAAGGAAACTCACAGGATCCAGGACACAGGGCTAAGAGGTGACAGAGAGGGCTGGAATCAACACCTGAATCAACTAGACTCCTGGAGGAAGAGTGGATAGCTGCAGGGGAACCCTTGGAAGACTATACTGTAGGCAGTATAGCCATGGGAATACAGCCGGCAGTGAAGACGTGAGACGGACCAGACAACAGTTATCCTAGAGCAAAGAGGTAAACCAGGTTAAACCACCACCTCCCAAACCCAAAGCCAAAGAACCAGCCAAATAAACCCTCTGAGACCAGCTACTTAAAAGGAAAATAAAGACTTGTGGGCTATCTGCCATTGTCATATCAACAACAAAGCACTTTGGTAAAAAATGGAAAATTGGTACTTTCATCATTGGCAGGATGCCAAGAGGTTTGTTTTTTGTTTGTTTGTTTGTTTTGTTTTTTACTATTTAGATTTCAAAAACCTACCAAAGAATTCAATGGAAATCAGGCTGATATGCAAATCTAAATAACAGTTTATTTTTGTGATTCAACTTTATTAAAATTAAATTGGACTGAATAAATTATAACAAGATAATGTTATCAAGAAACATTCCTCTTGCTAGACAAATGCTTTCCCACTAGCCCCCAAACCTACATATGTTGTAGGCCCTGAGAAATGCAATATAGCTGAAGTATAAGATAAGGACTTCAAAATAGCTTTATGATTATGATAGAGGTCCTAAGGATGAAATGAATAAATCCATTAAGAAATCAATGAAAACACAAAGAAACAGTGGAATGAAATTAGGAAAACAGTTTAAGATTTGTAGGTAGAAATAGAATGAATAAAGAAAACCCAAACTGAAAAATTTAAGAACTCAAATAGGAACCTCTGAGGCAAACCTCACTAATGGAACACAAGAGATGGAAGAGAGAATCTCAGGCACTGTAGACAAGATAGAAGAAATGGATACCTTGGTCAAAAAAAACATTAAGTCTAAAAAAAAAATCCAGGCACAAAACATCCAGGAAATCTGAAACACTACAAAAAGACCAAATCTAAAAATAGTAGGAATAGAGGAAAGAGAAGAAACTCAGGTTAAAGGCACAAAAAATATTTTCAATGAAATCACAGAAGAAAATTTCCCCAAACTGAAAAAGGAGGTACCTATCAAGGGACAAGAAGTATACAAAACACCAAATAGACTGGACCAGAAAAGAAATTCCTCTTAGAACATAATCATAAAAACACTGAAAACACATACAAAGAAAGAATATTAAAAGCTGCTAGGGGAAAAGACCTAGTAATATATACAGGCAGACCTATTAGAATAACTCCTAAGCTTTCAATGAAAACTCTAAAAGCCAGGGGGACCTGTATAGATTTTCTACAAACTCTAAGAGACCACAGATGCCAGCCTGGACTATTATACCCAGCAAAACTTTCAAACACAATAGATGGAAAAAGAAAGACAGTCCTTGATGAAACCAAATTTAAGCAGAATCTATCTACAAATTCAGCCCTACATAAGGTGCTAGAAGGAAAACTTCAATCTGAAGAGGCTAATAACACTCAAGAAAACTCAAGGAATAAATAATCCTAGACCAGCAAATCAAAAGACCACACCAGAACAACAAAATAACAGGAATTAACAAACATGGCTTATTGGTCACTCTCAACATCAATCGTCTCAATTCCCCAATTAAAATGCACAAACTAACAGAATTGATCGAAAAACAGGATACAGCCCTTTGCTATATCCAAGGAATACACCTTAACATCAAGGATAGACATCACTTTAGGATAAAAAGATGGAAAAATATATTCCAAGCTAACAAAATAGACTTCAAAACAAAACTAATCATAAGATATAGCAAAGGGTACTACATATTCAAAAGAAAATTCCACCGAGAGAATACTACAATTTTAAACATGTATGCACCAAACACAAGGGCACACAAGCTTATAGAAAAAACACTACTAAAGCTTACATCACATATTGTCACTCACATAGTGATAGCAGGTGACTTCAATACTCCACTCTTACTGACAAACAGATGATCCAGACAAAAACTACACAGATCAATGCTGGAGCTAACTTATGTCATAAATCAAACGGACCTACCAGGTATTGACAGAACATTTCAAGCAAACACAAAAGAGTGTATCTTCAGCATCTAATGGAACTTTTAGGTTAACTTTTTTTTTTTTTTTTTTTTTTTTTTTTACTGACTATGTACTTGACACAAAGTAAGTTTCAACAGATTTAAGAAAACTGAAATAACACCCTGCATCCTATTAGACCACCACAGATTAAACCTGGGTATCAAGAAAACAGAAACAACAGACAGCTTACAAACTCATGGAGAATGACTGAATGATGGGTCATGACAGTAATTAGGAAAGAAATTTAAAACTTTCTAGAATTGAATGAAAATTAAAACACAACATACCCAAACCTATGGGACACAATTAAGGTAGGTCAAAGAGGCAAATTCATAGCACCAACATGCTGTGGGATGTTCTGTATGGCAAATATGTTGCTCTGATTGGTCAATAAATAAAACACTGATTGGCCAGTGACTAGGCAGGAAGTATAGGCGGGACTAACAGAGAGGAGAAAAGAAAGAACAGGAAGGCAGAAGGAGTCACTGCCAGCTGCCACCATGACAAACAGCATGTGAAGATGCCAGTAAGCCACGAGCCACGTGGCAAGGTATAGATTTATGGAAATGGATTAATTTAAGCTAAGAACAGTTAGCAAGAAGCCTGCCAGGGCCATACAGTTTGTATTCAATATAAGTCTCTGTGTTTACTTGGTTGGGTCTGAGCGGCTGTGGGACTGGCGGGTGACAAAGATTTGTCCTGACTGTGGACAAAGCAGGAAAACTCTAGCTACACCAACAACTTAAAAAAATTTGGAGAGATCTCATATTAGCAACTTAACGTGACACCTGAAAGCTCTAAAATAAAAAGAAGAAATAATACCCCAAAGAAGCAGATGTCAAGAAATATACTCAGGGCTGAAATCAATAAAATAGAAACAAACAAAAAATAACACAAAGAATTAATGAAACAAAGAGTTAGTTCTTTGAGAAAATCAGTAAGATTGACAAACCTTTAGCTAAATTAACTAAATGGTGGAGAGAGATCGAAATGAACAAAATTAGAGACATACAGGCAGATATAACAACAGACACCAAGAAAATCTGAAGAATTAGAAGGACATACTTAGAAAACCCTGTAATCCACCAAATTAGGAAACCTAAACAAATGAATAAATTTCTTGATATATACTATCCACCAAAGTTAAAGCAATATCAGATAACCAATTTAAACAGACCTATAACCCCTATTAAAACAGAAACACTGATTAAAAGTCTCACAACCAAAAAAAGCCCAGAGCCAGATGGTTCTAACACAGAATTTTATCAGACTTTTAAAGAATCAATACCAATACTCCTCAAATTATTCCACAAAATAGAAACAGAAGAAACATTGCCCAACTCTTTTAATGAGACCACAGCTACCCTGATTCCCAAACCACATGAAGACCCAACAAAGAAAGAGAATTACAGATCAATTTCCCTTATAAACATAGATGCAGAAGTACTCAATAAAATATTTGAAAACCAAACCCAAGAACACAACAACAACAAAAAAATCACCCACCACAACCAAGTAGACTTCCTCCCTGGGATGCATAGGTAGTTCAACATATATAAATCGACAAATATAATCCACCATATAAACAGACTGAAAGTCAAAAACCACATGATCATCTCAGTATATGTAGAAAAGTCCTTTGAAAAAAAATACCATTTCATGATAAAAGTCCTGAAGAGATTGGGGTACAAGGGACATATCTAAACATAACAAAGGCAGTTTATAGCAAGCCCATAGCCAGCAGCAATTTAAATGGAGAGATACTCAATCAAAGCAATTCCACTAAGATCAGAAACAAGACAAGGTTGTCCATTCTCTCCATATCTATTTGATATAGCACTTGAAGGCTTAGCTAGAGCAGTGAGACAACTGAAGGAGACCCAGAGGATATAAGTAGGAAGGGAGGAAGTCAAAGGATCTTTATTTGCAGATGATATGATAGTATACATAAGTGACCCTAAAAATTCTACTGGGAAACTCCTACAGCTGATAAACATTTTCAGTAAAGTAGCAAGACACAAAATTAATACACAAGAATCAATAACCCTCCTACATACAAATGACAAAGAAATCAGGGAAACAATACCCTTCACAATAACCTCAACTACTACACAATATCTTGGTGTAATTCTAAACAAGCAAGTCAAAGATTTGTATGATAAAAAACTTCAATTCTTTGAAGAAAGAAATTAAAGAAGATATCAGAAGATGTTAAGATCTCCCATGCAAATGGATCAGCAGGATTAACATAGTAAAACTGGCTACCCTACCAAAGGCGATGTGCAGATTCAATGCAATGCCTATCAAAATTCCAACACAACTCTTTGTAGATCTTGAAAGGGCAATTTTTAGCTTCATGCAGAAAAAGAAACAATACTGAATGATAAAAGAACTGCTATAGGTATCACTATCACCAATCTTAAATCTACTACAGAGTTATAGTAATAAAAACAGCATGGTATTGGCATAAAAACTGACCCATTGATCAATGGAATCAAATTGGAGACGAAGAAATAAGTCTACCTATGAACACCTAATTTTTGGTAAAGAAGCCAGAAATATCTACTGGAAAAGAAACAGCATCTTTAACCAATGGTGCTGGTCAAACTGGATGGTTGCATGTAGAATGCAAATACATCCAAACTTATTGTCCTGCACAAAACCAAATTCCAAATGGATCAAATACCTCAAAATAAGGCCAGATTCACTAAATCTGATAGAAGAGAAAGTGGGAAACAATTTTAAACACATTGGCACAGGAAAAGACAATAGCACAGGTACTAAGAAAACAATTAATAAATGGGATCTTATGAAACTAAAAAGCTTCTCTGTCAAAGGATACTGTCAGTAGGACAAAGAAGCAGGCAACAGAATGGGAAAAGGTTTTTTTCAACTATACATGAGTAGAGGGTTAGTATCTAAAATATATAAAGAACTTAAAATACCAGACAACAAGAAAATAACCCAATTGAAAAATGGGGTACACATTTAAAATAAGAATTCTCAAAAGAGGAAACTCAAATGAGTGGGAAGCACTTCAAGAAATGTTCAACATCCTCAGCCATTAGGTAAATGTAAACAAAACTACTTTGAGCTTGCATCTTATACCCATCAGAATGGGTAAGGTCAGTAAAACAAATGGCAGCCCATGATGGCAGAGATGTGAAGGGAACACTCCTCCATTGCTGGTGGGACTTGTACAGCCACTGTCGAAATCAGTGTGGCAGCTCCTCAGAAAGATGGGGGAATCAGTCTACCTCAAGCCATCCTACCACAGAGACACTTGTTTAACCATGTGTATTCATTGCTGCTCTATTTATAATAGACAGGAATTGGAAATAACCTAGATGTCTGTGTATGGATGAACAGGTAAAGAAAATGAGGTACATTTACACAATGATATTCTGCCATTAAAAAATGGAAAAGAACAGGAAGGCGGAAGGAGACACTGCCAGCCGCCGCCATGACAAGCAGCATGTGAAGACGCCGGTAAGCCACGAGCCATGTGGCAAGGTATAGATTTATGGAAATGGATTAATTTAAGCTATAAGAACAGTTAGCAAGAAGCCTGCCACGGCCCTACAGTTTGTAAGCAATATAAGTCTCTGTGTTTACTTGGTTGGGTCTGAGCGGCTGTGGGATTGGCGGGTGACAAAGATTTGTCCTGACTGTGGACAAGGCAGGAAAACTCTAGCTACAGAGAAGTCCAGTTCATGCCTACCTAGAGCTTTCACCTTTATAGACTAGTGTTCATGGTACTGAAAGGTACTCTGTATGCTATCAAAGGAGAAAGGTGAACACCAACCCTTTAATCTACAATGCTGTCCTGCCTGCAAGACACACTGGTACAATACTAGCATAAAGCTTGTGGGAGTAACTAACCAATATCTGATTTGAATGAGTCAGATTCTATTCCATTCTGTGAGATGGATCCATACTCAACACTGTTTGGGTGGCCAAGAACCTGAGATTAAATAGGCCAAGGACCTAGGAGAAAACCATATACTACTGTTCTACTACCACAATGTAGCAATGAAATGACTCCTAATGACATCCTGGTATACTCACTGATCCAGGCCTTGCTCAGCCATCATCAGTGAAACTTCATCCTCTAGCAGATGATTGCAAATACACAGACCCACAGCCACACAGTATACTCTGCCCTTTCAGAGGCTCAGTGGCTTGTTTTGGTAGTAAGCCTTTGAAGCCTCCACACTTGGGGCAGTCTGTTCCCAGGCCTTTCTTCTCCTTCCTTCTCACTTGTCTTGCTAGTTTTCTTTCTTCACACTGCATTTCTTCCTCTGATTTTCATGGTCTCCTTAATCCTTCCCTAGATGGACCCAACTCAAGATGGCTAGAGAAGTCTTGGTTGATACAGACATAGTGCCTGTCAGGGAACCCTAAGGAGTTCCCCAAATCAGAAGGGTAAATCAAACTGTTAGGATAGTTGGCCATGCTTTTCATGCTGGCCACCTGTGCCTGGACTGTGTCCTAACTAAGGCTTGACATGCTAATGGTTTTTGAGAAAGTTCAAGTATATTTCAGTTTGTCACAGCTCACCTTTGCACAGCTCACATAGGAACCCCTTCCTCTTACCCGGGGTATAAGAATTCTCTCTCTCGCCAGGCGGTGGTGGCGCATGCCTTTAATCCCAGCACTCGGGAGGCAGAGCCAGGCAGATCTCTGTGAGTTCGAGGCCAGCCTGGTCTACAGCGTGAGATCCAGGACAGGCACCAAAACTACACGGAGAAACCCTGTCTTGAAAAACCAAACAACAACAAAAAAGAATTCTTTCTCTCTGCTGCCTAAGACTTGCTTCTGGAGAAGGATGCTTGAAGACTCATTCACACTAAGTATATATACATAAAGAATGGTCAAGAAGGAAATGTGCATTGAATCATGACTAAATCATTTTTAAATTAAAAAACTGTTAGGTGAAATATACCCACAAAATGACAAAAGAGATAATAGATGGTAAAAAACATAGATGATTATACTGTCAAAATATAAAATATAAATACACACAGATGACCGATCATATCAAAATACTAATACGATTATTAATATTTTGCTTACCCCATGGAAGTGTGAGCTACACTGATCAAGTGACTTGATGTCTTCTTATTCCATGGTGCTGCTGTCCACCTCCTCCCCCACCCAGTTCTAGCCTGGAGGTAGCCTCTGTTGCTGGTTTCCATACACCCTTCCAAAGCTACCCTGCACATGTATCTGTGGTGGGGGCTTATCGCCTGAACCTACTGTTAATGTGCAGCAGCGCTAATACATGGTACATGTTCCTTCTGACTCTTCACTGGACATGTCAGGAGCCATCCACCGAGCTTGTGTTAGTACTTTGAATACTTTCCTGCAATGTGAAAGGCTGGCCTCACCTCATCCACGGCTGGCTACACTTAGGCCTAAGGAGTACAGAAGTGCCTCTTTGAAGGTCACCCACTTGAACTAAACAACCTCTCTGATTTAGGGGAAAATTTACCTTAAAAGTAGCAAAGGCATCTGAAGCAATATCAAATGTCGACAGCTCCACATACTTGAAGAAATCTCTGAACTGATTAGAAAACAGGATGATTTTGGCAAGTGGTTCATGTCGAATACATTCTCTTAGCATAATCCCACAGCGTAAGGCAATCTGTGGGGCTTCATATCTAAAACACAAAGAAGACAAAGCAGAAGAGTTATCCCACTAACAAACTCTATCAATGGCATCAGATGATCCAGTTCAGTTCTGCTGATAACAGAAACACAGACACCATTTGTTACAGTTCATTCAAACACCATTCATTCAGCCCACTGATTGCTATGTGCTGGGCACCGTTCCAGATGTTGTGGACACACAGCAAACAGGGAGGTCACTGTCACTGCAGCCTTAGCATTTTAGTGAGGGTGTGTTTGTTGGAAGAAGCAGAATAGAAACAATGTAAAGGTCATTTCCTATACTCTGAAGTTCTGTGAAAACTAAAGGCAGTAAACTGAGCCCTCTAGAGTTCTACTTACATGTGTGCCTGTGAGAGGATGAGGGAGTACTTTTAATTTATACTGAAGGAGAAAGAAGAAACCTCAAGGAAAGAACAAACCTGGGGAGTCAGAGGAGAGGAAATGTGGCCAGCATGGTGGGATGGAGGAAGCAGTGAGTAGGGCAGGGCAGGACCAGATCATATATACATTGGAAAGCTAAGGTAAGCAGTTTGGTTTTCAGTGTGGTGGAGGATTAAAAGCAAGAAATTAAAACATCCTAATTGGTTTTAAATAGAAGGCTGGATGGGGGTAGGGTGTAGTCTAGTATAGAGTAATTGTTTAGCATGCTGGAGGCTCTGGGTTTGATTCCCAGCACCAAAAAAAAAAAAAAAAAAGACTTTGGTTACTTGTGAATAAGGAGTAGACTGGGCAGCTAGAGTGGAAGCTGGGAAGGTGCCTGGCAATAGTAATAACAGCTTGGTATGGTGGTAGAGGCAGGCCACAAGACCATAGGTAGATGCTGATGCTGTCTAAAAGAGCCAACAAGATTTAGAGATACTGGAGGTGGGGTTGATGAAGAAAAAAATCCAAGCTGAAAATTTAAGAATGATTCCTGTGCTTCTGGCTTCAGTGGGTGGATAGTGGTACCATTCATAAACTGATAGAGAAATGAGTTACTGAAGAAGTTAAGAAATGGCTGCGGCCCATCAACATTAGTTTGGAGATGGCTAATACCTAAGCAGTGATGACCCCTTGTCAGCAGAGTACCCATCTTGAATTAAAGAAAAGGTCAGGAGAGAATTACATATAATATGGCCTGTAAGCAACAGATGAACACTAAAGGGCTGCCTACTGACTGGCTCACTGACATCATGAAGTGGAATTATGGCTCACAGAAAAGTACACTAGAGGAATATGCTATCTACCATAGAAACAGAAAGACTGGCACACCAGATCTGCTCCATTTCCAAATAACATGTCTTTCAAATGTTAAACTCAGCATCTGAATGAACACAGGACTGAGTTAAATTCATTTTGATAACATTTCAAGAAAATGGGTAACTGTCCACGTAAGACAATTCCTGTATGGAATGCTATAATGGACAACTGTGTGCTAAGTGCAGGAAGACAGAGCAGAGGCAGCTGCAGCTGTAGAACACGGAGAAGCAGAGTCAAAACATGACTATTCTACCCTGGTTTTAAACAGATTGATCATTTTCCACTTCAGTTAAATATGCACTAAGATCTGTGGTTTCAGTACAAGGCCTCTAGAGAAGAGTACATCTAAATGTCTCAGTTCTTGAAAAGGTATGCTAGTGCAGTGCTCTCTGCAGACCAGGTTGGCCTCGAACTCACAGAGATCTGCCTGGCTCTGCCTCCTGAGCGCTGGGATTAAAGGCGTGTACTACCACCGCCCGGCAATAATTCTTTTTTTTTTTTTCCATTTTTCTTTATTAAGAAATTTCCTGCTCATTCCACATACCACCCACAGATCCCCCCTTTTTTCTCCTCCCGTCCCCAGCCCTCTCTCCCAAGTCACCCCGCATCCCCACATCCCCCAAATCAAGGTCTCCCCCGGCAATAATTCTTAAATAAAACTTTAACATAGAGGCTGGGGAGATGGCTCAGTGGTTAAAAGCACATACTGCATTTGCAGAGGAGCTGAGTTTGGATCCCAGTATCCATCCCTGTCAGATGACTCACAACCAGTTCCAGGGGAAATACAACACTTCTGGCCGCCGTAGGTACTTGCACTCATGTGCATATTCCCATAGACAGATGCTTATATACACATAATGATAATTAAATCTAAAAACAACCACAACTTTAAGATAGTTTATGAAACTCACCAACTACTAATGATAACATTTTGTTAAATAATAGAGAACAATGTACTCTTTTTCATATGACCATATTATTTGTATGAAATTCCGATACAAAAATAAAATTCCCTTTCCTACACCTTAGGAAGTAGGCTACTTTAAAACAATAGGGGAAATAGCAAAGAAAGTTCAGGGTAGTACTGATTTATTTTCACTTATGCTAAATGAAAACCACCCTTCAGTACTATTTTAGTATTGCCTTGGTAG
The DNA here is from genome assembly GCF_049852395.1 of Peromyscus maniculatus bairdii. NCBI lineage: Eukaryota > Metazoa > Chordata > Mammalia > Rodentia > Cricetidae > Peromyscus > Peromyscus maniculatus. The sequence goes on along the minus strand of NC_134860.1, from coordinate 57,287,537 downwards.
CTCACGATAGCACAGAATGTTGATATATTCAGGTAGACATAAGTCTCTTTAGAATATAAGAAATGCCAATTTATATTAGTAATCTCTTATGAAAGGAATTTGGAAATCTGCCTACTGGAATTCACTGCTGTTAGATATAATATGAGATGTTATTAAAGATGTAAAGAGGGGCATATTTTCTTAAATGATAAGGAAAAACCACTAACTACACTTACCTTGCTACAAATAAGAGTATTAAAGAGGCTTTAAAATAAAGAATAGTGGCCTAGAGCAGTGGTTTTCAATCTTCCTAATCCTGCAACCCTTTAATACAGTTCCTCATGTTGTGGTGATGCCCGACCATAAAATTATTTTATTGCTACTTCATAACTGTAGTTCTGCAACTGTTATAAATTGCAATGTAAATATTTGATATGAGACCCCAAAGGGGTTGCAACCTATAGGATGAGAAGCACTGGCCTAAAAAAAGAACAGAACTAGAGAAACACAGTATCCAGGACTAATTAAAATCTACACTCACTGGTAAGATAACTGTGACCTTTCAGGATCTGGCTTGAGGCCAGCAGTTTTACATCCCATCTCAGTCCTTGTGTCCTTAGGGGATGAAGTTCTCTGGGATGGAAGGGCTCTCATACACTTGGCATCACTAATGCATCTCTCAGCACTGAGTTCAAGGCCCATCTCAAGTCTTTCATACTCCTCTCCTTTGCATCCCCAACACAGCTGTTCCTAACCTTACATCAGCATTGTTCTCATTGTGGAGTATCATGTCACACTGCATTAAGTCACTACCAGTCAGTTTCTATCACTTCATTTCAAACAACTCAGCTTCTGGGGATGTGTCTCACTCATCCTTTTACACTTCCCTTTCCCTGTTCTTCCCGGTTCCCAATAGGTGTTTATCTCCTATTTATTGTTACTTTCCCCAACCCCCCCATGACTCTAGTGCCTTGCATGCTTCTTCAGTGTAGGCATATGATGAATCCAATGAACCTCAAACTCAAATTGAATCTCCCAATCCCAGAGAACTCTAATGAATGTCAAGTTCTGGCTTACACAAAGGCTGAATGATCTCCAGCCATTCTCTCATTCCTGAATTTAGTTTCCAAGCTGAGACCATCTATAAAAAGTTTCCACTCCAAGTTTTGGGCATAATTAGTTATATTTTTCCTTTTATTTCATGAAGTTTATTGGAACCATCTGTGATGCACTGATGGTTTATTTTTGAGAACCAAGGGAACATTTATAAAATACTCCACTGGGGAGAACACTTATCAATTCATCCCAGCAGTTTGTCCCCAACAGTGGAAAATGTCATTCTCTGACACAGCAACTTCTTAAAGTAAGGAACATACTGGGATGTTTGGGAATTTTCTGACTTTTCCCCAATACCCTCTATGGGGTGTATCATTTCAACCTGAAAATCCTGGCTTCGTAAGTTACTGCTTACTATATAAAGAAGCGTCCCATATGCTAAGCCTGTCTTCAGTTTTAAAATTAGTTTTTAGCCTACCTAATCTGTTCTACTCCTAGATAAGTTTCCTGGTAACAGAGCCTGTGATTAATCATGCCACAACGGCTAGCCTAGGGCAGGTCACCAGTAAAAATTAGTCACTACTTTATAAAAGTGAGTCACATTCTCCTGACTTGTAGTTTAGACAACACAGTTGAACACTAGCTTTGTCAGTATGGAGAATGCCCACTACTATAGATGCATGTTCATTTAAAAAAAAAAACGGCAGTGTATCAGAGGACCCTTTTAAACTGACTTAAAGCAAAATGGAGAGCAAATGTCCTTAGAGAAATCAACCTCGAATGACCAGGAAACTCTCCCTGCTGGCTAGCGTAGACTGTACAGGAGGGTACTCTGAACGCTGCTGTAGGAGAAAAGACATCTGGATCCTGTTTTAATAACAACCTGGCTGGCAGGATGTGCCCATTGGTGCAACAGTGGTATGATGGTTATGTGGGTAACACAACACTTTTTAAAAAAATTAGATATGAGGCCTGTTCCATAGGAGGGATTTCAATGACTACTATTGTAAAACTGATCAAAAGCTTATGCTGGGGAGATCATAGGCTCTATGGGGGACACTTATTATTGCTAGTAAATGGTCATATTGTTAAAATGCCTTCTAAATATTTGTTTATAACCATAGATTTGTGTTGTTCTCAACTTTGCTTAGAGTAGTCACTTTTGGCAGTGCACAGTAGTGAATGGAGAGTCTCACATCTGGTCCAGGTGCCAAGTACAAGAAAAGTGTTCCACTATGGCTGAATAATCTACATTAACTCAACTCCCATCCAAGGTGCAGAGAACACAGTGAGAGAGTGGCCAGAGAGAATAGAAGAGATGACAGATGAGGAGGAGAGCTGTGAAGTAGAGACTTCCAGACATGACATGGCTGTGGCACACATCAATTCACAGGCCCCATGGTTATCTCATAAGATCTGCATATGACCGAGCCAGGAAAATTTTACTGAGAAGCCCCACCCTTGGCAAAAGAGCTAATAGCAATTCATGGTGACTGAAGGAATGAGAGTCACTCACTCTCTTTTAGGGATATCACTGGTAGTTTGCCCATACCTCAGTGGATGATTCCATACCTATGTGCATGTGGACACATTAACTGGACTCAAGGTGTGATTTTTTTTCCCTAGATCATGGAGTTATTAATACCAAAGTCATTAACTGATACTATAAAAATATTTTATATAAATACATAACAATTAAAAAAAGTGTTATTTAAATAAATAAAGAAGAATAAAAAGAGCAAATGTTTCAACTGGTAATGAGTGCAATGATCATTACATAGAAAGTGCCAGAAGAAAGATCTTGTGTAAGAACATCTCAAGAACAAAGACTGTATTATATAAAAGAAAATGAGTTGTTGTTACTGTTGGGAACAAACAATGCCATGTGACAGCCATTGGAAAACGTCTCAGAAAATGTCATTTACTGAACACTTTACCTACTCAATAGTCAAGAAGATCTGCTTCTAATCTGGAAGCATTTGCAAAATTTAAAAATAATGAATTAACTCCGTCCACTGTGAAGGGTTAGGAATAGTAACAATTCCATGTGAGGAAGAATTGGGAGTCCAGACTAATGTCTCCAAGAACTATTCCTCATCAAAAGAACCAGAGTCCAGATCTGTGTCTGGAGATGTGAAGTTGGGTCTGGCAGATCTTCTTGCATCAGAAAGCAAAGAAGCTCTTTCAGAATATTTTGATGAGGTCAAAAGACTATGTCCAGAAAAGGCCACAGTTAATTCAAAGTTAAGAAAATTGTGAACAATACATGAGCCATGTGGGAATATTTCATCAGTTAGTTAATAAGATACCAGATGGATATGCTTTTGTGTGTGTGAGAGGAGATGGAGACAGAGAGATGTAGACAGGGAGAGGAAGAAAAGGAAGAAAGTCACTGGACACCAATGGAAGTTTCTAGGACAATAACTTATCCAAGCTGAAAATGAAAATAGGTGTTTATTCTGCCGCCCTGATATGAATTCTACTTGGAAATAACAGTTAAAGTAGACGAAAGTTATTTATTTATTTATTTATTTATTTATTTATTTATTTATTTATTTATTAGAAAACTAGCTAATGAAGAACTGGTTTTGAAAATTATCTTTCTGTGACACTTAACAAAATGACTAAATCAGATGATGCTTATCACTGGTTGATAAAAAATGTTCAATCTAAGGATGACAGAAAACCTTATAATTAATTAGATGTAACCATCTGTGTTGCTGGCTTTTCTTTTACTCTTTGTCTCTTTGGGGGCCCACCACCCAGCTCCCAAATAAATCACATGGAGGCTTATTTTTCTTTGGGGGCCCACCACCCAGCTCCCAAATAGATCACATGGAGGCTTATTTTTAATTATACATGCCCGGCCTTAGCTTGGCTTGTTTCTTGCCAGTTTTTCTTATCTGTCTACCTTTTGCCTCTGGGCTTTTCCTTTTCTATACCTTTCTTTGTTTCCATGGGTGGCTGTCCCCTAGAAAGAGTAAAAGAAAATCCAACAACATTTTGGTGCCCTATGTTGGGTGCCAAAATGTTGGTTGGTTTTTGCTCTTTTAAGGGGCCCACCACCCAGCTCCCAAATAAACCACACACAGAAGCTTATTCTTACTTATAAATGCTAGGCCTTAGCTTGGCTTGTTTCTAACCATCTTTTCTTATCTTAAATTGTCCTGTCACCCTTATGCCTCTGGGCTTTTCCCATTCTCTTACTTCTGTAAATCTTACTCTTACTCCATGGCTTGCTGTATAGTTGGGTGGCTGGCCCCTGGAGTCCTCCTCCTTCTCTTGCTTATTCTTCTTCTATATACTCTCTCTGTGTGCAAGCCCCACCTATCCTTTCTTCCTGCCTCGCTATTGGACATTCAGTTCTTTATTAGACCTTCAGGTGTTTTAGACAGACACAGTAACACAGCTTCACAGAGTTATACAAATGTAACATAAAACAAAAGCAACACACCTTAAAATATATTGTACAACACTCTGAGCCTAGAGCGAGTCTCAGCACCACTAGAGGAATGTCTACTGATGTGACTGGAAAACTACTTGTAAAATACTTCTGCCAAAATAAAAGTTCAATTTGAATCTAATCAAGTCTTTAAATAGAATCTCTAGCCTAGAAACAGGTAATAGTGGAAAGATTTACTATTATTTTAAAAACTTATCTAATTTAATATTATGGGGAGAGGCAATACATGTGCCATGCATAGAAGCCAAAGAACAACTTTTAGGAGTAGGTTCCAGGGTTTAGTATCAGGCAAGCACTTTTACCAGCCGGCCACACCCATGCCAGATTATGTAACAATTTAAAATCATTCTATAAGAAAGCAGTGTGATAACTCCACAACAGAGGACATTGTGCAAGACAACTCACTTTTCAACACTCACAGCACAGAAATAAGTGGATGGATGAGGTGCTAAATGAGAGGGACTTAAAATTTTTTGGCTAAGAAAAATCACAACCCAATACAGTAAGTAGACCTTATTAGGATACTTTTTGCAATATGTGAAGTGTAGGGGGAAAAATATAAGGAAAACTGAGTGTAGACTGGGTATTGGTTGCTATTGAATTATTAACTTTTAAATACACTGTGGTTAAATGAGACGACCTTTCTTTTTGAGATGCTTATTGAAGTGTTCAAGGATGTGCTTTAAAATACCTCAACTAAAAAGGGTTGTGTCCCGCACAGGGAGAGATGGCATGCACCAAGTAAAATAGTGATGTCTGAGTGATGGGTACATGAACTCTTGCATTTGTTACTTTTGTAGATGGTTGAAAAGTTTTGTAATGACCTTAAAATGAAGATTTGGGGAGATATGTGTGATTTTAACATTCGATAGAGCATCTCATAGCTATGATTTCTTTCTGGAACACTGAGAGGAGTTTAACGACCTCATCCTCAGCTGGAATGCCATCTATCTCAGCCAGAAGAGAAATTAGTTTAGAATGAAATGGTCCTTTAAAAAGTCCTTTTCATAAAACGTGGGCTCTAAATTCCTTATGCATTGCATCCAGATAATTCTTCTGGTTATACAAGTATCAATTTCATTCCATGTGGCTGGACTTGTGTTCAGTGTAGCATGTCACCATTTAGCCCCTAAATAATGCACGGCTTGATGTAGAAATGGACCAATCAAGTTACAGTCTGTTTTCAAGGATCTTCACAAGAGGTAATTTAGTCAAAATGCTGACTTTTAACAAAGGACTAAATGTGAAGTGCTCCTTCCTACACTAGATGAGGTAGAGCTCTCCAGACAATATTTCTCCTTATCCATTCTGTCCTCAGAAGCACCAACACCCCCTCTACCCCAACCCTTTACATCTGAATTGCCCTAGTAAATGAGAATTCCTGGAAAGAAGTGGTGTCTGCAGAACTGACTGACTAATGAGAACTGCAGTGGTGTGGAGGGGCTTCCATAGTGCAGGTCCAAGCCTTATCTTGGGGCTGGATTTAGGCCCTAAATGGTCATTTCCTTGGCTATCTTTGTGTCAGAACACCCTGTGACTAACAGATAAAATCCATTTGTAATCTATTAACTTAGTAGACCATTAGCTTCCACCAACTCAAAAGCTAAGAATTATTTGTAATGCAGAGATAAATGTATGATTTTTACAACTCAAATAAAAAAAGAATGGCTGTCATTGGGCAATGGGACAGAGGGATGGAGAAGAAGCAAAGAGCTCTTGTTTGTCAATACAGATGATTTACAAACTGTGTTCTATATCATTTAATCACAATTAAATATTTATAGATTGACAAGGGAGGAATGTGACACAGGTGGAATAGACTTCATGTGGCCCCACAACATTGGAAACAAGAATACTACGCAGTAAAATGAGCTGTGCCGGCTTGAGATATGGAACAGGAATAGAAAGGTAGCACAGGGAGGACCATCACCTGCCGTTTGCATGCCTCACAGCACCTAGAGCACCAAAGTCGAGAATTCAAAGTAGCCTCGATATGACACAAGTGTGAGTGGACTTCAAAAGCAATAACCAGGGATTCTATTTTCTAGCTGGAATTCAGTGTTGTTTTTTTTCTCTTTAGAGCTCTGCATCAACACAGCAGCATCTATTGTATCCTCACAGAGATAACTTATCTCCACTTTGACATGTTAGCTACTGCAAGAATGTTTACCCCTATTGTTTGAGTTGGAGAACTAGAATATACATGCATGTGCGTGAATGCATATGTGTGTGTAATGAAGAGACATACCATCATGAAAGCAGAAAAACAGTAATTGGGCAGTTAGGGACAGGGCAGAGGAGGGAGCAAAAGAAATATAACAGAAAGAGACACAGACAGCAAAAAGGCAGAGCAGAGAGAGGGAGGGAGTGGAAACAACACCGAGGAGACAGCATAAGGAAGGACTTCCTTTAGGCTTAAGCCATTTGGAGCCAGCTGGACGGTGCTCTCACACTGCAGACACTAACCCTGCACTTCCAAATGGGGCCATGGAGGCACACTGCATACTTTGTAACGGCTACTTGTCAGGAAGCCAGGTACCTACCCTTTGAGGAGCAGAAACAGGATATGAGGGTGAGAACTGATGTACTCCACAGTAGGACTCCGCGCACCGATCTGTCTTCTCAGGATGTTGTTGAATATCTGGGTCACGTCTTTTTTTCCCTGTTAGAGAAACATGTCACCATTAAGTGATATGCTTTAAATGGATAAACTGTATGGCACGTGGGATACAGACACACACTCTCATAGAGATAGTGTCATCCCGTATAAAATGCAGAACTAGGAATTTATTCTTTTCCTTTATCTTCACAAAGTCCATTAAATGGGTGCAACTCTTCACTCAATGTGTACGGTGGGGAACTTGGCAAGATGAAGTCCATTTGCACAACTGGAAATACAAAGGCACAGATGTGTACAAAGTAGCAGCAAGAATTGAATTTTTTATGCTTTTTCTCCTTCTAGCTTTCTCACGAAGAAAACAGGAACTGATATTTTAAAATCTCCATAAATGAGAGAAAATAGAAGAAGAGCATAAGTTAAGAATAAAGAAAATGTGAGAGTCAAATTCTTTTTTCTTAACAGCCAATTCTGGGTAATACTATCCCTTCACTTTATCTACTCTGTTACCTTAGGGCCTTTGAAAAACTTTTTAAAAATGAGATGTAAATTTAAAAATGCAAGTTTCCCCTATGTAATATGCAACTTGTGTGTATATGTCATACCTATGTGAAATCACACATAGCTAGAGAAAGAGAAGAGAGTTTCTAGTCTAGAGGAACTCCTGCCAGTCTTCCACAAGGCTTTTGAGCCTTCCCACATCCTACAACCTGAGTTGAGCTTGATTCTATAACAGAATCCATGAACTGGACCCATGTTTCCCATATAACAAGAGGGGGCAAGAGTGACACCAATTACCCTGCTCTTTGTCTTTCAACTATCAAAGGCTGTGAGTTACTCTGTGTCCCCCTTTCAAAGCATCTTCACTCTGCACAATCAGCTACCAAGAAGTGATACCAGTCTGTCTCTTCTCTTAAGTTCCTCAGTGTCTCCTTTATGCTTAGAAAAGCCCAGCCCCTTCCAATACATAGCCCTGCCTATGGCTTTGCACTCCTGCATCAGGTTCTACTGCTCCCAACTGACTGGGATGTGTGCTCACACACAACCTGTAGTGTTCCTGCAGCTCTGGCTCGTGTTCTCCTTGTGTCCTACGTGCTGTTCCACAGCCCATGTTACAAGACTCAGTTCAGTATATTCTTCTCTGAGACGAATGTCCTTACAAGAGTTTAATAATACCCTTTGCCCACAATAACTGGTCCCTCTTCTACCTGACTACCTCGAACCTCCACCTCCTGCCAGAGCAGAACACCTTTAGTGAGTACTGGATCCATGCCAGAACTTATGTCAACAGCTAGCATGCACTATTCAGTCTCTTCAACAACCTTATGAGGGGCACATTAGGAATAGGATACTGAAGGCATGGAATGTGGAACAGCCAGGATTCTATCCTCACTTGATGGAGATCAAGGTCTCAGCTCTTGGCCATCATCTTAAAGTGATCCCCAACATGTAAGATAGTACACTGAAAGGAATGGGTTTTGTTTCTAACTTCCTCCTTGTATTGTTAGCTCTACAGGATACAGGGCCGATGTGAACACACACACACACACACACACACACACACACACACACACACACACACACATACACACACTAGGCTGGAATATAGCATGCACTCAGTAAATACTATTAGACTAAGCAATTACTTTAGACGTGTTGCCTCAGCCTAGCGGTGGTGGCACACACCTTTAATCCTAGCACTTGGGAGGCAGAAGCAGGAGGATCTCTCTGAGTCTGAGGCCAGCCTGGTCTACAGAGTGAGTTCCAAGACAGCCAGAGCTATTCCACAGAGCACCCTATCTTGAAAAACAAAAACAAACAAACAAAAAAAAAAGAAGTGTGACTCATCAGATACATGGAACACCCATGTATCTCTTACCACAAACATGCAACTGATCCCTCTCATTTTTAAATTTGTCACTTTTTAACACAAAGAGACACTTAAAAAAACAAAAACAAAACTAAAACCCAAAAGTGAGATCAATAAGATTATTCATTAATAACTCAGTCTTAAAAACTGCCCCGCCCTTTCCAGGATCTCATGTATCCTGTGATCCTTCTGCCTCTACCTCCTGAGTTCGAGGATGATGGGTATGTGTCACCACACCAGACTGGTGCAGTACCGAGATTGAACCCAGAGTTTGTGCGTGCTGGATAAACACTCCATCATCTGAGCTACAGTCCAAGCCCTTTTAAAGCTGTTAGTTTTATAAAACACAAACTAAATGCAGATTAAGAAAAGTAAAACCAGAGCCGGGGAGACGCCTCAGAAGTTAAGAACACCTGCTGCTCTTGCAGTGGACAGAGATTTGGTTCCTAGCACCCTTATGATGGATCACAACCATCTCTAACTCTGGTTCCAGAGGACTAACGTCCTCTTCCGGCTTCCAGACACGAGGCACTCATATGATGTATGCAGGTAAACACTCATACACGTAAAAATTAAAAAAAAAAAACAAATAAATATTTTAAAAGGGAACGTAATAAAGTGAAAAAATTCTGAAAAGAGTAGCATTTACCTCATGAAAAGCAGAACATGTGCAAGGTCCTGAGTCTGATCCCTAGCAACCTCCTACACATACAAATTCAGAATACACTTTAGACTTCTAAAATGAAGATAGAAATCTTTACAAAAATGAAAATCTCCAAGATCTATGATGGATCTTGGATGGAGTTTGGGGAATTGTATCCATTATGAAAAACCAGTTGGAGGTTACACACTAAATGGCTCCATCCACATGAGGCTTTTGAAGTAACAAGTTCTCGAACAAAGAATGGTCTAGTTTAGAACAGCTAATGGCAGGGATGTGGTGGTGGCCCATAGAGATGTGAGTGTCACTAGAAAGTGGCACAGGGAGGGATGTCTGTGCAGTGGAAAAGGTCCACACTCTGTGTTGTCAGTGTGGACATCCTGGCTGTGCCACAGTTTGGCAGGATTTTACTCTTACAAAAATCAGGTGAGGTCCATGGTTTCGCTCGGAACCATTCCTTATAATTGCTAGTAATTAACACCTATTTCACAACAAGGAGGTTACATTTTTAAAAGACATTTTTCTTTGTGGATCATTTTTTAAAACGACACAGTCCAGCTCTATTTTTATACAGACACAAGGAACTTTATCCCAGCTGCTGTAAGAAAGAGCAGCTGGTGGGCTGGAGAGATAGATGGCTCAGTGGTTAAGAGCACTGGCTGCTCTTCCAGAGGTCCTGAGTTCAATTCCCAGCAACCACATGGTGGCTCACAACCAGCTATAATGAGATCTGATGCCCTCTTCTGGCCTGCAGGCATATATGCAGGCAGAACACTGTGTACTAAATAAATAAATCTTTTTTTTAAAAAAAAAAAAAAAAAAAAAAAGCAGCAACTGCTGGGTCGGGTAGCTCACCACCACAATCCTAGCATTCAGGAAGCTGAGGCAGGAAGACTCACAATTTCAAGGTTAGCCTGAGCTACACAGTGAGTTCCAGATCAGCTCAGGCTACACAGTGAGACTCTGTCTCAAGAAACAAAACAATAAAATAACCAAACAACAGAAAAGTTAGTAACAATCAGTGTTGTCTGCCAAGCCTGACAGCCTCAGTTCAATGCAGGAAGGAGAGAACCAACTTCTGCAACCTGCTCTTTGACCTTCCTAACCTTGCTGCACACACACAGAGATGCAGTACAGAAATGTGGTCTCACTAACCAGCAGAAGAGACTGGAGTATTAAGATATCAGCAATGATTAAATACCCAAAATAGCTACAGTTGTCCATTGCAGTCACTTTCTTTCAGAGAGAAATATATTAAGAAATCAGGGCAGAAGAGGAGAAGATGGAAAAATGGGGGGGGGGGGTTAATTCAGGGAAATAAAAGTTCAGTACTATGAAAGCAAATTACGTCACCATACCCAAAAGCAAATTTTAATAAAAAAGTAGGAAGTGAATCTTGAGACCCCCCTCTGTGATGTACCTGGAGGAGGATGCTTGGCTAGACATGCACTAGCCCTGTCCCACCCCCACTATGGAAGGGGAACACTTTAGAATCAGTTGCTGTTATAATTTTGAAATATTAAAAAGTGTTCATAGTACCTGGATATCATTTATAAGGATTGTAAGTGCCATATTTGTTATATAAAAGAGGCATATCTGTAAGCATAAATGTAGTTTTAAATGAAAGTAATTCTGTGGTATGCAAATCTTGTTAGACTCTACAGGTCAATATTGTGGAATAAATACTAGCCCTGTTCGAAATGTCATAAGACTGTGTTTTTCATACCTCCCAGTAAAATGCCACAAGAACATTTCCACACAGCATTCCAGTGAACAGCAGCAATGAAACTCCAGAGAGCTCCATCCAACTTTCACACAGAGGAAAGCATTCTTCTAGTTCATTAGCACATGTGTACAGAGGCAGAGGGAGCCCCTGTGGGTAACAGGAACAACTTTGCTACCAGAGACCACTTCTCAAGCCAGACTAGAGGGTCCAGGTAAAGAGAATTAGAGAAAATGGGAATGCAGAAGTGGTCCAAGAAGTAGAAAATAGCAAACCACCAAAATGGTGTTGATTATACTGAAGTTACACCCAAAAATGGACCCCAAATTAATGTGGCAATTTAGCACTACATATTAGTTAATGGATTTCTAGCCCGAATTGCACTGTTAGCTGACAAATCCATAAAAGGTCAGCAGTCATGTGTTTAATGAATGAATAAAAGACACGTAAGGGAGTATTGACTGAAATCAAAAAAGAAAAGGAGAAAAGGAGTAAAATGGGCAGAAGTAACTGCTGTAAGTACAGAGACAAGAAACTAGAAGAGAGGGTTAGAAAATCCTTGCTTTAAAATTGTGGGCACTGACTTATATACAAAATGTACATCAAGAATTCCTGGGACAGCGGGATGGTTCAGCATGTCAAATGCTTGCTGGGAAGCCTGACGACCCGGGTTGAACCCCTGAAACTCCCACAAAAATGGAAGGAGAGAACAAACTCTATGAAGTCCTCTTGTCTCCACACACATGCTGTAGCATGCATGTCCATGCACAGACACATAATGCATACATAATAATAAGTAAAATAAAAATATTTTTTAAAAATTCTCAAAATTCAGCCATCAAAAGGGAGGCGGGGACAAAAGAGCTCCCATTTCATAACAGGTATGGTGGTAAATAAACACAGGAAAAGAAACTCGTTCTGACTAGTTACTAAGAAATTGCAAAGAAAACCAGCAGCGAGACAACACTAGCGTCTGAACAGATAAAATGAAAAAACAGAATCAAATGGCAACACCCAACAACCTCACTCATGGGCACTTCGTCTATGGCAAACAAAAATCTGTTTTCATCTTTTAAAAAACTATACACAAGTGGGTATACGGCTTTACTTGTAAATGGTAAAACTGAAAACATAACAAGTCTCCTCCAGGTGGGGATGGATGAATGTTCTATGCAACATCCATCCAATGAACTCATCAATAAGAAACAATCTCCTGGTCAAGGCAATGGCTGAGGTGAATCTCAAGTGTGTCACACCGAGTGAGAGTGAATTAATATGCCTTCGAAGTGAGAAATCACTACACACTTAGAGATTAATAAAGGAAAAAGGTCTTTAATAATAGTCCATGTCCTGCTCTGGCTGATTCTTAAAGAGGAGTCAGCTTCAAATAGAAGATGTTAACTTAGGTATACCTTACTTAGGCTTATGCATTTCACATATGCTATTGTCTTTAAACCTCTTTTAGGTGCAGGCCTCAGGTTATACTTTGAACAGTGTATTTTTAAGGCAAAGTCATTCTTGGTTTATTTGTTGCTATTTTAGTGAGACTTTGTCTCAAAAAAAAAAAAGGATAGTAACAATAATGATAAAGATTGCTAAAATAATTCTAAAACTATAAAGAAAAAATAATCATAGCCCATATATTAAAACACATTTTATAAGGCACAAGTAAAAAGTTGTTTATTTTCTTTTTTCTGGGAGGAGGTCACAAGGGTAGGGGATGGACCTGGGAGGACTGGGAAGTGTGATTGAGGAGCATTATGTGAAATTCCCAAATAATCAATAAGATTACTACTTTGGATACTTTGAACAATTTAAAAAGACAGGAGACTGCAATGCTGGCCACCTGGGCAGATGGGAGACAGGAAGGACGGATGTTGTCAGACTTGTTTCTTAAGTGCATACACCAGTGTGGCTCTTCTTGACTCGTTAGTTGCTCAGGGTCATCTTGCCTACTTGGCAGAATTAGGCTTCTCCTGGTAAGAGTACAGGGTACTTCTTGGTAGTCCAGGACTTAATGGTGGTGTGACCTGCCACAGCCCCTTGATCTACCTCTTAGAGGCATGTTCTTTGATATGAGAATAGAACCAATGGCCAACTATAAGCCAGGGTTGTCAGCAACCCTAAATTTTAATTACGGTGCAGAATTTTATTTCCCAGTTTCTGCTTACTGCTTACATGATTCTTCTGTGAAGGTAAGAATGGGGTTAGGGCTGTGGGGTAAACATTACTACTGGAAAGAAGCTGGGGGTAGGAAAAGGAGCTAATTAGCCAAGGACAGAAGGAAACGTTGGGGATGTTAGAGCTATCCACCATTACTGACCAATGCACTGAAAAGGGTGAGTGTAACGTCTAGCTGCTATTGCTTGTCCCACCAAGCTCATTTGAAGTTTGTTCAGAAGCAGTGAGTGCTGAAAGGTGGGGACTGGTCAGGCGCTAGTCAGGAGCACAGAGGCCTTGTGGGTAAGCTAATGCCTTTCTTGCAGGGATGGATTAGCCACCTCAGGACTTGGGTCTCCTTTTCCCCCTCCAGATGAGGCTAAGTCCCTTCTGCTTCCTGGAGAAATTAAATTGGGACAAGGTCCTTAACCAAAGCTGGAAAATACTGGTTCTTGGCCATGCTCTTGAACTTTCAACTCAATAAAGTCCCTTACATGTCATTCATTTATTCATTCATTCAACAAACAACTGCTTATGAATTATCCAATTTCAAGTATTCTGTTATTCAACAACAACAACAACACAAATTAACTGTAACAGTACTGTGGTACTGTGATTAAGACTTAAAGGGCTAAAGTGAAATCTTGGTAAAGTGCTCCATGAGGATCCAAGTTCAATCCCCAGAACCCATGTAAAGGTGGATGGACAGAACTGATTCTATGAAGTTATCCTCTGACTTCCACAGGGAAGGCTTGGATCGTCAGGTTGCATGATTTTAGTCTTTCAAAGTAATAAAATCAAAAGGAAAGAATAGCTTTAAATGAGGCCAGAGAAGTGGGAAATACGTTTAGGGACTAAAGTTTTTCATAAATTTTGGATTATAAAGCATCTTAACAAGGTGATTGGCATCTTTTTTTTTTTTGGTTTTTCGAGACAGGGTTTCTCTGTGTAGTTTTGCGCCTTTCCTGGAACTCACTTGGTAGCCCAGGCTGGCCTCGAACTCACAGAGATCCGCCTGGCTCTGCCTCCTGAGTGCTGGGATTAAAGGCGTGCGCCACCACCGCCCGGCCCAGGCATCTGTTTTGTGGGGCTTTCTACCGTGGTGAGGCTACATATAAAGAAAGAGGGTCTGAAAGCCCCACCGTGCCCAGCAGACACCGGTTACGACAGCAGCTGCGTCCCCTGGGACCCCGGAATCTCATGAGCTAGTTAATTTAACCTTTAACTGGTTCATCCTGGTTCTGTGTAGAAGTGCTGGTACCGTGAGAAACAGAAACAGCTTGAAGAATGCTTTCTTCCTGCTTCTCCCAAGTTCCTTCCTTGAATGTGTAACACCAGTGAGCAACAACCAGTCAAGAGCTTGTGCCATTCCTGCCAACGAGCCCAACTGTACCAAGCAGTGCAGTTTCCTGACACTTGGAGTTGCTTTCTCATTCAGCCTGAACACTCGACTTTGCACCCACCCCTACTTGGCAAGGCATACCTGCCATGCAATACATTTTTAATCCCTAGATCTCTTACCACCGTGCATTACAAAAATCTAGAATAACCTAAAGCTAGGTCTTAAATAGTGGCCACATTTCAAAAGACACAGTATCAGAGGCTTTGCCATTTTAATCCTAAATCCCATGTTTCCTTTTGTAAGACAGAGTCTAACTATGATGCCTGGACTGGCCTGGAACTTAATATGTATATTAGGCTGGCCTTGAACTCACAGAGTCCAGGTGTTTCTTCCTCCTGAATGCTGGTTCTAAAGAATAAGATGGACGCATGAGTTACAAAATTGCATGCTTTCACTGTTTTTCAGAGAGAATACAATAGAATTTCTGTTTGTCTGTCTTGAGGATCTAGAGCATTACAGAAGGTTGACCTTGCTGCTAGAGGCTGGGGCTCTTGGGAAAATGGCAGGAAGCAGGTATGGAATTGCTAATGGAAAATTCATGTCCTAGGGCTCTGACCTGGTGTCAGTGGATCTTTTACAATAATCTCCAGTGAAGGGGCTCACTGCAGTTTCCCCAAAAGGAAAGAGCACACCACAGCCCC
Source organism: Peromyscus maniculatus bairdii (assembly GCF_049852395.1). Taxonomy (NCBI): domain Eukaryota; kingdom Metazoa; phylum Chordata; class Mammalia; order Rodentia; family Cricetidae; genus Peromyscus; species Peromyscus maniculatus. Next base: position 57,271,965 of record NC_134860.1, on the reverse strand, counting down.
CCTTCTTGTACATGGGAGTTCAGCAGCATCACAAAGAGGATTTGGGAGGTCATTGTCCTCAAATCTGTACCCCAGGATCCTCTGTAGGACCTCTCTGTCATACAAAACAAGGAAACACTCCTTAGTTTCTCACTGCCCTACAGATATTCCAGTACAAAACTTGTAAGCTCAATCAACGTGTGGCAACTCTTCTTCATGTTCCTCTGACTGAGATGCCAGCAACTGCTCTGGACACCACGCGACTCTTCCTATTTAAACTGCTTCTCAGCCTGCAGTCCCCAGAGCCAGTCCAGGGTCTCACGAAACGCCTTGCCTGCCCTACAGGGCCTCCCTGTCCTATCTTCCTTTCCCTTCACTTACAACCTGGGTGCTGCTCAAACTTACAGTCTGGTTAAGGCATTCTCCAGGCTTTGCTCCCAGCCTCCGCCTGGGATTCCTTCCACTGTGCTCCAAAGTGGGCTCTGTTCTAACGGGGTACAAGAAATGTCCGGAAGTGCTTGAAGGGAAAGCTGTGTCAGCTCTCCTTGACTTCTATCAGTCTTTCTGAATCCAGTGAAGGTGGGTTGGTCTGCCTGCCGGCCGGCCTTCCTAACTTCCTTAATTTCCTTCCTTCCCTCCTTCCCTCCCTTGACCTTATACTATACTCACATGGTTCTTTTCTGTCAGCAAATTTAAGGCTTAAAGGATTAGATAAGAATGTATGGCTGAGTCATGAGATTTCTCTTTTAAACTCAGGTCTGTCTCTTAGCTCTTACTTACTGATAGCAGAATCCTCCCCTCTTGTCCCATTCCCCTCAGTTACTTTCCTCTGGATTCTTGAAGGAGAAATGAATCAGTCACAGATGTCAAGTCTAATGTCACTGCTTCCCCAAACACCACTGCTGTCAGTGTGAGATCTGAATCTCCGGTTACCAGTTTTCGAACCCTGTTAACTGTCTTGGTCCAGCAACTGGTATTGTCTTACTCTATTGAGTGTGGAAAATCATTTGCTGTCCTTCACTCAACACACACCATTCACACCAGTCCCTGTGAAAGGCTCAAGGATAAGGAGGGTGAAGCCCAGCCCCATGGAGCAACAACTTCACACCTTCAGTCTACCCAGCCATCATTTCCTTATGCTTCTTTCCTTTTTGATGGTGTTCTCAAGTCCTCTCTTTCTCTGTTCCAAACACTTCTCTTCTCGATTTCTTGAAGAAGACATCTCTCCTGTTTCCGCTACTGTTCTCAGCAAGGGTTATCTAAGTCCATTGCTTTCCCTGTGGTCACTGCCCAGAGACCAGATACAACCTTTACAACTAACCACCTGCCTCACCCCCAGCACAGTGGACGCTAAACAAAAGTTCATGTTTTTGTTGTTCTCCCCGTCCCCTGCAAGGAATGCTTCCTCCCCTGAGTTATCTGGCGAGAACAGCAGCCCATCCCTAAAACATTAATTTTTCCTCCCATTTACAAAAACATCAGAAATTCTAGTCAGATGACTGCTGTGCTCTTCAAAGACACATGGTGAAAGATGTTCACTTGGGGAAATGCTATGATCAACATTCAAAAGAGCCTGGATTGTCTACTAAATAATTTATTAATTCCTTGAGAAAAATGGCTTATTGATGTCTCACCTTTCTTTTTTGACAGAGTTTTCTAAGTAGCCCCAGTTATCCTAGAACATCTGATCCTCTCATCCCAGCCTCCTCTCTGAATGCTGAGGTTATAGGTGTGCAACACTGTGCTGGGCTAGTGTACCTTCTTTTACTCTAGCCTGCATCCCTGCATCCCTGCATCCATCCATCCATCCATCCAACCCACCCACCCACCCACCCATAAGATTAGCCCCATTTTCAGAGGGCTGCTGGGAGGAATATGACCAAGGGCAGGAACAGAACAGCATCTCAAAGTGCTATATAACACTGGAAGGAGTGCACCAAAACAAACAAACAAACAAACAAACAAACAAACAAACAAACAAACACCTCCAGGTGCCCCAGAGCTTTGCTTAGCAGTAGCTCAGCTGTACAAAACACAGTCCTAGTACCCAGGTACTTTCAAAACAGAAGGGCTTCTGAATGCTACCTATTGACTGAGAGACAACGGTTAGGGCTTCTGTGTGGTTAGAATAAGTTTTGAAACCAGGAAGAATTTTATCAAGCAGTCATTAGCTTGAATGAATACTCTGGTCTCAAGAAGGAAAAGTGTTGCCTACGAGCTGCTGGGTCTCGCCTGCAGTCCAGAGAGATGTGCAGCAGCACATTTCTGTAAGCAGGCTAGGAGGCTGGTGAGACTGCCTCCATCCTCACGGCACTGCGTACAGTTGATGGGACGCTAAAGAGCTACTGTCCTCAACTTAAGTGTTTTTCATCCATTCATTCAGGCAAGAAATATTTACTTAGTAGGGGTCAGGGGAGGACAGATGCATGTACCAAGTATCCAGTTCATTAGCAACTATGTTCTAGGTATTGTGCTTTACCACAAGAATAGATAAGGTAAAGCACTGTTTGCTATTTTTTATCACAATAATGACCTTTATAATGACAATCTGGTTTTTTTGCTTATTTTTCAGACAATGTCTCACTATGTAGCTCAGGTGGCCTAGAACTGACTAGATAGAGAGATTAGGTCACTCTCTCTCAGCAGATATTAATTAGTTGGTTATACTTCCTTGTCTAGAGGTGGGGCCCTCGTGAAATTCCCCTTCCTCATTGGCATGTTTATTGGTGCTGTTCAGAGCTTTTATTCTTCCTGTCCCACTCTTAGCACTTTGAACCTGTTTATATTACTGCACCGGATGTTCCATTTCCCCCGGGTATTCAAAGCATAATCACCCTTGGGCATAGTTCTTTCAGCAGCCCACTATAAGATACAGTGGGACATAAGAGAAGGCTTCTCTCTTACCTAATTCAGGCAGATCAATGGTAACAATAGCTTACAATGTGGCTACTCAGGGAATATACAAAGCAATAAGAGAGACAGACATATAATTATAATCCAAGAATGGGGACTCTTTCTCTTATTCACTGTCACTGTCCAATTATATCCAAAACAAATAAAAATGGGCCTGCTAAATATCTCAGTAGGCAAAAGTGCTTGCCACTCAAGCCGACAAATTAAGTTGTATCCCTGGTAGGAATAGTTAACCAACTCCTGAAAGATGTCCTCTATCCTGCACACGTGATCTATGTTATGTGTTCACCGGCAAACACACACACACCACTACCACCACTAATAATAATAATAAAAATTTCAGTGGTTATAACAAATTCAGTTTGCATTTCACTTTAGTTGGAGAGGAACTGAAACTACTCTGACATTTTTATACATTTGCATTTACATTTATTAATATAACATAACATATGTGTGCATGTCTTTTACATAGTTTAATACTGACAGAAGTGTTGTGAATTCTTGCATTGCCCTATAGAGATGAGAAGATTTGGGCTAAAAGAGTTAATTTACTGGTTGTACTATCAAAAGCAGAGAATGGACTCTAGACACCTGCAAGTGTTTTCCACTATGCCAAGCTTCTACTATGTTCATGATATCTAATTTTAAACTACATAAAAGATCATTTAAGGATATGAACATAGTGAAAATATGCTTTGATTCCATGCACAGCCAGTTTGAAAAGGAAATGGGAATTAAGTGGAGGCAGAGATTTAACAAGCCAAGCCCAAGGAACAAAAGAGACTATGGGCCAGAAAACGTCAGTTGGAGAAACAGAATAAGGGAGAGAAAAAGACAGACAGGTGCATCTGAAAGGAAGAATAAGTTAGAGTCGGGGTCCTCTGAGGCCCTTCTCAAGCACACCCTGATTTTACAATCCCACCAGTCTTGTCTGTACTTTTTCTATCCATCTCATCTGTCCAGCGCTGTGAGCTGTTTTTTCACAGATCCCTAGAACCCTGACCTTCTGTCAGCTGAATCACTGTAATTAATTTCCGCCTACCTGTCTGTGAATAAAGCTAAAAGCAATTTGCTTTAAAAAAAATCTGCATATCTTCTGTCTATAAAAATCAATGAGAGCCGGGCGGCAGTGGTGCATGCCTTTAATCCCAGCACGCAGGAGGCAGACTCAGGCAGATCTCTGTGAGTTCAAGGCCAGCCTGGTCTATAGAGCGAGATCCAGGACAGGCACCAAAACTACACAGAGAAACTCTGTCTCGAAAAACCAAAAATCAATGAGAAACAAACATTTAACCTGATACTACCAAGTATACTGGTAGAAAGAAAGCAAGAAATAGGAAAATAGGATGACTACCATATAAACAGTGAATATACAAACCTTCCTACAAAAATTCACATAATTCACTATTCTGTAAGGTATACAATAAATAATAATATATAACAATAAAATTCTTATAGTATATTCACTGCTTTTATTTTATCTAATTGCTTAGGTAAATTTGGTTAAATTGCTTTCAAAATGATGTCAAAACATACTACCATACTGGCATTTAACAAATGATTGGTTTGGTAGAGTATTTTAAGGAGAACAGGCTTGATAATACTGTCTTTGACTTGCAGATACAGCTTAGTAACTCCATGGTTTGGAAAAATGACCTAAAGTCTAGACTCTTGGGTTATCTGTAACATAGGATGAACAGAGCCAGTGAGATGGCTGAATGAGTAAAGGAAGTTCCTGTGCCTGATGTCCTGAACTTGACCTCTCCATCCCACAAGGTGGCAGGAGAACCCACTCTGAAGAGTTGTCCTCTGACAGGTGGACTAGGACACACAACTACCTGCAAAAACACATGCACACCAATAAATGAATATAATTTAAAATGGGTTGAATAATGAAGTATTTGCCATAAAGGTAGTTCTAAGAATGAGTTGTACACAAGTAATTGTTACCTCTTGTCAACAGTGGTCATTAACCCAGCTGCAGAAAACTTAACTACAGTATGCCTTTTTGTCTATAAAATGAACCTGATTGTAAAGGTTTTATGAAAGCTGTTTAATATCATATGTGGACATAAAACATTGTTTTGAGTCAAGTGTGGACTTATTTACTGCTGAGAACCAGGAGGGACATCAGTCGTTCTAAGTCAAATGCGGATGCTCAGTATTTACTCTCAAGGAGCAGGAGGGACAGTTTTGCACAGAGCCTCACCTCAAAGTCGATCAGCTGCAGGTCGGCGATCAGTGTCACCAGCAGCCCGCTGGCGTAGAGCTCCTGGGCCAGCTGAGCCACTGCTTCTGGAGGGGGCTCCTTGTCATTTGTACCACACAGAATCTCCTTCATGGCCTGCAGAGATTTCGACACCTCTTCTGAAGCCTAGTGACCAGAAAGCATGGCAACAGTTAGAAAGAATACGGATTTTAGGTTTTAAGGAAGCAAACAGATCCCCACCTGCCCCCCCAACCACCCACCCACACACACACACCCACACACACCCACACACACACACACACACACACACTTCTTGGGCCTTGACTATTTATAACCAAGATCATTTTCTGGCTACAAATAAACAATAGCAACAACATAAAAACATTAGAAGGTATTGGTTTTTTTTTTTAACCTTAAAAAAGTTACTAAAATTTATGTGAAATGGTCCCTAATACTTCTTATTAGACAATATAATTGAAGTCTCAAACAATATTCATAGTCTAATTAGGTACTTGAAAATTAAATAGAGTGTTTGGAGGACTTTCCAACTGCTACAAGTCTCTAAGTCTTTTGCTATAGTTTTTTGATGGATCCCTATTCTCTTGATCTGCCAACAGTCCAGGCATAAAATCTCAAGTTGTCAAAACTCATAAACTTTCGACATACTTATTTCTCCTACACAATCACATTTTTTTGTATTTGTAAATAAGAGCAATTTACTCCAGTTGATGAATAATAAGCAAATCCATAGAGCAGACTGTAGTTAGTGGAGTGGGATGTGAGGAATGACTACTAATGAGTGTGGGTTTCTTTTCGGAATGATGGAAATGTTCTCAAATTAAATAGTGGTGATGGTTGCACAGTCTTGTGAGCTGTAAAAACTCAAGAGTTGAGAAATTATATGGTATGAGAATTCTACCTCAAAAACACTCATTAAACTGGTACAATTGACAAAAGAAAGACTAATTTAGTTAACAATTTGTGATTCTCTTTTTAAAAAGTCTATTTTGGTTGATTTTACATTGCAGTATCACAGTCCTCACAATGAGAAGAAAAGGAGTGGAGTAAGACAAACCACAAAAAAGAACGATGTCAGCACGGCACTACCTCTTAAAAGGCAGTCTCAATTCTTTAGCTTACTATAGGCTTAAGAAGAATTATAAAGAAGCCAAGTCAGGAAACCATATTTGCAGAACCTCGTCACCTTGTGCAGCTTTTCATCTGTATGTATCTCATGAAATGACAGTAACTTGGACCTTATATGTCCCCCACAGGTCCCTGCGTTCAGTGTGGCAATCCTGGTGGCGGCAGGGCCTAAGGGGAGGTCTCGCCTAGTCACTGGGAATTTGCTTTCGAATGGGATTGTGGGACGGACCATACGATCTTTTCCCCCTTTCCTTTCCCATCCCAGCTACAAGCTGTCACATATTCCCAACAGGCTGTGCTGTCCCTACCAGAGTCCCCAGAGCAATGAGGCCAACTGACCACAGACCGAAGTTTCTAGAACTCTGAGGACAAATAAACTTCACCTTTTAAAGCTAGTGACCGCAGGTATTTTGTTATAATGCCGTCTAACGTCCACAGCCATGGCTGCTTTACCTTACTCTCCTTCCCTTTCTGTGGCCCAGCCGCAGCTCCCCTGAGTGTGAAATTGAAGGAAGACGTGTGCCCTTTCCCCTCACTCCTTTCCCTCAGCTTTCCAGTGGTGGGGCTCCTCGCTGCGTGCCACAGCTCGACTCCTCCACTCGTGGATGGGTGGCTGTGCTGCAGCGTCTTTCCTGGTTGTGAATTTGAGGGCTGTTCTCACCGAGAAGCTGTAAACTATGATGCAGTGTATGTTCTCACACGGTTCTCCTGGTGCGCTGTTGTGGAATACAATTTGAACTAGGCAAAGATGTGGTACTTTTGTTTATGCTGCATTTGTTTAATTATGTAAAGATGTGTTGCATTTGTTTCACCGTGCCTGCCTAAGGCACCTGATTGATCTACTAAAGAGCTAAACAGCAATAGCTAGGCAGAAGAGTATGGATAGGCAGGGCTGGCAGGCAGAGGGAATAAATAGGAGAAATCCAGGCTCGAGAGAAAGGGAGAAAAGGAGAAGAGAGAATGAGAGATATGCCCTGGGCCAGAAGCTGGGCAGCCACAAGCCAGCCAGGAAAGCAGTGAAAGTAAGATATACAGAAGAAGAAAGGTGAAAAGCCCCGAGGCAAAAGGTAGATAAAGAGAAACAAGTTAATTTAAGTTAAAAGAGCTAGTTAGAAATGAGCCTAAGCTAGGCTGAGCATTCACAACTAATATTAAGTTTCCATGTCACAATTTGGGAGATGGTTGGTGGCCCAAAAGAGAAAGCCTGGTAGAGTATGCACATTTAAAAACATGCGCAGAGAATGTGTCCAGGTACCATCAGTGGGACTGTAGGATCTTAGCAATGCATATTTCCTGTTCATCAGATATTATTGACTAGATCTCCAAAGTTCAGACGTGTGTGCTCTGTCACTTGGAGTGAGCAGACGTGGTCCTGCTCTTAATCTTCATCAGCATTGTTGCGAATGGGAATGTGTTGTGGACTTAATTGGCCTTTTCCCAATTAATAATGAAAATAAGGAGGATTTTTTATTTCTGTTGTTTGTCATTTAAATTTATACATACTTTATGAAGGTTGATTTTAGTTTCTATTTGAACCAAACTTTGGCTCAATATCTCAAAGAATATAAAAATTAGAACAAGATATTTTTCTAATTCCTTAGAAAGTTTAAGGTTTTATCATATACTGAGACAGAAACACACTATGATCCTATGGACTTTTATTTTATAGCAGGTCATCTTGAATCTATTTATTGCAGAGAGAACCAACTATGTAGGACTCAAAATTCCTTCAAAAGAATGAACAAGGACCACACTTAGTTCTTCATTAAGCTTTTACATGGGCTTGGCCTTGAAATACACACATTTTAATAATGGTTTTGCTTTGAATCATACCTTGTCTGTCTTTTTGTCTTGCTTTTCCAAAATGGCCAGGTTGTCTTTCAAGATTTTCACAATTTCTGCTGGATTTTTGTGTGATTTACTAAACAAAGGCATTTTTTTCATGTTTAAGAATCACTTCTTCCAATATGGAATGCTAAACAAACAAACAAAAACAAGCCAAGTTAAAGCATGCTAACTCTTAGCTCCTAGCATGTCCATTTCTCCTCCGATTGGCCAGCCCCATCCACTCTCAGCCTGGGTACCTTTCCCATGGTACATACTTGGCTGCTGATATTACTCTCTGTGTACTGCTTGACATGTTCACCAACTAGTTCACCTACTCACACTTAAAAATGAGCCAACTGTGATTCGGAATCATTTGCTACATAAATACAACTTTAGGCTAGCATGTGGCTCAGTTGCCTAGCATGTACAAGTGTGGGAGATATAAGCTTGCTTTACCCAGCAGGGCTGCAGAAGGGGATGGACTGACCAATTGCATGGTTTCCAGGTAATTGGAAGGGTCTGCACTTGGCTGTGCTAGGGGGAGGTCTTTTGCTCCACCCCTTGGCATTTCTATAAATAGCCCTTTAGAAGAGACAGAGGGGGCTGGTGGGTTTTGATCCAGGCCCTCCCGAGCTATCCTGTGTTTCTATCTGTCTCTCTCCTCTATATTTCTATCTAAATATTTCTCACTTCTCCCTACTCAAGAGTACCCTGGGGGAAAAAGTAGGAGCAGGTCTCCCACATACAAGGCCCCTCCACTCTACCCCCAGTACTGGGAAAACAATACTTGAGTTCCTACCTAGTCTTGATGAATGGACTAGATTCAGAAGTTAATATTCTTGACTATCATTTTTCTATTTTAAAATAAAAAGACTCTTAAAGTAAGCCAGGACAGGTTAAATAATGATAATGGTAACGTTTTTTTAAACCTAAAGTGATGACAAGAGATATTAAATGTGCATATATATCACTATATTTATGTGGGTACTTTATAGCAATATGAAGAAAGTAATGTTATCCCATAAAATATAACAGTAGAGAGGGTAGTGGAGAAAGTCAGCCACAACAAAAGGAAACAAGGAACAGAATCACAATAGCAAAATATATATGAAGAAAAAACATTTAAACTATCACTTAAGGGACTTTTCTAGTCAAGATTAATGATAAGGGATAAACTCAAGTTTGTCTTGTGGCTTTTAAAAGAAGCAAATAATCCTCTTTCAAGCACATTCCAACAGAATGGCCTTTCAAAAACAACAGCAATGCAAAAAACTTCTCAGACTGGTCAGCCCCATCCATTCCCACAGAACCATGAGAAAATTAACATGGCTCTGGGGAGGTAAGTTTATAGCCTCCCAATTAAATCTCTAGGTAACACACAATTTCTGTATACACAGATTATATATGTCTACAAACATAATGCTGAAAAGACTAAATGGAATCAAGCCCACAAATAGCTCAACAAAATTAATGCTAAAAATCAGAACCGGTTCCTGAAATGAAGCCTTTCCATAGTTAGCAGGACAAGTGGGAGGTTGTGAATCTACAATTATAATTCATTTGTATGGGAGTAACAATAAAAAAGAATTTGAAAGTTCAAAAAGAAAACCACCCCAGAAATCTCCAAGAGAAGAAGAGAAACAGTGATAGAAGCAGAAAGAACCGAATCAAGAGATGAGGAAACAAATTCACAGTAGCTATTCATCCCTGTTCTGTCTGCCTGTGCCACACCCCAACCCATGCAAGGGTGGGATGACCACCTGAGCAGTGCCAGAGCAGGCACTACACCAGGCTCCACAATCAGGTCTCCAACAGACTGACATAAGCCAGTCAAAATACAAGAAGATGAGAGACAACAAGAGTCAGTGAGAACATGGAAAAAGGGGGCTCTGTGTGCTTGTGGTGGAGATGTTCATTGGTACAGCTAGGACAAGCAATGGTGTGGAGGTCTGCAAAAAATTACCGGTAGACCCACCAACTAGTTGGTCAATGTTTTTATACTTCAAGAGGCATATCCAAAGGGACTAAACTCAATGTGTGAAGGAGTATCTGCATCCATGGTCACCCAGCATTACTCTTACGGTTAACACACATAATGTCTATGAATGGATGAATAAAGATAGGCACCTGCCTCTGCCTCCTGAGTGCTGGGATTAAAGGCGTGTGCCACCAGCACCATCTCTGTGAGTTCGAGGCCAGCCTGGTCTACAAAGCGAGTTCCAGGAAAGGTGCAAAACTACACAGAGAAACCCTGTCTCGAAAAACCAAAAGACAAGCACCACAGAATGCTACTCAGCCTTAGAAACAGGGGAAGTCAGGCCAATGAGATGGCTGGCTGAGTGGGTAAAGCACTTGCTATGTAAGCTGAGATCCTGAGTTCAATCCCCAGAACCTATGTAAAGGTAGAAGGTGAAAACCAATTCTACAAGCTGTCCCCTGACCTCCACATAATCCACTGTGGCACACACACACATACAACACAAAACAAATAAAAACAACAACAACAAAACTCTGAAGGGGAGAGGGTCATGTCACCTGTGACAGCACAGATGGGTCATTACTGAATCAAGCCAAGCATGGAAAGACAAGTATTCTAAAACAACTGAACTCATAAAAATTGAGAGTACCATGATGGTTGCCAGAGGCTGGACAACTGAGAAGGGAGGGAATGAGTAGTTGCTGATTGAGAATTTCAGACAGACAGAAGGAATCGATTTTCAGATCTAATACCATAAGGTGACTAAGAGCAATAATAATGTAGTCTATATTTGAAAATAAAATTCTTCAATTGCACTTTCCCGTGTTGATATTTTAAGCTAAACGAAATAATATAATATATTCTAATTAAAAAATAGTTATTTTACTATAATATTTTATTTAATATAACAAATTATAAAGTTTTAATGCTCTAAATAAAATGGCTAGATAAATAATAATTTAAATATTTTTAAAAAATTTTCATCACTTTTAATTATGTGTATACATGTGGGTCTATATGTAGGTATGCGTATATGAGAAGTGCTTGTGGAAGCCAGAGGCATTAAAACCTCCTGAAGCTGGACTTACAGACCTCTGTTACATTAGCAAAGCATCATGGAGGCTGGGAATAGAACTCCAGTCCTCTACAAGAGAAGTACATGCTTTTAACTGCTGCGTAATCCAACCCCTAAATAAACTATTTTTAAAAATGTAGAAAGCTTCCTAGTCATCTCTCTTGGAAGAGGTGAAACAGAGCAAGCTCTCTGGCTGTTTGTGGAGCATCTTAATGCATAACTATGCCCCAACGTTCTGATTGGTCCTTCAGGTTCTCACTGTTCTTAACTATTGACGATTGCAAACATTACCGTATCACAGATTCCTTTGCCTGTCTGCCTGCACACATGTGCCATGGTTTCTCTAGAGCAGTGGATTCACTGCTTGACTAGAAAGTCTAAATAGTATTAAAATATCAATGATTCCTAAAATTCACAGTTTGATATAGTGCCAATCACAGGTTAAAAAAACACCCCTAACTGAATTGATTAATGATTAACAGGTAAGCAAGGACAACATATTTGGCTTTTTATATTTTTGCAAATGTAAACTGAAACTAGGGCCTTGAGTATACTAAGCCTGCTTCCTATCACTGTGCTTTCCCCACAGCCAGTAACAAAATATAAAAAGATTAGCAAGGGAAATGAAATGAAAAGTGCAATGAACTACTGTAACAGTGGCATCAGAAAACACACAGATAAATGGGAAAACATCAGAAACAACTGTTATTACAGATACATCTCCAACATTTTACAGGCAATGAAATAAATCTCAAAGAATGGCTGGGGTACGGCTTAGCCACAGAGTGCTTGCTTAGCCACTGGAAGCTCAGAGTTCTTCTATTTCCAGAGCAGCAAAACAAACAAACAAATAACTCAAACAAAGAGACTGGAAAGTCAATGTTATTATAAATATACTACAAATACAAAAAAAATTTAATTTTCTATACATAATTAAAACTTCAGGAAAAAAAGAGAATTCTGTGCTAGGAATTCTAAAGAGAATTGGTTAGCATCACTCCAAAGGAAGACCTCAGCCAGGATGAAGACCAAGGTACAGGTTGAGGAGGGTCATGAGTTCAAGGGCAGCCTGAGCTTCACAGTAAGACCCTGTAAATTAAACACCGAAAACTGAAAAATCTCTTTGAGAAGAAAAAAAATCCAGAGAAATAACACATAGAAAAACACAGAGGAAATATAGTTAACACAGTAAACATTTAACCACTCTCTTTAATTTAAAACTGAAAACTCAAAGTGAAAAATTATTTTCCCCATTAAACAATGAAGTGAGTTTTGATTTTATTATTTTATTTGATTATTTGATTATTATTATTTGAATTTATTATTTGTTTGAGACAGTGTCTTACGTAGTCTAGGCTGGCCTGATACTGGCTATGTAGCTGAGGATGGCCTTGAACTTGTGATTCTTTTGTGATTCCCTGTCTCCTAGGCCCCGGCATTACAGGGGTGCAGCACCACAGCAGGCTAACGATGAAGCCCTTGTTACTATGCTACAAACTAACTGAATGGTGGCGCAATGCAACAGGCTCTTCATTTCCAACTGGTGAGAGTTCAAGTTGCACAATAATTGGGCCTTATGGTTCTAGAATGTTAGATACAACCTCTGATTTAGGAGTAAACTCACTTCGGACAACCCAAGATAATTAAAATACGAGCCTTATTATCCCACCTTTATATTCAAATTTATATAGAACAGGTTTATCGCAATATTTATTATAACACCGAAAAACCCAAGGAGAGTCTAAATGTCTCAAAAAGAAAAAAGGAAATAAATTATGATATAACCACTATATATACTAGTAATAAATGTTGCAGCTTTTCCAACTGGAAAAGAAAAAGTTTTCTAAATACAAACACCTCCAAAAACTAGGTGTCTCTTGGTAGATAGTGCTTCACACTAACTGGTCAGAATCCACTCCCTCTTTCAGTAACAGATAAGCTAGTCATGTTCTTTACCATCAAGAGCTTCTTAAATTTGATGAAACATCATTTATGACTATGACGATGTCTCTAAACAATGTGAAACAGAATGGAGATTTAATGTTGGAAGCATTGTCATGTCCACATTACAGGGCACAACTGCAACTATGGAACCCAAACAGAAATACAAACCCACAGAGCCTATGCGTAATAAAAATAATTTTAGTGAGCTAATAGTTTGGCTCCGTTTGCAAAGTGTTTGTTGCATTAGCATGGGGAAACACATTCAGTCTCTAGAACCGACCTAAAAGCTGGGTAAGGTGGTATGCGCTTGAAACTTGAACACTGGGAAAGTAGAGATAGGCAGATCTTGGGGCTTGCTGGCCAGCCAATCTAGTCTAAACTGTGAGTCCCCAGCTCCAAGTGAGAGATCTGTTTCAACAAGGTTGACAGCTTTCTTGAGGTATACCTCAAGCTGTCTTTTGGTTTCCAAACATATGTGTGCATGTGTACCTGCCCCGCCCCCACTCATATAGTCAATAGTAGTAACCTCTGGATAGCACAAACTATTTAATAAAAGGCATATGCATTCATCATGGAACTATCTCTCATGTGGTACTTAACATTACCAAACAGCCTTTGTGTTTTAGAGTTCACACTGTGGAATTCTGACCCTCCCCCTCTTTTCAAGCCATTAATCAAATATAATTTCTTTGGCTATGAAGTTTCATGAAGAGTGGTACTTGGCTCAGGTTCTAGAGAGAAAGCCAAAAGATCATTTAGCTCTGCGCCCAGCGAACACAGGCAGGGAGGTTGAGGAGTAGATTTTGGCAGTACTCCTAACTTGTGTGTAAGGGCCATCAAGGTCCGTCATTGGAGCAACTTAAATGGAGAGGTGTGCTTGGAAAGGGGGTGGGTGCATGAGGCACTGCATGTCCTCACTGCTATCTTACTTCAAATATTTCAAAGGGGTATAAGTGTCTGTCTTGGGCGGCTAGTGAATATTTCTAGACCTTTTTTTCTCCCTTCCAATTGTGCTGTTCAATATCAATTCTCAAGTCAAGGGCTCCAGAGGATTTTGAAGTGTGTAGTAAACCTATCTCTGCAGGAAAGGGAATTTTCAGGACTTGAACAAGCACAGAGGCATCTATCTGTATGTCCTCACTGCCAACTCCTTACTTAAAAACCTCAACTCAGATTTAACCTTTTTTTTAACCTTTATTTTTCAACTGACAGTGAACAAGTTGAGACCATTTCCAAGATTCCCACAGCTTTTAAGTTAAAGCATGTGCATGTGCGTGTACTGTGTGTTCATGTGCGTGGGAACTAAGCATGAGGTCTTTTGTATGCTAGACAAGTGATGTACTATTACACTACATCCACAGCCCCAAACAAATGCAAGTTACCACTTTGAAGCTTTTGCAGTGCTGGCAATGGAGTCCTGACCTCCCAATCCCTTTCCACTGAGCTACAACTCAGTCTTCCAAATGCACCGTTCTTAAACACCCTCAATATACCCACCAACCACCACATTCAAAAACATTCAGAAAGTTTCAAGGGTTGACATTCTTTTATCTGTATTCCCAAAGGACCACAGACAGAAATAAATGCAATAAAAATACATCAATAGCAAATGACTACACTTATAAACATGTATTTTTAAACTCAATGGCAAGAAGTTCTATCTTGAGTATACAGCACTCATTAAATTGTTCTTTTAAAATGAGTAAATTTGATTAGATGTGAATTTTAAACTGAAAAGTGCACCTAAAAGTTCTGTATGTGCTGTGTACAAAGATACCCCTACCAAAATAAAAACTGAAAATTGCTGTCACAGATAAATTACAAAATGCATCACTATAGTTAGACATGCCATGGCACCTTCTAACCTTATTTCAACTTTTAAATATGCATCCCAATGTTATTAGAAACCACAAATGAATTTTGTACTTTGACAGACTTAAATGGAAATCAGCAGACTACCAATAAAATATAAAAAATAATTTCACAGATAATTCTTTACTCTAGAGCAGTGGTTCTCAACCTTCCTAAAGCTATGACTCTTTAACACAGTTCATCATGTTGTGGTGACCCCCAATCATAAAATTATTTTCATTGTTACTTCATAACTGTAATTTAGCTGTTTTGAACTGTAATGTAAATAGCTTTGTTTGCTGATGGTCTTAGTTAGGCAACCCTTATAAAAGGGTTGTTTGACCCTCAAAGAGATCACAACCCACAGGTTGAGAACCACTGCTCTAGAGGTTCATCAAATCAATTTGAATGACATCCTTTCTGTGACCTCTTTAGTGCTAGGATTACAGGTGTGCTCCACCAGGCCTGGCTTGCTGAGTTTTTATATGGTTTATTTTGTTCACAGTGTCTGGAGGGGAGAGATACTTTCTAAAAATGAATAATTTACAGAAATAGAACTTGAGAAATGTCTCATGAATTCTCATTCATCTAGGTACCTTTGTCTGACTTACATGAGAATAAAAACTCTTTTATAAGAGAGACACTTGTCTTTAATAACTATGCTTTATTTCCAGTGCACTATGTTACATAAATTTAAAAATAGAATTAATATACGAGGTTAGAAAGACATAAAACTACTAACATATTTATTGTGAGTTTAGGAACTTACTACTGTTCCAAGAAAAGCCAGGAATTTCATTAGGTCCACAGTAATGTTTCTGCTGACAGTTACAGCCATTTATAGGAGAGAAATGTTCTACATTTATTAACTGTGAATGACTATTAATGAGTGATATTTTATATTAGAGTTTCACAATCTCAATTTATAGTAGCGATTTGTAGTTAGATCAGCATTCTCCCAAACCAGTAGCTATAATGACAGCATTCAAGCTCACTGAGGTCCCCAAATGGGTTTCTTTATAACAGAATAATCAAGGCTGCTGACATAGCTCAGGATAAAATTGCTTGCTGCTGAACCTGATGACCTGAGTCAATCTCTAAAACCCATGTGATGCAAGGAAAGCACCAACACCAATAACCTTACGTTATTCTCTGACCTTCACTGTCATGCCATGGCACAGGAGCAAGTGTGTGCGCATAGCTCGCACGCACACGTGCGCGCGCGCGCACACACACGCACACACACACACATACACATACACACACACACACTTAGGAAATATGAATTTTGGTTAGATTCCATTCTTGACATTAGTCTGGTTTATAGGTTTATCCTGTGAAAACAATTACTTCAAAACATCAGTAAGCTCTGCACTTGTCTACTGTCAGTCTATAACAATATCATCAGAGTACAGACATAAAAGTGATTCAGCTGAAGCTAACTTCTTACTCAATATACTACACCCACAGTAGATTTAGTTTTTCTGACTGATATATTAATATAATCCTTTGTCTTTCCAAAGCTGGAAGAAATGTGATGAGTCTCTGCTGGAAACTTAAGTCACCAAGTTAGAAAGTATGTTTTTTTACTTATAGACAGTAAAGATTTCTGCTTAAGCAATTATTTTTAATTAGCAATGGAAGAGTGCATATGACTATAAGTAATATGCATGTCAATATGGTTATAATAGATGTTTTTTCCTTCTAAAGGAAATGGGCTAGTTTCTCTAAGTGGCAATATGTATGCACATGCATACAGCAAAGTCTCCAAACCTATTCATTTAGTTAATAAATATTAAGTAAGAATCTATTATATGCCACTTAGGACAACTCAACATCACTACTTTAAAATTATTCTGGAATGGAAAGACGAAAGGGAGATCCCAGGTAAATGTAGCCTACAACTATTCATTGTCTCACTAAATGGGTCAATGGCACGGCTAACTTTCATATTTTATGTATATTTTGTGTATGAACACTTTAAAGAAAAATTCAGGACCCATCTAACTGAATTGGATAGATAAACTTGGACAGAGTTAATCTGGATTTTTAAAGTAGGCCACATTTCTTCATATTGTTCCTAGTATATATATGAAATAGATAATCCCTTTGAGTTGACATCTGACTTCTCACTTCAAAATGTTTCATGTATTCAAGGTATTTAACACATACCCTGGCCTCCTCTCCTCACCAAGTCCACTCACCCAGGACTGCCATCTAGATGTGCCACAGTCAGTCTCTTGTCAGTTGGGATCATTCAGTCCTATTTTGCTTTGTTCACATTTCATAATTCAATCAATTCCCTTCAGGCCATCTCCTTCTTATAATGGAAAATGTGTACCATTAAGCCCCTATACTTTTTTGGACACTTTGGGAAAGCTATTCCTCTCTCTTCCTCTCCCCCCCCTTCCCCTCCCCGCTTTTCCCTCTCTCCCTCTCGTGGTGGTAGGGAAAGTGTGTGTGTGTGTGTGTGTGTGTGTGTGTGTGTGTGTGTGTGTGTGTTGTTCATGCATGTGTATGTACATGAGAGTGGGAAGGCATCTAGGTATGTATGCCAGTAGAGGCCAGATGGGTATCTTTCTCTATTTCTTTCCACCTTATTTTACTGAGACAAGGTCTCTCATTGAACCCGGAGCTCAGCCATTAAGCAGGACTAGCTGGCTGGCAAGCTGTGGAATCCCATCTTCACGTCCCCAGCACTAATATCACAGGAGTGTACTACCACACTTGGATTTTTAAGAGGGTGCTGGGGTGGCAAGCACTGTACTGACCATCTCACTAGCCTCTCCATTCCATTTATGGAGACCAAAGAAGCAGGCCAATCCTCAGGTGGTATTCTAATCAGGCACCTACTATGTGCTACTCACTGTACTAGACTCCAGGACCACTACACAGAGAAGCAAGGCTAGAAAGTCTCCTATACCGAGAGAGATCCCTGACAGCAATGTTCGACTGGGCACTATCAAAACTGAAGCCAACTTTGGAAGTACCTAAGAATCCCATTTAAGCTTCCTTCCAAATGTACGACCTTTGTATTACACTTGCTTTTCTTTAAGCATTGATACAGAGCAGAAATAAAGCACCTTTCCATGGTTGTGTCACATTTGGTTTTGGCACTAGAACTGATGCTTTAGTCTCTCACAAGGTGACAATGGTCTTTCTGCAGTGTGAATAAATTATATTCTCAGCCTATAATAAGGCCTAACAGCCACTTGACAAATGATTTCTCAGGGACGGGTTCTTACACTCAGCAGTCTGCTCACAAATGAACTCCTGCAATAAAGCATTTGTAAACTGGGATGACACATTCTTTCTTTCTATATTTACATTACTGTGGGCTTAAGAAATGGTGCCATCACTAGCAAATTACTAAAGCAATTTTCTCCCAGAAGACTATCAAGTTTACTGTAAATTTCATCCATTAAAGGATGTAGTATTGATATTATGTAAAGAAGTAAAAGCATGGACTTTAAGTGTATAATAGTTTGTTCAAAAGTTTCCACAGACCAACTGAGTTGCTTCTTATACATTAGATCAACAAACTGGAGGGAAAAAAGCCACACAAGAAAACCTGTTCTACAGGCTTCTGTACACGTAGAATAGAGGAGCTACTGGAAAAAGCAAGCCATTTTATGTCCAGGCTCTAAGCCTACTGCATGTTTACTGGCTCTCTGCAGAAGTCTTCATTTTAATTAATTTTTTCTGCCTTAAAAGACCCACTTGAATCAATAACTGAAGGCACAAATTTCTTGAGGATAGCACAGGGTAGAATAGAAACTTTGCTCAAAATGTCTGTCTTTAGTCAATGAGTCAATTTAATAGTTAACAATATATACTTCCTTCTCCAGGAGAATAATCACACACTTTATATGCATACCTTTTATATAACACGTATGTTTACACCTGTATTATATGCAACAATAGAGAATATACAATATCCTATTAAAGATTATACAAGTGAAGGCTTTATTGGAATGTAAATAAATGTACTAAGAGCCAACTTTCTTTGTTCTTTTATAACACATATACTTCTAGCTATATTCTCTGCAAGAGAGCTACATGACTGACTACATGGGAACTTGGCATCACGATACAAAGAAAATAACTGCTGAGCTCTTTTAACTCAAAAATGTATATCTATTCATCTTACAGCAACAATAAGTTATACAGGTAAATTATTTCTTTTTTATTTTTCTTACAGAACTTTGAAGAAACCAGGCATTGCTTTGAAGTTCATGGTAGCATTTAACATTTAAATTATGGCACTTTCAATTAAGCTAGCAATACTTTAAGTTGAATTATGGTGGGATGATATAATTCATAATAACTTATATATCAAACGTCATAACAATAGCTTTACATTTACTGACAATATACAGATAACTTCCAAGTTTTCAAGCACTTGATAGAAAAACATGAAGAACAGAACACTGCCACTATTTTATTTTTGGAAACTGTAAATAAAAAACCACTTCCAAAATAAGATATTTGGAGGACACAGACCAGTTGGTAAGGATTCAAGTGCCTTAGGCAACAGAGAAGTATTGTTTGGTAGTTGTTGTTTTTTCAGACCTCTCCTAGTAACAGCAGTTCACCGTGCAGAGAAGCAAGCAACAGTCTAGTTTAACATGAACATACGAGCACGGCCGTAGAACTCAATTACGCCTTACTAGTTCGTTTTCCTCAACACAAACCAATACAGACAACCTGGCTGATACTCACCAAGGGCTCCAGAAACTCCCCCAGCTTGTCTAAGCAACAACAAGTCGACCCATGGGCAGGTGCTGAAGACAGCTCTTTTCTCGGGTTCAAAGCACTTCAGATGAAGAAGCCTTGCTCTTCCGTTTAATAAAGGATGCCCCCTGTTACTCAAGTGTGCTGGAGAAAGACTTTCTGACTCTCTGAAGAGTAACAGTCACCACCGGAAAACGTTAGCAGAAAATGATCACTTGAACACTCACAGAGCCGCAGTAAATTTCCACTCTGCTTGCTCTCGGATTCCAAGCCTTGCTTGTCTCTTAATCTGTCCTAGGCAGTTCTGTTTCTGGTCAAACCAGCTTGCTTATTCGTTCTCTCCCTCTCTAGCACGGGGTTTGAGACACACACCACACAGGCACAGCTCCTTTCTCCCCCCCCCTCTATTGTGTAACATCACAAGAACGCCTGTAAAGCAATTAAGCAGAGGCAAAATTCAATCTTGGGCAAAAGAAAAGTCTGACGATAAACCAAAGAAAAATTTGCCATCACTTTTCTCCCTTTAAGTCTCGAGCCAATTCCTGTATGGGATTTTGTCAAGTGATTCAGCTGGCTTGACTGCCTTGCTTAAAAATATAAATGAAGATTCCCAGCAACTGCTTCTTGACAGTAATAACAACAGAGCTGACTGCTAATGTGTCGGCTCCTCAGGGAGGATGCTTTCTGTCGTGGGAAGGAACGTGCAGTGAAGAGAGATGCAGACACTACCAATCCAACCAGAAAGCAAGGGAGACTTCAGAGTGTTTATAATTGAATTTTAACACTGTAAATTTATAAAAATATAATCAATTTTAATGCACTATGTTTAAAAATGTATATTAACATTCAGTTATAATGAGAAAAATATAAGAACACAGAAAAATACAGACATCAGAAATCTAACTAGAGCCTCTTAATGTTTTATTGCAAACTAGACGCCACTATTTCAACAGAAAGTTTTATTCTAAGCATTTGTGGTCAAGCTCCACTACACCTCTTCAGGAAAATTAGAAAGGCCACAGAGAACATTCAAAAACCCTCACATCCGTAACTGTAGAGTAGAATACCTTAAAACGATGGCTCTTTCTGAAGAGTTTGGAGACGAGGCTTTGGGGAAGGTAGAGTGGAAAGGTGCCTCGGGTGGCAGTTCCAGGATTCTGTGGAATTGGAATTGCCAGCTCTGTACGGAAGCCAGTTACAGCTGCTCTGGAGGTACAGTCCAGCCCCCAGCCTCCAATACGCAACAGTTCTTGGTTTTGCTCCAGACAAAGCTCCCAATTATGGATCTAACAACAGTAGTTACAGGACCTATTACTCATACACTAATCCGTCTCAACAGAACTAAAGTATTTCTAAGAGTATGAGCTCAATTAAAGTGCAAATATCTCTAAATAGCTGTTTATATGCCTGAAGGAAAATAAGCATATAAAATTTGGCCTTAAAATATAGATTCCTGGGCTAGTGGGACAGCGAGGCAGATAAAGATGATTGCCATTAAGCCTGGTGACTGAAGTTCAATTTTCAGGACCCACACGTCAGAAGGAGGGGATTCACAACTGCAAGCTGACCTCTGACCACACACACAGAGTGACACACACATACACACAACATGTAAATGTAACACACACACTTAATGAGGTTCACTTAAAGCAGTGAAGCTGCGGGGGATAGGTTTTGTTTTATAGTGCTGGGAATCAAATCCAGAGGTTTGGGAATGTTGGCAAATGCTTTATCACTGAGCTATATCCCCAGCTGCAACAGAGTTTTAAAGTTTATATATACTATACATAATTATTTAGATATTTCTTAACACCTAAGACTAGGTATCAAATTTGTCTAGAGATTAGCCAAAAACATTATTCTTTCAATCACATTTGAGAAAAAAATCAAGTTCATGTCCTAGTCTGTAAGTCTCCTTCCTTTTTTCCCCTTTCAAAACAGAGCCTCAATGTTTAAGTCGAATTTGGCCTTGAACTCTTATCAGCCTCCCTCCCAAGTGCTGGGTAACAGACATGCTCAGTTTTTGATGTCAAATGCAAATGATTCTAAATTGATAAGGGTCATTAAGTGCCTCATACCTTGGATATATTCTCAAGAGTTCTATCATAATCAAAGAAATTCAGAATTTGTAAGAGTGGCTCTTAAAAAAAAACACAAGGTAAATGTTTTAAAGTACCTTTAAAATCAAAAGACCTTACATAAATAAACAATGGATTCAAAACTCACCATAGAAAGTAAGATCGACAGGGGATAAGGATGTTGCTCAATGGCAGAGCACTCAACCTAATCTACCCAGCATGTACAAAGGCCTAGGGCTCCACCGCAGGCCCCATTGCCCCTCTCACACCCAGAAACATATGTATACATATAATCAATAAGAAGTCTATTAGGGGGCTGGACAGATGGCTCAGTGGTTAGGAGCACTGGCTGCTTTTCCAGAGGACCTGGGTTCAATTTCCAGCACTCATATGGCAGCTCACAACCGTCTGTACCTCTAGCTTTAGAGGATCTGACACCCTCACACCAATGCAAATAAATTAAAAAAAAAAAAAAAAAAAAAAAGGGCTGGAGAGATGGCTCAGTGGTTAAAAGCACAGACTGTTCTTCCAAAGGTGCTCCAGAGGTCCTGAGTTCAAGTCCCAGCAACCACATGGTGGCATACAACCACCCGTAATGAAATCTGGTGCCCTCTTCTGGTCTGCAAGGACACATGCAGGCAGAATACTATATACATAATAAATAAATATTAAAAAAAAAAAAAGAAGTCTATTAGACCACAAAGACATCTATTTTACTTTTTCTAAAAGAAGAAATGGGACAGGCTTCATTCTGACCATAGCAATAAAAACAGAAGTTACAAGGAGGAGCCAATGCCACCTGAATCGGAAGTGGACACAGATGCCCCAGCCCCCAGGCTTTTGTATCTGCAGGGGTCACAATCATCTAGGAGCCCACTCGGTGCCAGGTGTCATCATACCAAGTACTGCCCAAGGTCTCTAAGACCAGGTATGGGAGAGCGGAAAGGCAGCAGCTCTGTGCTATCTCTTGGGGCTGGGGCAGGCAGTACTCAGCTAAATGTGACCCAACCAAGAGCCCTGGCACTGAACAGTTGAGCATCACTGTGCTGAGAGGACAGGGCTGGGAGGTGGAAGAGAGGAGAGGGGGAATGGTTTGTGGGCTGGGGAAAGAGGCGGATCTAGAGAGGTGAGGGTGGTGAGGAACAGGCTGACCTGAATGGCCAGTTGGCCACCCAAGTCCAGGGAGATGTCTGGGCCTGGGCTATGACCTAGGTCTTAATCTGGGGCCTTGGAGCAGCCAAGCGGGCCTGTGTTGATATCTGTGGCTCCTGTCCTGGGCTGCTGCCTACGACCATGTCTGTGTCCATGGTCCTACCACAGTCAGGTTCTGTATTGATGTCTGTGACTCATGTTGCCACCAAAGGCCACATAGATACCTGAGGTCTGGGCTGCAAACTGGCCATAAGGGTATCCGAGGGCCATGCTGCCACCAAGGGCCATGTCTGGGTCTGTGGCCAGAGTCTGGGGTGGTGTCTGTGGCTCCAGTTGCAACCGAGGGCTCTGTGGATGCCCAGGGTCTGGCCAGCCACCTGTGACCATGTTATGCCCTGGGGCCATGCTGTCACCAGGACTGTGCTGATCTGAGTGGCCTGTGCTGCCACCAGGGCCATGGTGTTTGGGCATCGAGGCCCAAGCTGCTGCTGCTGACCAAGTCTGTGGTCCAGCTGCAGCCGGGGTCTGTGGTAATGTTCATGACCAGTTTTAGCATGGAGGTAATTGGAACTATGCTGTGTAGAGCCAGCCCTACCCTTCACCGGCCCTGAGATGGCTGGTCCTGCCCCTCACTGGATACCTCAGCAGGTGAGCTGGTCGTACCCCTCAGGAGAGAGCTCACCCTGTCCTAGGAAAGATGGTCTCACACTAGAGTTAACCCTGTGGTCGGGGATGCAGGTGAGCTGACCCTGTTTCTGCTTGTCTACTGTGTGGTGGCATGGGTGACGGAAAGATGCTCCCCCACCCCACTACCATCTGCAGCAGGTGAGAGAGCTGGTCCCAGGGTCACCAGAGTGAGAGAACTAGCCTGCCCCTCACCAGCTGCAGCACAGAGAAGATTGGTCCTGCACCCTGCCTAGAGAGCACACTAGAGCTGACCCTGTTCTTGGGAGCACAGATGGGCCAGCCCTAAGGGCAGGAGAGCAGGTAAGCTGACCCCACCCACTCGTATGCCCCCTACAGCAATCAGGAGAGAGGGCCTTGTACTTGGCCTGAGCACAACAGCAGAGCTGGCCCTGGTGATGAGGAGGACCTGGGTCTGAGGGCCCAAGAGCAGGACTGGACCCACTCCTTGCTGTAGGCTACATTAGTAGGCTGGCTGAAGCAGTGCGGGAGAGTTCATGTGGGTAGTAGTGACCAACCCAGCTACCAACCAGGCCCTGAACCAGGGCTGTGAGTTGGCCTACCCCAACATCCAATGAATCTATAAACTGTTGGAGCAGGTGAGGGGGATGAACCTACAGATTCCAAAGAGCAGGATCTCTATGACACAGGACAACAGGATATACAAGAGAAGCCCCAGTAGGGGCCCATTATTGGTGGTGTACCAGAGGCCTCGAGCCGACCAATGACTCATGGCACTGTGTTTTGGAATATTAGTTGAAGATGTGTTACATTTGTTTACGCTGTGGAATATTTGTTTGATGATGCAAAGCAATAAACAAGGCCTAGAGATAGAAAAGAGCAGAACATGACTGGAGGCTAACTATGCTATTAAACATGTAGACTCAAATGAAAAGCAGCCACTAAAGAAACAAACAAGAAACCCAATTAGATATAGCTAACACTCCAATGATTAAAGTGGAAAGGTATGATGAAAACCACTAATATTAACCCAAAAGAAGGTATAAAAAGGGGAAAAGGAAACAAAGAAGAAAATGGATAAGAAAAAGGAAATAGTGAGCTAGTGAATTAAAACTTCACCTCTAATCAATAATCACAATACATGCAAATGTGCCAAACACCTGGGTTAAGAATCAGAAATTATGCTGGGCGGTGGTGGCGCACACCTTTAATCCCTGCACTCAGGAGGCAGAGGCAGGTGGATCTCTGTGAGTTCAAGGCCAGTCTGATTTACAGAGCCAGATCCAGGAAAGGCGCAAAGCTACACAGAGAAACCCTGTCTAACAACAACAACAACAACAACAACAACAACAACAACAACAACAAAAAAAAAAAGAATCAGAAATTAGGGCCCAGAGATAGTAGCACGTGCCTTTAATCCCAGCACTTGGGAGGCAGAGGTAGAGGTAGGCAGATCTCTGTGAGTTCCAGGCCTGCCTGGTCTACAGAGCAAGTTCTAGGACAGGCTCCAAAGATACACAGAGACCTGTCTCAAAAACAAAAACAACAAAGAAAAGAAAGAAAGAAACAAACAAACAATGAATCAGAAATTATGATCATTATGGTCTGGGCATGGTAGCATATGCCTTTAACCCCAGCACTTGGGAGACAGAGGCAAGTGGATCTCTGTAAGTTCATGGCTAGCCTGGTCTCCATAGCAAGTTCAAGCCAGCTGGGACTGAAGAGTGAGACCCTGTTTCAAGAAAGAAAAAAGGAAAGGAAAGGAAAGGAAAGGAAAGGAAAGGAAAGGAAAGGAAAGGAAAGGAAAGGAAAGGAAAGGAAAGGAAAGGAAAGGAAAGGAAAGGAAAGGAAAGGAAAGGAAAGGAAAGGAAAGGAAAGGAAAGGAAAGGAAAGGAAAAAGGAAAGGAAAAAGGAAAGGAAAAAGGAAAGGAAAGGAAAGGAAAGGAAAGGAAAGGAAAGGAAAGGAAAGGAAAGGAAAGGAAAGGAAAAAGGAAAGGAAAGGAGAAAGGAAAGGAAAGGAGAAAGGAAAGGAAAGGAGAAAGGAAAGGAAAGGAGAAAGGAAAGGAAAGGAGAAAGGAAAGGAAAGGAGAAAGGGAAGAAGGAGGAAGGGAAGGAGAAAGGGAAGAAGGAGGAAGGGAAGGAGAAAGGGAAGAAGGAGGAAGGGAAGGAGGAAGGGAAGAAGGAGGAAGGGAAGGAGGAAGGGAAGAAGGAGGAAGGGAAGGAGGAAGGGAAGGAGGAAGGGAAGGAGGAAGGGAAGGAGGAAGGGAAGGAGGAAGGGAAGGAGGAAGGGAAGAAGGAGGAAGGGAAGAAGGAGGAAGGGAAGAAGGAGGAAGGGAAGAAGGAGGAAGGGAAGGAGGAAGGGAAGGAGGAAGGGAAGGAGGAAGGGAAGGGAAGGGAAGGGAAGGGAAGGGAAGGGAAGGGAAGGGAAGGGAAGGGAAGGGAAGGGAAGGGAAGGGAAGGGAAGGGAAGGGAAGGGAAGGGAAAGAATAGAATGAAAGGAAGAAAGAAAGACCAAACCCAACTACATGCTGCCTACAAGAAATCCATTTCTGTTAGAATCTTGTCCTCACTCCTAGGAGGGCACTGGAGACTAAGGTGTGGTCATGTAATCTGAGCCTTAAGCCAGACTTGGACTCCACCCTCTCTCTCTGCTCCCTGCTCTCTGCTCTGCTTCCTCCCCCCAGGCCTGGCTCCCCTCTCTCTCCCCACCTTTCCCTCCTAATAAAGCTCTCTAACTCTGGTAGTCCTGGCTGTGGCTCCTGACTTTTCTGCCAGTAACCAGCGCCACAACCAGCACCATTTACCTATCACTTTCAGGCAAGACTACTACTAAGGATAAAGACAATTACCAAAGGGTCAATCCATCAAGGTCACAAGCATTCTAAATAATTTTGTGCCTAAATGAAGAGCTTCAACACACGTTAAGAAAAAAATGGGAGAACTAAGAGAATGAAAATACAAATAAATCTACAGCTGTAGGAGTACAGAAGACTGAACAAAAGCAAACACACATTCTTTCTAAATGTATGTGGACTGATTACCAAGACAGATCATACGCCACAATATACAAAAAGCTTGAAGATATACTGGAACTTAAATAACACCCTAGGTCATATTAACTTTCAAGTCAGTAAAAAATGTTTCTGAGAAACTCCAAATATTTGAGAAGTAAACACTGCACTACTAAAGAAATCCATAAGTTTTCAAAGAAGTGGAGAAAAGTAAATTAGAACATACTTTAACTAAAGGAAAACAAACAAAATGACCAAATACGACAACTCGTAGCCTGCTGGTGTAAGTTAGAGACATGCTTCATATTTAACACATATAGAAAAAAGTACATGGGCTTCTAATGACCTCAGCTTCCAAATGGGGAATCTAGACAAGGATAAATTCATATGTGCACATGTACCACATATGGTGCAACACACACACACACACGCACACGCACACGCACGCATACACGTGCACACGAAACAAAGAAACTAAACCAATGCAAGAACCAACGAAATACAAGGAGCATATCTGTAGTCAGAAAATCTACACATATCAATCAAATGAAAAATAGAAAATAAATGAAAGAAAAATGGATTCTTTGAAAAAATTTGATAAAATTTATAAATATCTAGCAATGTGTCTAAGGAAAAAAGACTAAAACATTAAATTATAATACAACTAAGAGAGACTACAAGAAAATATTTATCTGGTCACTGGATGTGTATGGTAATTATTTCAAGCTAGAAACAATTGTTTGGAATCACCACCACCACCCCCGCCCTGCGTGCGTGCATGCTTTTGAAGCTGATTATTTTATCAAGAAATGAAGTATAGTCAAGTATCACATAAAACTTTAGAACATTCCAATGGTGTTATCATTTAACCTGTTCCCCTATCCTATGTGTGTCCTAAAAACAAGAAGCTAGATATAAAAAGTATAGTAAAATTAAGTGGTTTTGCCAAGACAATTTCATCAGTCCACCAAGGGTACACTTGACAGTAATGTTTCAAGATGTTTTTGATTGTCATAGTATCTAGAGGGAAAAGGCCAGGGGTAGTGGTGATCATCTCCTATAATCAGAGAACATACATCCCCACAATGGATGGTCCAGACAAAAATGAGAACCCCTGGATTAACGGCTGACTCAGCTCAAGCTTTAACTGTGTCACAGAGTGAATTCCTTTTCTGCATTCCTACCTCCTGAACTTCCTTCATTCACAGCTGTGCTCTCTGCACAGGGAGCTGGTTTCCATAGACACTTGGTCAATATCTCACAAGCTTCTTAGTAACTATCAATCTCTGAAACAGGACGCTGGTCTTAACCATGGAACAACCGGGCTACTGGGTACACATGAGTGGTATGAGATTGAGAATCCTAAGAGGTAACAAAAGCATACAATGAGAGGCTTCTATCATGTGGCCCTAGGGACTGAGAAAGAACGACTTAAAGTCTTCTATCAGCTTCCTGCCATGCATTAAGTGGAACACTGGGTAAGATTATATGTACCTGCCGGGCGGTGGTGGTGCATGCCTTTAATCCCAGCACTCGGGAGGCAGAGGCAGGCAGATCTCTGTGAGTTCGAGGCCAGCCTGGTCTACAGAGCGAGATCCAGGAAAGGCGCAAAGCTACACAGAGAAACCCTGTCTCGAAAAAACCAAAAAAAAAAAAAGATTATATGCACCATGATTTAACACTTGTACAGCTGGGCACACTCACATTCCAGTCCACTCTAGCTGCCAAGCATCTGTTCCTATCCTTTCCCACATCTGGACTTTCAAGAACAGTCCTGTCTAACACTAGGCAAGTTTCTCAGATAAGATTAACAGTGTGCTCACCCTAACCTGCTGGCTGCCTATACCTAGATTACAAAATTAGCACCCTCCCCACACATTCAATGACAGGAATTAGGAGGTGTGGCCTTGTTGGAGGAAGTGTGTCACTGGGGGTGGGCTTTGAGGTGTCAAAAGCCAATGCCAAGCTCAAGAGTCTCTCTGTTGCTGCCGCCTGCGGATCCAGATGCAGAGCTCTCAGCACCTCAGCTCTCATGTCTGCCTGCACTCTGCCATGCTCCCTGCCATGAGGAGAATGGACTAAGCCTCTGAAACTGTAAGCCAGCCACAATTAAAAACGGTTTCCTTTATAAGAGTTGCTGTAATCATGATGTCTCTTCATAGCAATAGAACACTAAGACACACATGAAAAAGCAAAGATGTAGAAACATCAACATAGACAGTACACCCTACAAGGGAGGAGACGTGTTTCTTTTAACAGGCACTATTGGTGTTCCTGTCTGAGACCTTCCCTATCAAACCAGTAGGGAGGAGCGCATGCGCTCTTGTGTGTGTGTGTGTGTGTGTGTGTGTGTGTGTGTGTGTGTGTGTGTGTGTGTGTGTAGGCCTCTGAAACTGCTCCAAAGCATTAGAGATAACTGCATTATGCTCTAATTATTCCCCAATGAATCATAATGCAACAAGTTTGTATTCAAAACAAGTTATAGTAGAAATTACTATAGTACTTTACCTTCATAAAATACATGTACATGCATGTTTTACACTACGAGATATACTAAAGATGTGCTGGAGACCCATGGTCAGAATTTTCTAAAATGGGTGAACACAACCTTTGGCTTTTAAAGTGGTATTTTTCTCCCCACTGTCTTTCTAAAATTTAATTTTCAAAAAAGATTTTCATTTTTAATTAGGTGTATGTGCAGGTCTGTAGGGGGTGCGTACACCTGAGTGCAGGTGTCGTGGAGAATAGAAGACAGTGACAAGTCCCCTGTAGCTGGCTGTGAGCTATGGTGCTAGGGACCAAACTCTGGTCCTTTGGGGGAGTAGTGTATGCTCTGAATTCCCGGGCCTCTCTCTAGCACCTTCCTTCTATCTTTTCTACTGTCTCTTTCTATCCATGTTTTATTTCAGTATTTTTCCAATCCTTAAACAGCAGACATAGATATAAACTATTATGGATTTACCTTCAGCTGATATGGAGCAGCGCAGGATTTATTGTGCAATAGCTTTACACAAGAAAGGAGCCAAAGCAAAGAATGTGCTGCCTGCCTTTTCTCCTGGAAGACTGCTGGGCTGCCCATATGCAGAGATACCTCTAGCTTTCTTCTTTTCATTTTCATTTCAGGCAGAGTTAACTGTGTGGCCCTAGTAGTTGCTGGAGATATTCTATTTGGCTTTCATAAAATCAGAATATGGAGGAACTCCTAAAGGATGAATGCTTTGGGAATATCCCAAACTTATCTGTTCTGGTTTCTCTTGGTCCACTCCCCATCTGCTTTGGCTATTTTTGGGAAAGAGGAAGCTGAATAACAAATCAGGGAATATCCCTATTCTAATTGGTGGCATTTGTAGCTGAGAATTCATTCTTTTCCTCTCTTTCCAGGGTAACTCTGGCTTTCCGCTCTAGTGGGACAAACAGACAGAGGGACAGCCTCTGAAAGCGTAGTAGATCTGGATAGGTATCTTCTTCAGCCAGTGGAGTACGACCAACAGAAACGGAAACAGTGCGGGGCTAAGCCACAGCGGCTACAGAAGGGAAGAACAGAGAGTATACTAGCACATCCCTGCTGTCAAGAAGAGACCCTGCAGAAACAGGAAGCGTTCACTACCAAGTGCAGAGAGCAACGATGAGTGTTGGTCCACTTTTAATTGCTACAAGGCCACAGTATTAGAGGAAAGGGGGCCTTCAAAGAATCACTCAGAAAAACAAAATGGACTTCTTAAGAAGTCATGTTCTCTAAATTCCTAAAAAGACAAGCTCTCTCTATGTATCCCAGGCTGGCTTGAACTCATAGAGCTATTTACTCCTGCCTCAGCCTTCTGAGGGTTGGGATTACAGGTGTGTACCACCACGTCTGCCCTGTGTGTGTGTGTGTGTGTGTGTGTGTGTGTGTGTGTGTGTGTGTGTGTAACTTCTTTTTAGTGAGAAGGAAAGTGTGAATACAGACACCATTCAGGTGAGAGGAATTAAGTTAGGAAGCACATGTTGGCTTCTGTTTTTGTTTTGTTTTTTTCCCTGAAAAATAGAATCCAGCCCATGGAATAGAATGAACTTATGTAAAGATATTCTTCTCAAAACCAGAAACAAAATGTACAAAAAAAAAAAAAAAAAAACAATTCATGTATGGCATATGCTAAAATGAACAGGTACAATTCCAAACAGTATCACAACACTAAATGAAATACATGATATGGTTTTCCATTAACTGATCGATGTCAGAAATAACACAGCAGCATCATAACCAACAGAATGGGCTCAGTGCTATAACCACAGACCACAGTAAGAATATTCATTACTCCTTTTGTTCCTGGATCCACCGTCTTCAGTTGTTAGGGTAAGAACACAAAAGACATTTTAATATAAGAGAATGAGGGCAGGTCAAAACTATAAAATACCCTTTAATAAAAGAACAAAGAGGCTGGAGAAGAGACGGCTCCATGGTTCAGAGCGTTCCCTGCTTTTCCTGAGAAGCCACCTTTGGGACTCAGTATGGCTCACAAAACCTGCAACTCTAGTTCTGGGGGATCCAACTTCCTCTTCTGGCCTTGACCCCCACGGGCACCTACATTCGTGCACGCACATACCCATACTTACACGTAATTAGAAACAAAGCTTAAAAGTAAATAAAAGGATAAGTCCCAACACTGCAGAGAACAGACCTTTTCTTTGTATAAGGTGCATAATACTCTAATTTTCTAAATTCTTACAAACTTTGACTTTTCTAAAATTTCACTGACCTACAATATTCTTGTTACTAGACTATCATATCAATACTACAATAAATCTAGTGCTCTAAAGCAAGACCAAAAATAGGATCTAAAAAAAATACAGGGGAAAAACACACACACACACACACACACACACACACACACACACACACACACAAAAAACAAAACAAAACAGGAAAAAGAGGAGGCTGAATAAAAGGGCAGAAAACCTTGAGTTAAAATTCAGTTGAAAATGTCAAGGCTCAAAGTGTCTCCTCCAAAGAAGTTAAGAACTTGTAAGCAATGGGAATACCTTAGATAGCGTTCTGAACAAAGCCACAAATAAACACAGTATTTGAAAAAAACATATTCAGAGTTCACTCAACAGCAAACCCTCTATGAAATGAGAACAACAATCATAGTAGACTTCACTGTCATTGGTATGTGGGCTCAAAGTAGGCTCTCACCCAGGAAGGGCGGATAAGAACTGCTGAACTAGACTCCAGCCCTTCCTGACATCATAAAGCACGTTTACCACCGCTCTGGTGATCTAGGATGTTATAAGGGTAGTGCTTGGCTGTTTCTTTGCTTTTTGAAACACAATCTCCCTGTGTATTGCAGGCTGGACTGGAACTCATTTCCAGTCTTCCTGCCTTGACTTCCCAAATGCTAGGATTACCTGCAGGAGCTACTACATGTGACTTCTTCTCGTAACTAGTAATCACAGGAAATATTTTTTCTAACTGTAATCAGAATGGCATGTTGTTCCACAACTCAAACACAAAATAAATTTTTTCTAGTTAATTGATTCAAAAAATGTCTTTTGCATTTTAATTCCAAAATATATGGTCCTTAAGAACTCGACTCAGTTTGACGACCCCCTCTACTGTTTACAAATGCCCTGCTCTCTTTTCTATTACACTCCAATTACCCAGAAGTACCAGCTACTCTCTGTCCCGCAGACCTTTGCCTTAGTTATACACACATGCATGCTTGTTTGAATTCATAAGGAGACAAGGCTTTAAAACCAAACACACTGCTTTATAACTTATTTTTATTTCTTTACAGTAGATCTTGGATTTCTTCACACACTAGATTTGCTAGATCTTCATTCTTTTTAAAGACCAGTGTTAACTGTTGAATCTCAACTATTTCTTTAAATTGAGACATTTCAGTTGGTTTTCCTAATTTATAATATACTCACTTATAATTGGAACGTAAGTCAGGACACGTTCAACTTATAAGAAATGATCATCTAAGAGAAACCAACATTTTCTTACAGCTGATGTGGGCTCCTGAAAGCTGATAATCGTATAGAAAAAACCCAAACTATCCACTGTTTCCAACATTATCTTATCTGAATTCTGAAAACTTACACATGGAACTGATTCTCAAATTCGTGACACACAGGCCTTCTGAAATGCACTGCAGACCAGTGTGAACTGAGAACTGAATCTCACTAATTCTCCACTACTGTTCCTTCATATTGAACTCTTCTCCAGTGTTTTTGTAAGCCTACTATGGCACAGTGGTCTCTAAAGAGTCCCAAAGAAGTCTGTGACAAAGAATGGTTCAGAGAGGCGTACCCCAGTCTGGGGAGAAGGTGGAAGTCACAGAGGTAGAGCAACCCCTACCACATGTTAGCTTCCTGATCGGTCCCCAGGACAGAAGGACAAGAATTGAAAATATATTCGTTTTGCTTCTTGATTTTTCTGTTGCCATTTTTCCTTCCTTCTTCTCCCCCCCCTCCCCACTTTCCCCCTTTCTTAGTGTCAGGAATCAAATCTGGGGCTTCACACATGCTAAGTAACTGCTCTACCACTGAGTTACATCTCCAGCCCCTGAAATTCAAAATATGTGCACACACATATATGCATCTGCATATGTGCATACCCATGCAGCCATATGTATGTTACGTGCACACATAATTTTATGCAGATGAAATGCTAACAGGAAATATAACAAATTTTTAATGGTATTTTTCTTTGAGTGTTAAGATTATGAATTACTTTTTTCTTTATCTTTTTCTATGCTAACCAAATTCTCTATCATAGCATTCATAAGTAGAAAAATACATTTCTAAAAACAGGAGCTAAGCTTCTCTATAAATAGCCATTAAAAAAAATATGGACTCTACTTGGCATAGTGGCTCATGCTTGTAAATCTAGCACCTGGCACAGTGAGACAGGAAGACTGTGTCAAGTTCAAAGCCAGCCTGAGCTACACAAGTAGACTCTGTTTCAAAAAAACAGCATAAAATGTGGGCTCTTGCAAACTAGACCCTCTGCACTATTGTTTGGTAACTTTTCTCATCAATAGGACAAAATATTTCACATAAAAGCCACTTAAGGAGGGAAGGATTCATCAGGTTCCTGGTTTGAGGAAATCCAATCAACCCTTCACAGTAGGAGAGGCTGGTGACAGGACGGTGGGTCACATGGCTGGTCAGAGCTCAGAGAGAAATGAGGCTAGCACTCAGCTGGCTTTCTCATCTCCTTTTTCTTCAGTCCAGGACACCAAGTCATGGGGTGGTCTCCCTGCTCTGTCCAACTTCTCTGCAATGCCCTCAATATCCAGAGGGGATTCTAAACGTCGCCGCGTTGACAATGAAGATTAACCCTCACAGCCATGGTATCTTATGTACACATTTTATTTAGTGAGGCTCAAGGTTTGTGTTTCTATTACAAGGGTCCTGTTGGAGCTAAAAGCTGATGTCAATGACCCTAGGACATAAGCTGGGTGAGGGCAGCTCTGTCTGTTTTGTTTACTGCTCCATTCTCAATATCTAGAATAGTGATCGACACATAGTAAGCACAAGCAAATATTTGTTTAAAATGTTCAATTTGAAAAAAACTTACATTTGTGTGTGTGTGAGCTTGTGTGTGAGCTTGTGTGTGAGCATGAGTGTGTGTGTGTGTGTGTGTGTGTGTGTGTGTGTGTGTGTGTGTGTGAGCTTGTGTGTGAGCGTGCGTGAGTGAGTGTGTGTGTGTGTGTGTGTGCATGCCATGGCAGGCAGGTGAAGATCAGGGACTGCTCTCTCCTTCTACCACATGGGTTCTGGGGACTGAACTCAGGTTGTCAGGCTTGGTGATTTCTCCTGAAAAACATTGGAGTGCTCAGGTTCATTCTTAAATACTCGACTTTAGGACTCACTTCCTCATAATACAAAAAAATGTATGCTAAATCTTATCTTCTAGGAAAGTCATGTTTTTATGCCATTGTCTTGCTACTCATGGATGAGCAGAGGTATCTAATCTGGATCACAGGTAGAGCAGAACATGTTATTCCTTCTACAGGCTTCAGAACAAACACAGAGCAGCAGCCTGGTTCCAACGAGAAGAATTTGATCCCCTCCCTGAGCAAACCTCTTCCACCTGCACCGTGACCCACAATAAAAAAGTACACCTCAATCAAATCCCAACAGCAAACTAGTGTGCATGAATTAAAGTACAAGTCCCACAGAACACTTCATGAATTATATCTGATACACTCTTTTATTGTTGATTTTATTCAATTTCATATTATTAAGATATGAATTATGAACTACCATGCTGAATCTACAAGGTTGGGCAATCAAGGATCCCTTAGCTTGGCTATAAGGGCAATATCAAATTTATAGAAAACATATTGATTCAGATCCAGATGCTCCTAAGCATATAAGGATGATCACCATGACTTTATTCTGGACTCAGATAAAACCACAGAAAATTTGAAAGGGCTGTGTATTAGTCAGGGTTTTCTAGAGTAGGAGAGTAGTAGAATGAATCTCTTTTTCTCTCTCCATATACAGTATGTAATTATATATTTATCTCCATATATAGTATATAATTATATATAATGTAATATATATATACACTATATATAAGACATAATAAGTGTGTGTTATATATAATAGATATAAATGATATTTATTAAAATGACTTACAGGTTGTGGTCTAGCTAATCCAACAATGGCTAGCTATGAATGGAAAGCTGAAGAATCCAGAAGTTGCTCAGTTTAAGAGGCTGGATGCCTCAGCTGGTTTGCAGCAGACGCTGGAATTCCCAAAGAAGCAGGCTCTAATGTTAGTGAAGGGAGGATTTGCTAGCAAGGTAAGAACAAGCAGACAAAGAACAAACGCTTCCTTCTTCCATGTCCTGATATAGGTTTCCAGCAGAAGGTGTGGCCCAGATAAAAGGTGTGTCTTCCCACCTCAAAGGTCAGGACTAGAAGTGGATCCATCTACTTCAAACCAAGCCAAACAAACAAACAAACAAAAAAACTCTCAAAGGTATGCCCTCCGCGTCTAGATTCTAGTTAATTCCAGAGGTAGTCAAGCTGACAAGAATAAGCATTACAGGCTGTAAAAACTAACCACTCCCACCAGGTGAATATAGCATATATTTAGGGCCATAGACTGTATTCAAAAAGGAAGCCCAGTATACAATGTGTAAAGAGATTAAGACACCGCAGAAACAGCTGTCCTAAACTCTTGCACGAAAAGGGTCAACATAGTATGGAGCTGGGCACAGGCGGCAGAAGAGTGGCGCCTTGGCCAAGGACGGAGGAGGCCGAGACTCTCATGACTCCCAAGATTCCAATCATCATCATCCCACAGGGAACACGAGTACAACTGAGGCTGGGGAGTAAACTCACTGACT
This sequence comes from Peromyscus maniculatus bairdii, assembly GCF_049852395.1. Classification (NCBI taxonomy): domain Eukaryota; kingdom Metazoa; phylum Chordata; class Mammalia; order Rodentia; family Cricetidae; genus Peromyscus; species Peromyscus maniculatus. The sequence goes on along the minus strand of NC_134860.1, from coordinate 57,236,076 downwards.
TGCTGCCAGCACTAGGGCCATCAACCCCTAATCTTGGATGGTCTGAGCAAAGATGGTAGATTGTCTGTCTGTCTCTAATCGCTCGTAATTTTGTTTTGTTTCATTTTTTGTTTTGCAAGACAGAATTTTTCTGTGTAGCCTTGGTTGTCCTGGGACTTGCTCTGTAGACCAGGCTGGCCTCGAACTCACAGAAATCCACTTGCCTCTGCCTCTCAAGTACTGGGATTAAAACCTATGGTGATATTTTATTTGTATTGAAATGTGATTTTATTTGTACGTTAATAAATAAAGTTGCCTGGGTGTCAAGCCATAGCAAGAGCTGGGTGGTGGTGGCACATACCTTTAATCCCGATCACATGACAGGCAGATCTCTGTGTGTTCAAGGATATAACCAGCATAGAGACACACGCCTTTTATCTCAATACCAACCATAGAAGACTTGGAGGTCTGTATAGACAGGCAGTGACGAGGAGGTTATGTGGTTGGGTTTACAACCAATGAGAAGGCAGAACAGAAAGTCAATAAAAAGACAGATACACAGGAAGCAGGTCTCTTGCTGAGGGGAAGGATGACAGCGGCAGCAAAGGATAAGAAAGATTTTTAGTATCAGATCTTAGCTACTGCTCTGACCTCTTGGGCTTTTAACTCTGCATTTAGCTGTGTTTCTTATTTAATAAGACTGTTCCATCTACAAAAACCCAGCTGTGAGCTCTCAATTTTGACAACAAATGTCAGTGTGGTTTGAAAACTCTCAAAAAGTATATTTGGTATGCTTGATGCATCTTTAATCCCAGCACTTGGGAGACAAACACAGGCAGATTTCTGTAAATTCAAGCCCTGCCTGGTCTACATTTAGAGTTCCAGGACAGCCAGACTACATAATACGACCCTGTTTCATTAAAAACTAAAATAAAACACCTCTCTAGGATGCATTACTGTCTGCCCCAAGTTTGGAACTTAAAGAAGTCATTTAAACTACCAGTAGCAAGGGCACTGACTGGCAAGTCCTCTTTTAGGTAAGGGGAGAAATTCTTCAGTTTACACTCATTTTCCAAAAAAGGTTAGATCTCACAACCAGAGTGCACTCTCTTGCCACTGGGCAGTAGCAGCCAATGGTGATTTTCTAAAGGAAACCAAAAATTTATACTTATACAGTTAATCCGTATCTATGAGCCACATCATTTTACTCTGATTACAACAAAAAGGTGGATACTGGCTAGTCACTAGGAAACTATGCAAATAATGATATATTATTATATCCTTCTAATGTGACCCTTAAAACAATAACAGCATTAAAACTTGTAAGAAAAATGCCAACTTATTTACAAAGGAAAACACTATAGACCTCTGAAGAGAAATCTGAAAAGATGGAAAAGCATGGAATAATGTATTGCAAGCATGAAATAATGTCAATGAACACTGTTATATCTAGCAAAGTTATATTAAAAATCAAATGAGAGAAACATTTTAAGACAGACACAAACTAAATCAATTCATAACCAGCAAGTCAGTACTGCAGAAGATACACAGAGAAACCCTGAACACAAAGGGTCTTTCGAAAGTGTCACTCAGGAGAGCATAGCATGAAACTTCAGAGAGAAACAGATGAACAATGGTAACACCAACAGAAAAACAGCACACCAACAAACTTACCATCCACATTATATCAAATGGGGAAAACTGAAATCACTCTTCCCATCAAGAATGAAATCAGGATGTCCACTCTGTCCACTCTTATTCTAAAGCAGACCAGTAAGGCAGAGAGAAAACTGATACAGACAATAAAGAAATCAAACTGGGCTGGGTGGTGGTGTCACGTGCCTTAAATCCCAGCACTCGGGAGGCAGAGGCAGGCGGATCTCTGTGAGTTTGAGGCCAGCCTGGTCTACAAAGCGAGTTCCAGGAAAGCAGCAAAGCTACACAGAGAAACCCTGTCTCAAAAAACAAAACAAAACAAAACAAAAAAAGTCAAACTGTCTGTATTTATAGAATATCTGATTTTATGCAAAAAGATACTAACCCACCAGAAAACTCTTATATCTGATCAACTTTATGCAATGTAGCAGGATATAAAACGAACATACAAAAACCAGTTGCTCTTTGTATGCCAAGGATGAACTTGCCAAGAGAGAAAGCAAGGGGGGCGGGGGGGAACAACCCCATTCACATAGTCTCAAAAAAAAAAAAAATCCAATGAAATAACTAGGAATAACTCTAACCAAGGAAGTGAAAGAACTCCAAATGAAAACTTGAAACACTGAATTAAGAAAACAAACAAGGCCCAACTAGAAGATGAGAAGACCTCCCATGAGCATGATTCAGTAAACCAATTACAGAAATGGATACATTACTCAAATCTACGGGTTCAATGTAATTCCCATAAAAATCTAATACACCAAAGAACTGGAGAAAACAATCCTCAAACTCATAAAGAAGAACAAAGACCCAACCAGCCACTACAATTCTAAGCAGCAGCAACAATGCTGGAAGTATCACACTACCTGACTTCAATTGTGTTACAGAGCCTTAGTAACATGAATGGCATGGCACTAACACAGAGCCTGATATACAAATCAATAGAATAGAATAGAGGACCCAGAGATAAATGTGGGGAACCACATAACCTCCTTAATTTTAGACAAGGTAACAAAAACATATATTGGAAAAAAGCCTCTTTAAAAACTGGTGCTAGAAAAAACTGATGGGAAGTAGATCCTTATCTCTATATATAAACTTCAATTGAAAATGGACCAAAGACCTAAACATATGACCAGACACCCTGAAACTACAAGAGAAAAATACAGGGAAAGCACATCAAGATGTAACTCTAGGGGGCTAGAGAGATGGCTCAGCAGTTTTAAACGCACTGGCTGCTGCTCTGGGAGAAACCCTGGTTCAACACCCACACGGCAGCTCACAACTGTCCAAAACTCCAGTTCCAGGGACTCTAATGCCCTCTTCTGGCCTCTGCGGGCACCAGGTATATACTTGGTGCGTGGACATATGTGCAGGCAAGATACCTGTACACATGAAACAATTAAAAACTTTTAAAGATAACGACATAGCTAAGGACTTTCTGAAAAGAACTCCAGTGGGTCAGGAAACAATAGCAAGAATTGACAAGTGGGACTGAGATGTACATAAAAATATCATAAAGGCATCCATAATTTCTACTTAATAAATGAAGCAACAGAAAAAAATGCAAGAAAATTACAGAAATGGCTAAAATAAAACAGAAGTTACCTTGAAAGAAACTGTGATTCTTGAAGAAAAATACAAACTCAGATATTTGAAAACATCAAATTTTCTGTACAATTAATAAAGTAAAAAAGGCAGATGAATTATAAGACCCCATTACCCCCAAATATCCCCCTATGAAAATACATGCATGTGTAAAAGCTACACACGCATATGCTTATATACATATAAAGATGAATATAAAAATTCAGTTATGTTGCATCAAGAGAATAATTTCTAAGTAGGAATACAACAAGTGAACTAAGACCCAGAAAAACATATTATAGGCACATTAGCTAAATGACTTGCTAAATTCCAAGGGCAGGGAAATTTACAACAGTAGTCCCCCATTATACAAGGAGGAGAGAATCATTTCCAAAATACCTAGTGGATATCTGAGTGCTCAGATAGCAGTGAACCTATCTACTTTGGTTTTCTTCTCTATGTACACATTTCTGGTAGAGTTTAATTTATAGATTAAGAGATTAACAATAACATGATAAAATGGACAACTATAACAAATTTTAATGCTACTGGCAGCATCTTCTCTCCTGTACCCTTAGGCCATTATTAAACAAAGGGAAGCTTACTTGATTACAATGACTGTGATGAAGTGTGGACAGCCTGAACCACCGGGAACTCCTGCCCAGACAGGACACAGTGACAGCAGGAGGTTTCATCACACTACACAATTTAAACTTTTGAATGATTTATTTCAGGATTTCCTACTTAATACATCTGAGCCACAGTTGACCATGAGTAAATGAAAATGCAGAAAGCAAAACTACAGGGAATGAGGACACCAAATAGATGATACCGTCCTTCAGCACAGCCTTATGGAAAGTAACGTGGTGATAAGTCAAATAGTAGTGAGCATATTCAATCCCTACTTACATAAAAATACAGCTAAGGAAATATTACATAGAATTAAACTGAAGAGGGGAAAAGTATTATCTACAGAATACTTTCAAGGCTATTTTTAAAAATGTAATCTTTATTTTGGTTATTTTATGTGTATGAGTGTTTTGTCTGCTTGTATTTCTGTACACCTCATGTGTGCCTAGTGGCTGAGGAGGCCAAAAGAGGACTTCAAATACTCTGGAACTGGAGTTGTAATCTACCATGTGGATGTGGAGAATCCAATCTAGGCCTCTGGAAAAGCAGCTCTTAACTGCAGAGCCAACTCTCCAACTCCAGCAATGCTATCTTTAATTATGAAAAAATTGAAAAGTTCACAAGTCTATGTGGTGGTTTGAACAAAAATAGGGAGTGGCACTATTAGGAGGTGTGGCTTTGTTGGAGTGGGTGTGGCCTTGTTGGAGGAAGTGTGTCACTGTGGAGGCAGGCTTTGAGGTCTCATATATGCTCAAACTACGTCCAGTGGTTCAGACCACTTCCTGTTGCCTGCAAGTCAAGATGTAGGAATCTCAGCTCCTTCTCCAGCACCATGTCTGCCTACATGCCACCATGGTGAACCATGATGATAACAGACTAAATTTCTGAAAATGTTAGCCATCCAAATGAAATCTTTTATCTTAATAAGAGTTACTGTGGTCATGGAGTCTCTTCACAGCAACAGAAACCGTAACTAAGATAGCCTAAAAACCAGGAAATGATAAAGCAATAAATTAGTTATAGCCTATAAAGAGAAAAATGTGGACCACATCAGCATACAAATATACAAAATTATTTTTATATTATTTTCATCTTCAGTTAAAACAAACTGCTGTGCAAATCAGAACTCTTCAATGGACCCACAGAACCCACATAAAAGCCAGGTACCCACAAAAATGTTGGGTGAGCTTCCCACCTGTAACTCCAGCTTCACAAGGGAGACAGGATCCATGCAGCAAGCTGGCTAGCTAGACTAGCTGCATTAGCTCTGAGTTTGACTGAGACCATGCCTCAATGAAGAAGGTGGAAGATCAATTGAGGAAGATGCCTGATGTCAACCTCAAATCCCTATTCATTTGCTGCATGCACATGTGCACCCCAGATACAAGTGGACTTGCATTATATACACATGTGCATTATGCACACATGGAAAGAATAAAAAGAGGATGTAAATGAATTTAAGTAATTCATCTAGCAATAGAACAGGGCTTAGTTCTTTATTGTTACATGACAAACTACCCCAAACTCAATGGTTTTCAATGAGAAATATGTACTGTCTCACTCAGCTTTTGAGCCATCAGGAATTTGAAAGGGGCTTTGTGAAGTGTTCTGCCTCAAAGCATCTTCTGAGGTTTCCATGGACCATAACATCTGGGAAGTCCCATCTGGAATTTGGAGATCTTCTAGTAGGGCTCCTCAAGCAGCCTAAAGGCCTCTTCTATACCTGTCTCCCAGAGCTGCTTACAAAAGGGCATGTTCCTCTAGAGAAAACAAGAAAAACCTGCACCTCTCATAACAGTCTCAGAGTAATGCTGTCATTTCTGCTACTCGGTTAGACCAGTACACCAATTCTGGTACAGAGTGTGTTAATGGTAAGCATACCATCAGGCAGGGACGCTGAAAATGATGGAAAAGGCTGGCTATTATACCCTCCAACCCTTGGTAAGGTGATGTTTTACACTGAATTCACTTGCCAATGTCCAAACACCCGAAAAGGTCATCAGGACCTCCACCTTTAATTCCGATCCAGGTATCAGGCTGTCCTTTGCCTGTGCTTCCTCGGCCACTCCCTAGGATGGCTTCAATTGTGCTATGACCTGTGACAACAGCACTTGGCAAACGAGAGTATTTGTTCCAAATCTGGCCATAGCTCTTCACTCACTGTCTAGAGCTGCTTTTATAGTACAACGGTAAAAAAAAACTCACAAAGCCACACTACTTACTGTTTGGCTTTAAACAGAAAGTAGTATCTTTATTTTTTCTTTATGTGTATGGGTGTTTTTATTATGCCTGAGCTAAAGAAATCAGTTAACTAACTTAAAGACTTTTTTATTTTTGTCAGATACAGATAACCCTATACATAATCCTGTTCAAAAATGGGAGAGGGCCAGGGATACAGTTCAGTGGTAAAGCATGTGCTTAGCAAGTTTGAGGCCTTGGGTTCAATTCTCTGAGTTTGAAAAAGGAAAAATGGAAAATACGTACAAGCAGGTCACTGAAATCCAGCCAAGCATAACTTCATTCAAAATTTTTACAAATGTATACACATATAATTATACTTTTTTTTTTTTTTTTTTTTTTTTTTTGGTTTTTAGAGACAGGGTTTCTCTGTGTAGCTTTGCGCCTTTCCTGGAGCTCACTTGGTAGCCCAGGCTGGCCTCGAACTCACAGAGATCCGCCTGGCTCTGCCTCCCGAGTGCTGGGATTAAAGGCATGCGCCACCAACGCCCGGCATAATTATACATTTTTAGTTTGTTATTTGTATTTATGTGTAAGAGTCTCTCTTATGTGTGGAACTAGCAATACAGCCATCAGTTACGTGGGTGCTGGGATCCAAACTCCAGTCCTCTGAAGAACAAGCACTCTAACTACAGAGCCATCTCTCCAGCCGCTAGGTATGTATTTACAAGTATAAAATAATGTACTTCCCCACAGCTTTCTCAATCAACCTCGGTATTATTTCCCCTCCCTCCTCCCCACCTGTTCAAAGCTCCCTTTCCTGTTTCCCCCTCATAGCCCCTGTGTCCTTATTCTCTCCCTCCTATAGCTCCTCCTCCTCCTCACCCCCATACCCCTTCATAGCCCCTGTGTCCTTATTCTCTCCCTCCTACAGCTCCTCCTCCTCACCCCCATCCCCCTTCATAGCCCCTGTGTCCTTATTCTCTCCCTCCTACAGCTCCTCCTCCTCACCCCCCACCCCACTGTGGTTTGTGGCGTTATTTTGTTTATTCTCTAACAAATAAAATTTGCCTGAAGATCAGAGGACAGGGCCAGCCACTCCATTAAGCATAGAGGCCAGGCAGTGGTGGCACACACCTTTAATCCTAACACTTGGGAGGATGGATCTCAGTGAGTTCAAAGCCACCCTGGACTACACGAGATTAATCCAGTCTAAATGAGAAACAGAGCCAGGCAGAGGCGCCTCACATCTTTAATCCCAGCACTTGAGAGTCACATGCCTTTAATCCCAACACTATCAAGATTGAGATGGGAAGTTATATGGCTGGGCAGAGAAAGGAATATAAGGCAGGAGGAGACAGAAGTTTGGCGCCCTTTAGGCTGAGGACTCGGCATTCCGTCTGAGGATTCGTGGAGACAGGATCTTCCCCTTTCGGCTGAAGAGTTGGCAACGTGAGAAGTGACTGTGGCTTGTTTTCTCTGATCTTTCAGCATTTACTCCAATATCTGGCTCTGGGTTTTTATTATAAGACCAGTTAGGATTTGAGCTACAGTGGTTCCTTTTTATTTTCCTAATTTCTGTGGTTATTCCAAGTCATATACTCATATCTTAAAAGATTTGGAGGTAGGATCTACAAATTAGAAAATCATGTGGCATTGTCCCAACCCTCAAGAGCCATAGACTAACAAAAACCCTGGTTCCAACATTAGAAACCACTTCAAATTGCTGTTCAGGGAAGTCAAGAGACCCCCCCCCCAAAACAATATTGCCCTTGGTAGCCACACAGAACTTGAAAGCAAGACCCTATTATTGAAGATACCACATACTAGAGACACAGGACTTCAAGGAATTGAACTACAACTGACCAAGACACTTCTCTGAGGACGGGCTCTCACAGTATCAGAGGGTGTTATGCCAGCCGGCAAGAGAGAGAAACCATGGGCAGTTCTACTCAGCTGTAAAGCCTACGAACCACAACAGTGATTAGAACAGCAAGCTATCCACAACAGTGCAATAGCAGCCCTTTCATCTTGGTGGTAACAAACAGCGGTCTAAATGGACGTAGAAACCACTCAGCAGAAGGAAATTCATGTAAAGCTAGCCAGTGATCTGTGCTTGGAGCAGTCACAGACCTGAGAAAAGAACCTTCAACTGCCATGTTCCTAAGTCAATATACTTTCTAACTGTATTCTAAATACCTTTGTACCGATAAATAATGTAGCGCTCACATCTTATCCCAAACAGTCGACTGGGAACTGTTTCTGGTGGAGGCAGAATGGAGTCTTAGCAAGCTTACAGTTGTGGCTTGCTTAGGTTGTGGGATAGGGATCCCACAATAACTTATTCTCTGCATTCTGACCAGTTATGGGTCTCTGGAATAGTCTACATCTATTGGAAGAAGATTGTACAATTCTCTAAATATTGCACAAAATTCTCAAAAGCTAAATATATATATATATACAAAAAGGAAAAGAAATTCAAGCAGGCAACAGTCATAAGCTCCTTGCTAAGACTATTCTTCCTCCACCAGAAATAGTTCCCCATAGATAAGGTCACCAACTTTGAGGCTCAGCCCTTTGACTCATTCTTTTCCATGAATGTTAGCACACGCTGAGCTGCCTCATCAGCTACTTCCTACTTAGATAAGTCTGGGAGGAGAGGCCTCTTTGCATTCTGTGTTATGTGCACCCCTTAAGTTCAAGGTGGCATGAATCTTCAAAACATAGTTTTCTTAAAACTTTACAGGTCTCTTAGTAGTCTCACTTTTTTGTTGTTGTTTTTTGGTTTTTCGAGACAGGGTTTCTCTGTGTAGTTTTGGTGTCTGTCCTGGATCTTGCTCTGTAGCCCAGGCTGGCCTCAAACTCACAAAGATCCGACTGGCTCTGCCTCCTGAGCACTGGGATTAAAGGTGTGTTCAACCACTGCCCAACCACTTTTTTTCTTTAATATCAATCTTGAAATTGTGTTGAAATGGTTGAAATGAGGATCATTTCCCTAAGATTCTTAGAAGTCCTATTATTTACTAAATGAATTCACTAAGAACACTATTAGCCTGTAAGACAGTAGGGCTCAAAGGAAACTCAGGGGATTCTGAAAATACATCTGACTGGAAGGTCTTCTGAGGCAGCACCTTTCTTAAGTATCAACAAAGGATTTTACAACCAAACTCTCACTCATCTTCTCCTCAGAACTTGTTTTCCGGACAGTGATTTGGACTGGAAGTAGCTTCTCCCTACAGCACCTCTGTTGGAGATGGAACCCAGAAACTTAGGCAAGCCGGGGAAGCACTCTACTACTATGCTAAATTTCTTAAAGTTTACATCATTTCCCGAGTGACAGTCTTCATGTTCGCTGATCCTTTTGTTTGTTTCTGAGTCTGATCTAACTGATGTAGTCCTGGCTGTCCCAGTTCTCACTAGGTAGACCAGGCTGGTCCTCAGCTTGCAGCCGTCCCTTTGCTTCTGCCTTCTGGGTGCTGGCTCACAGGCATTCACCACCCTCCGCACCAGTGCTCTCTCCACTCTTCTCTCTCTTCTCTCCCATCTACTGTAAGGAAGAAACTAGGCAGTACCTTCAACTCTCTGGGTGGTAAGTTGCTTGTCCGCATCACCCAGTTCACTACACACCTTTTCTATTTTGCACAGAACTATGGAGACCAGGCTAGAATGAGCCTCTTTCCTCAGTTTCTAATGAGACTCCCCCGAGTTTCCTTTGAGCACTAATTGGCAACCTCATCAAAGAACATGAGTCTACAGTTTCCTTAAAACCAGAGCTTCATGCTTTCACTCAAAAAAGTTAAAATAAAAACAAAAGTAAATAAAACAGGGCTATGGCTGGGGACGTAGCTCAGCGATAAAGAATTCGCACAGCACAAGTGAGGTCTAGGATCTATTTCACCACAGGAAAGAGAAAGGGAGGGGAAGGTCGAGGAATAGAGAGGGAAGGGGATGGGAAGACAGAAGGGGGGGGGGTTACCTAAAACCTTTGTCTCTACAACCCTATGAACTACAGCTTCCAATATACTTTTGAACCTAGGATAATTGATAGTATTGATCTCAGTCAACACCAGTCTCCCATAAGGAGAATATATCAAACACTATATCGACATGAATTCCTTCTCGTTTGTTTGGTGCTGTGGGACTGAAGGCAGCAGCTCACACGTGGCAAACACTTGCTCGACACTAACTCTACCCTCAGTCCTAACATGCATTCTTCCCCGGCATCTCACCATTTATTCTTTTTTTTTTTTTTTTAAAGATTTATTTATTTATTATGTATACAGAAGAGGGTGCCAGATCTCATTACAGATGGTTGTGAGCCACCATGTGGTTGCTGGGAATTGAACTCAGGACCTCTGGAAGAGCAGTCGGTGCTCTTAACCTCTGAGCCATCTCTCCAGCCCATCACCATTTATTCTTTAAGTGGTCCTGATGGTTGACTCTAGGGCATCATACATGCTGATAATCTATCAGTCTATCACTACGCCTCACTCTCAGCCCTAGCAACATTTCTTAATATGAAAACACCAAGGACATTTATAACACAGGAATTACTATAACTAAACCTCAGTGTCAATAGGTGACTTCAAAAAAGGCACTTAGCCACATTAAATGACCAGTGGTAACATATAAGCAAAAATGTTAAGCAAACACCATCATTTGATAAATATGTTATAGCACCTACCTACAATCAAATCAATGACATTTTCATGTGAGCAACACAGTGATTTCATTTCAAAGCACATAGATACTTGAGAATTAATTTTAACTAAGAACCTTGATTAATTCTAAGAAAATTGCATCTTGTATATTCAAGTCACTAAGCATTCATTAAATTATTTTTAAGAGACATATTTTTTTTCTACTTGAAAATTCATTTCTATAAACTCAGGAAGAGTAGCATATAATCTCCAGCCTGTTAACACCAAACTGGTTCTTATTTGAGTATTTCTTACCTCTTTAAAGATATAGATGTCTAAGTTTCACATAATTATATGAATATTATAAAACATTACACAGTAGTCCCACTAACCATGTAACCCACTAGATAGATATATCCTTTATATAGCAATTTAGAAAAAGTATCATTTTGACAGCACATCTCTAACCAATGGCAATTTTCTCCTAACCTGTTTCCCTTTCATTTTGACTTTGTTAACACTTTTTGTACAAAAACTGTTTTATGAACCCTAAAATTCTCTTCAGGCTTTTGTTTTTACTCTTTACTGAAAAGCTAAGAAGCTACCAGTTATGCACAAAGTTGATAAATACCCTACTAGCTTAATTAGCTAAAAACCAGAAAGAAGACATTTTTTTCTATGTACAAATGCAGGGATAAACAAATAGTGGTGTATCTATAAATGATATCTTACTCAGCAATGAAAGGAAGAATAAGCTGATGTTTATTACAGTATGGATGAATCTCCAAGTAAGTAAGTAAAAGAAGCAACTGGAGCACTTGAACCAGTGTGGTGGCACATGCCTATCCTCCCTGCACTCAGGAGACAGAAATCAGCTCAAATTTGAGGTCAGTCTGAGCTCCATAGCACCCGGCCAGTCTCCTGTCTTCTGTCTTCCCTTTCCCAACCCTCCCTTCCCCCTTCCCTCTCTACTCCTCGACCTTCCCCGTCCCTTTCTCTTTCCCGTGGTGAAGACAGATCCTAGAACCTCACTTGTGCTGTGCAAGTTCTTTATTGCTAGGACAAGTACCTAGGTGTTCAGTGGTAGATTATGTGCTTAGCGAATGTCAAGTCTGGAGGTCATTTCTTGCATCAAAAGAATGAATGAATGATGTGTGGATGAATAAAAAATGTTGCCTTTTTCTAAATTGCTGTTTTTCTCCTCACTTCTTGCTTGCAAAGAAACATCTGAAATAAGTCTTTACCTTTTGTTAACAGAGTGCATGGCCTGGAATACTAAAATTCCAATCCATATCTACTAACATACATGGCACTGAAGGTTAATGCAATACTCTAGGTTAACCTTGTCTGTCACTGTCTTCTCCTTCAAGGTTCAAAAGTATATTGGCTTGACTGCCTTGCCTTCCTTCCCTCTCTTCTTTGCTCACAATTTCTTCCTTTACTCCACATGGCCCATCCAGGACCATTACCCCTCTTCTATTGTAACACCTAGGACGCTGTTTTCCTGTGGGTGTGGCCTGCTAGACTCTGTGTTTGGCATCCTGAAGTGTCACGGTGTAACAGTGCACACAGAAATCCCTGGCCTCTTTCAATCTAAGGAATTGTGTCTTTCATTAGTTCTGGTAAATGCCAATGATTAGCATGGATATTCTCATACCTAGTCCATGTTTTTAATATTTCTTTTGGATTTTTTTTTTCAGACAAGATTTTCATTATATGATTCAGAGCAGCCTGGAATTTACTCTCTGGAACTCTAAACAGAATATCACAATCTCGTCTATTTTTCATGAGGTTGTGAACAGCTTCTAACTAGCTTTATATGCTAATCTAATCTACCACTTATTTTTTAACTTGTTACAATTTTCATTTCATTTCATTTCTTTTCTTTTCTTTTCTTTCTTTTTTTTTTTTTGAGGATCGAACCCAGGCCTTGTGCTTGCTAGGCAAGCACTCTATCACTGAGCTAAATCCCCAACCCCTATTTTCATTTCTGATGCAATTGATTGCTGTTTAAATATGCCTGGTCACTTTCATAATCTCCCACTTTATAAAAATACTTACATACTGGATATTTCTAACAGCTGAAATTTTAAAGATTATAGTTTTTTGGTGTTTCTATTGAGTCTTGATCACAGTACCTTGATTTTCACCCTTACATTTTGTGATTTTCATTAAAAAAATTATAAGCATTTGTTAGAGCCTTAACTATAATTATCCTATGGTAGCATATGTTCCTCCACAGAGAATCTAAGAGTATTACAGAACTATAGCCACGTTTGATGAAACTTCTCCGTTTGTAGAGTTTTAGAACTGTGAAAATATTACAAACCGAAGCTCTAAAGTTCAATAAAGTGAAAGCTCATAACCAGGGATTATTAGCAGAGCTCTTCCCTACACTTAGATCTGAAGCCTCTGCAGATGGCCTCTGACCATCCTTCCTACTTTACTGTAGGACACAACAAGTTTTTTCTCTAGGACCCAGCCATCATGTACAGAAGTTATGTCAACAGGAAGGTGTTGAAGGAAAACGCTGTTCTCGGTGTTACAGCAGAAGAGGGGTAATGGTCCTGGAAGGGCCATGTGGAGTAAAAGCAATTGTGAGCAAAGAGAACGGGCTAGACAAGTGAGTTAGGCCAGAACTGGGAGGAGGAGCAATCCCAAACAAGGTTAAGCTAACGTATTGTGCTAACTGTAGTGCCAATCCCTACCCAACTACTCCAACAGGCAGCTGAATTTAAAAAGTGCCTTATTACCAAGGAAGCCAGTGGGAATACGAAGGGCCGGCTTGGGGAGGGGAACTCAGATCTCTGTCATCTCCACCAGCACCTGAACCCAACTCCAGGAAAGAAAACTCATTTCAGTCCATCCCTTGTCTTCTGCAAAAGGATGTGGAAAAGCCTTTGCTGGTGTGAGGATACTTTCTCTGTTGGCACTTTGAGGATGTCCTCAAGTATTCAGTAACTTAACACCCATTTACCTAATACAAGACACTTGTTTTGGTCCTATCTCCAAAGGTTTTTATTTTCTTACACATTCATCCATTTGTTTTAAAGGGCATTTTGCTTGCTTGGTAAAGGGAGGAGATCTAATTCTTGTCTGCACACTACTGCAAATGGAATTATTTTTTCAAAAATGCTTTGTAAAATTTCAGGTTGGGTTAGTATATTTATTATTGTTAAACTTTTAATGTTCAATAGAGTTAGCAAATTGTCAAGAGAAATGATAATCCAGATCTTGGACTATTATTATCTCACCTCAGTAAGCTTGTGTCTTCTGCAAATCTGTTCCAATGCTTGCAGCTTTCAGTCACTGGTCAGCACAGTTCTGACAACCAGAAAAGGCTCAGAATTAATTCTGTAAACTGTATAGGAAAGATTATACAGCAAATCTAATACTGTTTCCCATACTTTTCAATTATAGAATGAGTTACAAATTATATTCTCTAGCATAATCAAATACAGGCAAAACTAAAAAATCTCTACCCAACTAATCCAATAGACAACTAAATTTAAAAAGTGCCTTATCATCAAGGAAGCCAGTGGGAATATGAAGGGCTGGCTTGGGGAGGGGAACTCAGATCTCTGTAATCTCCACCAGCACCTGAACAAAACATCAGGAAAGAAAACTCACTTCAGCCTATCCCTTGTCTTCTACAAAAGGATGTGGAGAGCCTTTGCTAGTGTAAGGATATTTTCCTCTCATCAGTCTGCAAATGTTAGTTCTGTTATTTCACAGAAAAACAAAAACACAATTTTGAAACATCATAAAGAACATCTGGGTTTTTGCTTTTGACAACATCATTAAAAACTGTACATGCCAGAGTTTGTTCTTTTCTTTTTTAATGTTAATATTTGTGTGGGGGTGGGGAAGGGATTGTGTCTCAGGTATGTAGATAGAGGTCAGAGGACAACTATGAAGTTGGTTCTCTCTTCCATGTTTTTGTGGGTTCCAGTGATCGAGCTCAGCTTGTCTCAGGCTTGAATGGTAAGCATCCTACATGATGAGCCTACATGACAACCAAGTTTTGTTCTTTTTGACCCTGCCATACTTTCAATTCAAATCTTTTTACTCAGCCATTTGGGAACATCTAATATTTATCTCTATATCAATAACAGTTTGTGTATATATCCCTGTGCTGGCTAGTTTTATGTCAACTTGACACAAGCTAGAGTCACTGGAAAGGAGAGAAACTCAATCGATAAAATGCCTCCATAAGATCTGGCTGGAGGGCATTTTTTAAATTAGTGATTGATGGGGAGGGCCCAGCCCACTGTGAGTGGGGGCATCTCTAGGTTGGTGGTCCTGGGTTCTATAAGAAAGCAGGCTGACCAAGCCATGAAAGCAAGCCAGTAAGCAGCAGTACCCCTCCATGGCCTCTGCATCAGCTTCTGCCTCCAGGTTCCTGACCTGTCTGAGTTCCTGTCTTGATTTCCTTCAATGATGAACAATGATGTGAAAGTGTGAGCCAAATAAACCCTTTCTTGCCCAAGTTGGTTTTGGTCATGGTGTTTGATTATAGCAATAGTAACCCTAAGACAATCCCCTCTCAGAAATCAGGAAAAACTTACACCTCTCTCTTTTAGTACACTGCTCTTGCATGAAGAACATATAAACCACCAATCTGGAGTCCACATCTTCATTTTCCAAGCAGCCACTACAGGTTTAAACTGAACCTCAGCTCCTGATGTTCTTTCTTCTTCAAGGTGAATGCTTATCCTGCAGTAATGTATAGTAATAATAATATTAGTAGTAGTAATAATAATAATAATAATAATAATAATAATAAACAATTTATGTTGGGAGTCATATGGACCTGGGTTTAAATCTCAAGTCTCCTACTTAATACCTACATAAACTGAAACAAATTACTTGAAAAGTTCTCTGAACCTATAAAAAAAATCATAGGTTGCAATGTCTAGATCAAATGACACAACAGCAATGAAAAAATAAATGCCAGCATAGCATTAAACTGCAGCATAAATTGTCATGTCCCTTCACCCCCAATTTTCTTCCCTACTCTTCTCCTGCCTCTTTCTCCCCGCTCCTCCCTCTGTCTCAAGAGGTTCTTGCTCTGTAACCCAGGATGACCACAAGGTCACCATTTGCCTACCACCACCTCACCAGTGCTGGGATTACCAATGTGTGAGGGCACATCTGACTCAGGGAACTACTATTATGATTGGCGCTCTTCTATATAATTTTGTATGTAATTTTTACTTAATTCAATCTGTCCAAAAGGCCTTTCCAGAGTAAATTTTCTTAAGTCAGAGACTTGATCAACTTGCTCTGAATGATTATCAATATTCAGCAACACAAAATACACTCTCCAAAAAGCAACACACCCAAACTCTACTGACCAACAAACCACACACCACTCTATAGTCCAAATCTATGTCTAAAAACCACTAGAAAGTTCCTTTTACAGCTGGAGAGATGGCTCAGTGGTTAAGAGCACTGCCTGTTCTTCCAGAGGACTCAGGTTCAATCCTCTGCACCCACATGGCAGCTCACAACTGTAACTTCAGTTCTAGGGGACCTGACACCCTGACACAGACATATATGCAGGTAAAACCCCCAATGTACTAAAAATAAAAATAAAATAAAAAAAAGAAAGTTCCTTTTAGTGTGTGGTGATATTCCCAAAGTGTAAAAAGGTAGTGCAAAAATTCTTTTAGTTCTTTTTTAGTTTTCTTCTATCATTTATTTAATTTTGTGGTCGAACATGCAAATATGCATGATTCTGAGGTCAAAATATAAGCAGTCTTAAGGGAAAGCTCTTTTATTGTTGGCATCTTCTCCTGCCTTGAGTATTCTATGGGTGATTTGGAAGGGCACCACCTACCTAGAGACTGTCCTATTATTGATTGTTTGGTTGCACTACACTACAGTATATCCGGTCAATCTCCTGTAATGGGTACTTGAAATGTTTCTAATTCTTTAATTAAGTGTGATGGCTAATATTAAATGTCAACTTGGTGAGACATGACTCAGGGAGTCCTGTGAGGGAGTTTCCAGAAAGGACTAGGAAGAGGGGCGACAACTCTCCCTCAGAAGGAGCCACCTTCCTACACTGGCCCAAATATAGGGAAGAGAGGACTAGGCAGTGTGGCTGGGGCTGCTTTTGCTTCTTGCTAGTGAGTATGGCTGCTGCTGCTGCTGCTGCTGCTGCTGCTAGTGCCACCATATTTCAGAGCTCAGACTCTTGCTCCTTTGGCCTTCCAGAATTGAAATCCAGAGATCCTCCAAGAATCTTCCAGGCCTTGAGCACCAAATTAAGACAGAGGCACCCAGTTCCATAGATCGAATAACTACTGGGTTCTTAGCCTCTCCAGCATACAGACAGCCAGTTTGAACTACTCACCTGCTAACATGTCAGCTACCTGAATGAATCTTTTAAAATGTATGTTGATTTTGCTGGTTCTATATACCAGGGCATCCTGTCTAACACAAGCAGTGCTCAGGGACCAATAGTAAAGACCTGTGAGAGTGTGTTTCTTAGTGCTTTTAGAATAGATTACTAAAAGTTGAATGTCTATGCTAAAGGACACATGCATGTGATTTCCTGGATACTGCAGGATTCCTTCCCAGAAACTTTGTGTTAATGTACCCACGTTTACCAGCAATGTACCCATGTGCCTATTTTCCCACCAGCTGAACAGCAGAACTTCTAGAATTTGCTGAGAATTGCTTGAGCGCAGCTTTAATTTTGTGTGTATATACATTTGGAGGCACGAAGTTCATTTTGGTGGTCTCTGCTATCATTCCATGCCTTAAGTTCTGAGACAGGAATGCTCACTGATCCCAGGGTTCATCGACAGGCTAGGCTGGCTGGCTGGCTGGTTAGCTCCAGGGATTCTCCTATCTCTACCATGCCCCTTCTCCTTAGCCCCCGACTCCTCCCAGGGCTGGCGTTGCAGAAACAAGCTACTCTTCCTGGCTTTATGTGGTTGCTGCTCCAAACCCAGGTCCTAACGCCTGCAGAGCAAGCATGTTACCAATGGAGCCATCTTCCAGCCCTCATGAGTCCCAGTCTGAAGAGCACAGCTGTCACTGAACTTGTTTTTGTGTGACTGAAGCTGGAACCTCTTTTATCCTGCTTCATCTGATTTCTCTTCCTGTGAGGTCTCTTTTCAAATCTTTGGTCCATGATTTGCCTAGATTTTCAGAAACTGGTTTTGACTAACATTAGCTTCAAACATTTCCCCACTTGAGCATTTGTCTTTGCTTGTATCTTTCACCACGTAAATACTTTTCTTCAATGCATTGGGATTTATCCTGATTTCCTCGCCAGTGAGTCATGGTTATAAAAACCTTGGCTTAGGCTTTCATACTTCAGCCAGGTTATACCACAGCTGTTTTGCTCAGGGTTGCTCTTGAGATGTCTTTTGCCAGCCTCTTTTCTTCCTGGAAACCCAAGGGAAACTTTCTACATCGTCCTGAAAGTTTCACTAAGCTCTAACTGGAAGCTGATCACTTTGGACCAACGTTCCTAGTACACAGGCTCTCTCTTTTAAAATGGGGTGGGGGAGGCATTGACTACAGAGTTGGTCGTGCTAGGCCACCACTGTGCCACTGACACCTCCAGTCTGAAGGTCATTTTAGTATGAACACTTGAGACTTCTCTATTTAAAGAATGCTTCCACAGATAGAAGTTTACATATCAGCCCTACTATTACTCTTCTTCTTAGGAACTTCAATCTTTCATCTTTCATCTTAATAACTCCTAGAGTCATGATGTGACTCTGAAGCAGAACACCCACCTAAAGTATAAGGCTCTGGGTTCAATCCTTAGCATAATACACATCTGTCTCCATCTCTTTGCTGTGTGTGCACACACATCTGTGTAACTTTTTATTCTCCTCTTCTTCTCCTCCTCCTCCTCCTCCTCCTCCTCCTCCTCCTTTTGGCTGTTTTCATGACTTCTGTTAGTGCCCCTAACTTAGTGTGATCTTTTCTCCCTTAGGTACCTTAGGGTTTAGCTTCATTTTAACAGATCTATTTTCTTAGTTCAGAAAATTCATCTTCACATCTTTTTTGTTTTTGCTCTTTTGGATGTACATGTCTGCAAATGTTTTTCATCCAGGCAAGAGTATTGCACTGTAGTTTTCTTTAGCTCTGCTACTGAATGTTCTAAGCAGTTTTATTGGCAGCTGAAATGTTTGGACTTCCCATTCGCTTTCTACTGAAGTAACTTGACATGAATGTTGTCTGCCATCTTCTGTTCATTTTTGAAATGATTTCTTTTTCCTAAACCAGATGACAGTACAGACAGACAGGAAGGAGGGATATGAATGGCTTACTGATTTCTTAGTCCAATGGTACTTCATTAACGGATTGTGTGTTTGTTTTCTCTTGGTCACTTTCACCAATGACCCCCTTCTGGGTGGGAGGCAGGCTTACCCACGGTCTACTCAGCTTCAACAGACCCTTGACTTCTTCCACCTCTTCTTCTTGACCACCATCTCACTATCTGGGGGCTCCATGCTCACTCCTTCAAGGCTCCCCCCTTTTCCTAGAATCAGTACATTTTTGAGACTGCCTCTTGGGCACACACGCTTTTGTCCAACAGGTCTCACATATCTCAGTATTTCCTTGGTCTTCTATCCTGCATGGCAATCATTTTTGCCCACAGAGCCAGCTTCCTGCCCCTTTATTTTTTCTTACATCTTTTGTAGTTTTCTGTATGACGGCTGCTCGTGTCCTTGAGTAAATAGATATTTTAAAAATTCTTCACTGAATTTAACTTATACAATCTCCTTCATCTAAATACTTTTCCGCCTACCTTCTGCCTTGTCTTACTCTTTTTAGGGGGTTGTGGGCACTGTTAGGAATTGAACTTGAGCTTTACACCATGCTTGGGAAGTGCTCTACCACTGAACCACATCTCAAGCCCCTCCCTTCATCTTGTACTAAGATGTGAAACATTTACATTTAATTAGTACACCCTAGCCCTCCCTATTCTATTATTAACAACTATTTAATTATCATTACTGTCCTCTACTATTTCATACTTATGCTGCACGTCCTTTATATAACAACTTGAAATTCCTTTTTTAAAAAAAAACCTGATGCACACCTAACACTCACATGGGACATCAACTACATGGACTTCTCCCCAAATCCTGATACACACCTAACACTCACATGGGACAGCAACTACATGTATTTCTCCCTGAATCAGGCTCTGTACGTCACTGGGTGTCCTAGGCTTCAGTTACAAGATTGCCCATTTAGCAGGTTAAGGACTGTCACTTACTTTCAACACCAGTTACAGAACCTAGGTTGTTACCTACACTTCTGAGCAACCAGTTATGAATTAGAGGTTTGCAAAACACATCCACTAGGGGCCAGTAATCTGCTAGAACTTACCAAACTCAAGACAGTGTCTTTGTATTGTAATGTGGCCCATGTAGGAAATAACATACGAAGGTAAAAACAGTCCACTCCAAAAGTCCTGGCCTCAGGAAAAATAACCATAGCCCATAACCAAATCTACAGATCTGCCCCACCTCCCATCCTGGTTTTTGTCTCAACCTTTCTATAACTTATGGCACTGCTATGGGCGAGGAAAAGGCAAACTGAGAATGTCTATTTCACCAGATTTTGCCAAAGCTACAAATGACTTCACATTCCCATAAACTTACATATATAAATGTCTTTTTTTTTTTTTCTTAATGTGGGGTTAGGGCAAGTCTTGAGAGCTAGAGCCAAGTTTTACAGCAGAAAATTCCAGTAACGCTAGCATCAATATACTCTAAAGGCTCTGACTTAGGACACCCAAACAGGAAGGATCTCTAGAACAAAGGGTAAGGATGATGGGCAAAGCCTCCAGGCCCTGCCTAGACTCATCCCCATCCCAGCACTTCCATGGACTATCCAGGAACACCATCACTTAGGGGTTTTATGGGGGCTCAGCTATTCTGGCATGAGATGATTAAATAATTGCCACTAGGGACTAAATTCAAAGACTCTTTCACTAGGGAGGGGAGTGACTCCTGGAGATTCCAATTAGTCTGTGCATGTGCTAGTACACACATAAGGCTAAAGGACAGCCTCAAGTGCTCTTCCTCGGGTACCACGCATCTTGTTTTTGAGACAGGGTCTCTCAGAGGCTAGAGCTCAACAAGTAGGCTAGGCTGCTGGCAAGGGGGCTCCAGGAACCCACAATACCTGCCTCCATAGCAGTGGGATTACAAGTTTGAGTCACTAAATCCAGCTCTTTTACTTGGGTTCTGGGGACTGAATGCCTATCTTCATGCTTGCAAGGTAAGCACTATCCAGTTGAGCTATCTCCCCAGCCCTGGAAGTTCTATATTTGATGACATAGTTGGTTCATCAGGCAATCATCCGCAATCTTACAATCTTCCCAATCTTACAATCTTCTGTCTAGCTTACATTTGCTGGAAGGTGTCATACAGGCTGCCGAAGGGGAAAAGTCATTAAGTATTACCCACTTGTGGAATCTATGAGCTATAACATTTGGCCTGGAAGGCGTGCCCATTGGTACAGTAGTGGCATAAATATTATAGGGTTAACCGACAACTTTCTGCTTGGACTTAAGACCCATTTCACAGCAGGAATGTCTGGTACTTTAAAACTAGGCAAGAACCCATGGCTCGGGAGGTCATATGTCCTACCACTATTATTTTGCTAAAGGAACATGTCATCAAACTGCCTTCTATATACTTATCCTTATATCCATACACCAGTGTAACTCTCACCCCTTATTATTTCTTTACACAGTAGATGGAAGTTAACACAAAGACTCACAACTGGTCAAGTTCAGAGAATAAGTTAACTGTGGAGTGCTCAGACCTAAATGGGACTTCTACACCACACCCCTTACCACCATCCCTCAAGACTCAGGGAACACTGCAGAAAAAGACTCAATAAGATTAACAGCCAGAGGTCTGGAGGCCTGCTATGAAATGGACATATCTTCTGAACATGACAAAGCCACTGCACTCATGACCTCATAGTAGCTGTGATTGTGGGCACAAGATATGCATAAGTTCAAGTCAATCAACACTCCAGCATGGAAAGGGGAGGGATGCACAAGGCTCCACCCCTAGCCAAGGTGCTATGGACAGTAGATAGCTTCTGGGAGAAGAAGAGTAGTCCTCTTCAGTGACATGGCCTAGGGCAAGTTGCCTATATGCCAGTGGATGGTAACGTATACCCCATACACCTATGGGCAGTACTAAAAGGACTGAGTGGGGAAAAGAGAATGGATGGGGATGAGTTGGAGGAGGTAGTGAGGATGGATATGATCTAACTCCATTACATTATATTTGTGTATGAAATTACCAAAGAACAAAACAATTTAAATTCATTTATGACTTTCTCTGACTATAAACTTCATGCAATTTCTTCAACAAAAGAACCTATCAATCAGAATAACTTGAATCCATGTTCCTAAGACATGGCTACTCATGTTCAGATCAGGGACAGTACTTTCATTCCTCTAAAACAGACTTCCTGACAGTGGGTTATATTTTTCCTATCAGACTACATAACTCTAAAACCATTATTTCCATCTTTTCATACTGGAACTATCACGAAATATATGTAATGTTTACAACTTGATTTTATGTTGAACATTTTCCAAATCATTTACTGTTTGAAATTTGTTCTCTAGTATATCCCTTTAGGAAGCACTGAAATAATCCTGAAATCGTTTTGTGATTGAACTTTTTGGGAGACCACATTGGCCAGGAACTTACTATTTAACAGAGAATGACCTTGAACTCTGACCCCCCTACCTCAAGCTCCTTAGTGCTAAGATTATAGGTATGCCACCATATCTAGCAATGTCCTAAAATTCTTAAAGGACAGTCTGGTGATATGAATTACTGTATTTTCTTCAATAGTTTTAAAAACTGTTGCTTTATTATCTAGAATAAAATGTTGCTGCCCAAAGCACCAAATCCACATATTTTTTTTCCAAGTTACTTGGTTTTTTTTTTCCATGACTGAAAAAAGGTTCATTTTTAAAATCCAACCGTTTTACAAGACTACATCTCAGTGTTGTGTTAAGTGTTCTGGGCTGAGTTCCAGATTTTGGGGTGTCTTTATCCTTCTTTAGTGTTAAGTGTTCAGGAATTGTAGCTCTGACAGTTGTTGTAGTCCAATGCTTTGCTTTACAGATTTTATTATGACAAAATGAGCCCAAAGTTTACCATTTAAGCCACTTTCCAGCTTTCAATCTACCAACATTAAGTATACAATGTTATATAACCACCACTGAACTTCGGTTTACATGAGGGAAACGCTTCACTTGGCTGCCTGTCCTGTCCTGTTTTTTGTTTTTGTTTTTCTGTTGTTGTTGTTTGTTTGTCTGTTTTGTTTTTGTTTTTTAGTATAATCTCTGACTTGCTTGGAACTCACAGAGAGATCCACCTGCCTCTGCCTCCCAGACTCTGGGATTAAAGGTGTGTACTACCATGCCAGCTTTAGTCTTTTTTAGTTTTAAAAAAGATACTGAGTTCCTATTTCTCCTTTTTCTCTTATTGTACCGTCTATGGTGCATATTTACCATTTTCCAATTTGTCACTAAAAAGGCCTTTTCTCAAACATTCCCTGAGTTCTATCAGCCCTCACTTGTTATCCTTGTATGGTGTAGCTATACTACTTCTGAGATGGCGTTCTTTCTGATTTAATGTGTTTCTTTAAAGGATTTCATCTTATACTAGACACACTGGCTGACACCTGTAATCCTAGCGTTATGTGGATAGAGTCAGGAGGACCAAATCCAGCCAGCCTCAGCTACAAAACACACAAATCAAAGAACAACAGAAGGATTTCACCTTCACTACAATTTCTCTAAGCTGAAATACTTAAGATTATCAATTTTATCTGCTTTGTGGCCTCATTTCTATGGTATCTTTTCATAATATATGATCTAATGTATGAATTTTTATTTTTCTTATGATAATCTGTTATATATTTACATATTTTCCTGGATTAAAACAGGGCTCCTGTGTTAGTTTTATAGATGAGTTGGAGCTTTTGAAACTGCATTACCTAACTGACCCCTGAGTTGTTTTCAGTTTTGGTGGTGGTGACAAACAAAACTGCTGTAAGTATCTGCAGAGAAACAAATACAGGTTTTCATTTCTTGAGAGAAGAACATCATCATCCTAAGAGAAATGCAGATTAAGCCCACTGTAAGATCTCTCTCTCTCTCTCTCTCTCTCTCTCTCTCTCTCTCTCTCTCTCTCTCTCTCTCCTGTAACAGCAGAAATAAAAACAAACAAACAGGGGGTGGGGATTTAGCTCAGTAGTAGAGGGCTTGCCTAGCAAGTGCAAGGCCCTGGGTTCGGTCCTCAGCTCTGAAAAAACAAACAAACAAACAAACAAACAAACAATGACAGTTCCAAATGCTGGCTGCAGCTTTCTATGCACAGATGCATTTCACCCAGGACCTGATGGCTGTAGTAGTGTGCAGATGCATTTCACCCAGGACCTGATGGCTGTAGTAGTGTGCAGATGCATTTCACCCAGGACCTGATGGCTGTGGTCATGTGCAGATGCACCTCACCCAGGACCTGATGGCTGTAGTAGTGTGCAGATGCATTTCACCCAGGACCTGATGGCTGTGGTCATGTGCAGATGCACCTCACCCAGGACCTGATGGCTGTAGTAGTGTGCAGATGCATTTCACCCAGGATCTGATGGCTGTAGTAGTGTGCAGATGCATTTCACCCAGGACCTGATGGCTGTGGTCATGTGCAGATGCATTTCACCCAGGACCTGATGGCTGTGGTCATGTGCAGATGCACCTCACTCAGGAGCCGAAGGCTGTACTGTTTGCACTATACATTAGCAACAGCAGCCTTGTCCTTGCTGTGCATTTTTTTTTTTCATTCTCACAGGTTGTTTCTCCAATTATCCACACTTTTTTCATTAGACATAAAAGTTATCCCTAAAAACCCTTTCAAAAGGTTGAAACTCAACCCACCACGATGGTCACACCACCATGTACAGACCATTCTGGTAGTTCCAATTTTT
The DNA here is from genome assembly GCF_049852395.1 of Peromyscus maniculatus bairdii. Taxonomy (NCBI): domain Eukaryota; kingdom Metazoa; phylum Chordata; class Mammalia; order Rodentia; family Cricetidae; genus Peromyscus; species Peromyscus maniculatus. The sequence goes on along the minus strand of NC_134860.1, from coordinate 57,211,396 downwards.
CACAAGGATAAAGTTATAGTGATAGACCATAAAAATCTAGGCTTCTACCTTCTCAAGTGGGCACCCCAAGAACCCAGACTCCGGTCCAGTTGATGCAAACAGCACGAGGTTATTGAAGCAACTGTACAGTCGGGCTTCCCTTGTCCTAAGGGCAGGAGTCGCATCGCACTGCAGCTACATAGGTACTTTTAAAGGAAAAACCCACAAAAGCCACAAGATTACAATTCCCATACAATTTTGTTTCAATTGATTTATGTCTAGAGGCTAATTTCATAAGATCATGGTTTGATCACAGAGTGGATACAGTCATGTCCGCATGCACATTCTTCCCAAAACCTCAAAGGGGGTATCAGGGTGGGAGTGAAGTTTACACAAAGGTTACAGTGGTCCTTCCTGGAACACTTGCAGTTATCCCAGTCACAGTTGAGTGCATCTCTCTCTTTTTTTTTTTTTTTTTTTTTGGTTTTTCGAGACAGGGTTTCTCTGTGCAGTTCTGCGCCTTTCCTGGAACTCACTTGGTAGACCAGGCTGGCCTCGAACTCACAGAGATCCGCCTGCCTCTGCCTCCCGAGTGCTGGGACTAAAGGCGTGCGCCGCCGCCGCCACCACCGCCCGTCGAGTGCATCTCTTAATAGAAATCTCTTTATATTGTTACATTGTGGGAGGGGGGTAGTTGAGTAATGGCTGAGTCAGGTTGCCCTTGGAACTAGCTGTTTTTAGTTCCTCATTCTCTTGGGGCTTGGGAGGTGTAAGCCTGAAGGGTTAGGGTCTTTCAATAGGAGAGTATAACTCTGATTTCATTTCCTCAGGACTCTCCAAGAAAGGTCAAGATAGACTTCTTTGCTGATGCATCTTGGCAAGGTGCTTCTTGAAAAATGATGCAAACCTACCCGAATCAGTTACTAAGGACTTTTATCTTCTTATATCCCAGAGGTATTTATCTTGGAAATTTAAAAAATAATTTCAACTGATTCCATATGTCCTTTATTTTTACAAGCTCTTGATGTTTTCTTTCAAAAAAGCTGCTTTTCCTTGTTCTTTTGTGTTCTTCCCTATCTGGTCTTTATTGCCATTGTTACTTACTTACAAGAGAGAAACAGACTATGAAAATATACACTTTTCTGCACCAGTGTGTCCAACCTTTTGACACTGCAATACAATACTGTCGATTACAAACTCCTAAGCTGCTGTAAGATATTGGGTAATCAAGTTACAAACAATAGCTATCCTGGGCCTCAGTTTGGACACCTAACTGTACAGCCTTTAAAAGTCTTCATCATACCTCTCCACCAAAGTTTTCATTTGAGATATACTTTAAATGAGCAAACATTTATCACACATAACATTCATCACTACTCTCAGTAAGAAGTATTTCCTTTCAAGGACTCCCTGCTGGCTTCATTAACTGAATGAACCTGTCTACACTTCAAGAGGCTGAGCCTGGCACTATAACCCAAGGATATATAAGCTCTTCCCCTTCTCTTGTTTTAGTTGACTTTTAAACAAAGCAAAAACCCCACTAATTCTGGTCAGATTTGTTGGTTTAGGTCCTAATCCCTGCATGTGTCAGGTGGAGATGCTCTCAAGTCCCAACCTAGTCTGGACTATAGTTAAGACCCAGTCTCAAAAACAAAACAAGCAAGCAATCACCGATAGTGATACACATGGATAATGCCAGCATTCAGGAAGCTGCCAACCCAGGTAACATAGCAAGATTTCGTTTGATCATTCTTCTACTAGCTCAACTACCTAACAGGCTCAAACTGTTATGTCCTGCTATTTTCTATCCTTGTTTTAAGTCTTCGATGTCCCAGGTTGGTCTGGACCTCGTGATCCTCACGCCTCAGCCCAGGATTACAGGCATGAGCAAACATGCCTGGCTTGCCGCTGGTAGCTTAGTGATTAACTTTAAGATTAGCTATTCCTGGGCAAAGGAACAAAGTATCAGCAGAAATCTTTTTTTTGAGAAGTCCAAATGGTATTTGACGTTGTTCTTTTTACAACTAAGGTCCTTAAACAAGCAAACAACAACAAAGCCCACATTTACTGTGTGTATGTCATGCATGTGGAGATCAGAAGGCAATTTGTGCAAACTGGTTCTCTCCTTCCACCACGTGGGTCCTGGAACTGAACTCAGGTTCTCAGGCTTGGTAGCAGGCACCTTAATCCACTGAGCCATCACTTAGGCCCCCAAGGCCAGGATCTTAAAACTTACTTTTTTCTATATTTACAGAACTCAGGAGAGCTATCTTTGGATGGTATCAAAGTATAGATCAAGGATTTGTAATCTTATTCTCTAACTGAAAATAAATCATCTTTAACTGGCTCAGAAATCTTGTGTTTTTACCAAAAAAACTGCAAGGACTGGACTAGGAGACAAAAGTTGATTGGGGCCTCAAGGCTAATCCAGGAGAAGAGAAAACAAAACCCAGGCTCTGGGTAATGGAGACCCCACTCAGCATGAAGACTTACTGCCCCTTGCTTCTTCCTTACCTCTCTAGAAAAGCTCTTTGCACCCAAATTCTTCTCTAAATGGTCTTTGCTGGTGGCAGCTTCCCATCTTCTTTGGTTTCTGTCTTTGCAAATCCTCTTCTGACCTGAGTCACTGGAGAGCAGTGGGGAGCAGCCAGACCTGGATCAAGGAACAGCACCAATTACTTCCAAAGGAATGTACTTGTTAGTACTGGGAACCACCCCTGCAAACACAAGTGGGAAGTACAAAGCAAGTTCTATGTCCACAAGTAAATAAGAGGCCATGTACATGGTATATGAGGGGGGCACAGTACCCACATGAATGGCACCAAAGTGATAAAATTATTATATGAATTTGTGTGACTATGTAAAACTAACTTGAAATAAATGAAGGCACAAAATTCAGCTATTACCACTTGCAAATAGTTGTCTTCTAACAAAACAGAAGACATTTCATCATTCCATTGAGGAAGGTGGTATATATAAACACGGCACAAAGCAGCCACATTGGCTCATGAGGTGGAGTTGCACAGTGAGAGCGGAAGAAGGGCAGGAGTATGGGTCCCTGACGGCTGTGTGCAACATGAGCACCCGAGAGCTAAGGTTTTACATACGAAAGAGAACGTTTATTCTCAAAGACCACATTTACTTTTAGTATCTCTATCATGGTAGCCCAACTGTAGCTTAATTAAAATAAATTCCAAGCTAAGGAATATAGGATTTATCATAAATATAGTGGCATATAAATTGTTTTGCTTTACTAAGACAGAATCTCACTACAGATTAGACAAGCCTCAACACTGGGATCTTCCTGCTTCAATCTCCCTGGGAATTGAGGCCTGCACTGCCACACCCAAGATAAAATGCTGAATTTAGAAAGGAGAAAGCAGAAAGACAAAAAGGAAAGCCATTACAGGGATTGCAGCTATAGACAGGTTAAGTGAGATTAAAAAAAAAGAATTTAATTTTAAATCCTAGCCACATGGAAGATGCCCGTATCAATGATCAAGATAACATAGGAAACATGAGGGAAGAAGTATGTACATAGTAAGATTGGTCAAGACTATCAGAAATGTATTTTTAGTGCTCAAGCAAAAATTGAACATATAGGTCTCACTTGCACTCAAGTGTTAGTTTAAGCAACAGGAACAAATGAGATTGTGAGGGCAGAAGTTAAAGGTTGACCAGGAAAGGATTCCTCTATGCTTTAAGAAAAATAAACAAAGCAACAAGGACAACAAAGACTGCCCAAGAAGCCATACATTTAATCCCCAGTACCAAGAGGGACAAAAGCCGAAGAGAGCTGAGATGTCGATGACAGAGCAAGTGCCTGCCTAGCATGTAGCTCATGTACTAGGCCCTGAGGGTGATCTAAGTTCTGTGAGAGGAGAGACAATAGGTCAAATATATAATACTTCTCAAACTTTTTTATTAAGTTAAACAAGCTCAAGTCTAAATATCCTACTGGTTTAGCACACTGGTTTACAGAAATTCTCGTGACTTTTATTATTTATTTGGGTGCTGAATATAGAACCCAGGATCTTGTGCATGCTCTATCAATGAGCCATACTCTCAACCCTTTAAAATTAATCAAGGGCTAGAAATACCTTAATATGAATTGATGATATAAACTACCATTTTGAGGAACAATTGAATTTACAGAAATATCTGTATACTCTATTTTAATTTAGAACATTTAGCCATGAACAGACTCCATTATGGGGATAAACAATGCAACTAAAAATAAAGATTTGGAACCCTAAAGGTCAAAATGACCACTTTATGGCAGTCACCTAATCAATGAAACCGTTACATTTTAAAGACCCCTCTCAAAGCTCAGTTTTCCCATGTTCTAGCCTTTGTCCTAAAACTTCCTGCAAATTAAGATGGCCACTGGCACAGCAAGGAGGAATTTAGACTTTTCTCCCACCACTACCCACAGCCAACCTATATACACATTTGTCTTTTACCAAGTTGTTTCCTAACTTTTTTAAAAACAGAAAAAAGTAAGGCAGTGGATTTATGGACCAGTAACATTAATATTTAGTTTGATTATCAACTCATACTTTTTTTTTTCAAGAAAATACTCCCCTTTCTTAAAAAAAAAAAAATTAGTATGGATTGTGGCTTTAAAAAGTAAATTAAGAAAATTGAGGTTTTTTTGTTCGTGGCTTTATTTCTGTCACAAAATCCCCTCCTCCTGCGCGGTTGACCCAGGTGAACCACCCGTTAACCTTGGATATTGAGAACTAAAGTGAAGGCTCTGAGGGAAGTCTCAGCTTCTCACGTGTATCCAAACTGCTACAGTTAATCACAAAATATTTGTCTCTAACTGGCTAGATTTTCAGATCTGGCAGCTTCTTTCAAATGAAAGACAACGAATGCTTTCTACTTCACAAGGGGAGGGAGGTGGGAATCTTAATTTTTTTCAAGAGCAGAAGAACGGGAAGAGCAAAGTGCAGTGTCTTTGTTCTTCCCAGCCCCACCGCAAACTCCAATTCTCCTTAAAAAATGTCCTGCTCAAGATGACATCACCAGGCATAGTAATGATAGATCCAGAAATTCACAAATCTGTTGTGGATGTTTTTATTTTGGTTGTGGCTAAGTTGTTGGGATTCTGCCGCACTCCAGCGGCATGACTGCACATGCGCAGTTCAGGAGCTAGACAAGGGGTCTTGCGTCTTATGTCATCAGTGTACATTGGAGATCACGTACTCGCAGCCTGGTCACACAATCAGCACATGCATGGTATAGCTCTGTAGGCCCACCTGCACCTTAAAGAGCCATGACTCAGACCCTACCCTCTCTCTGTTCTGTTCCCTCTCCCCCACCATCTTTCCCTCTCTCTTGCACGTGCTCCTTTCCCAGGCCTGGTTCTTTTGTCTCCAATTATTATAATAATCACAATAATCACAGTAATCAGGATGGCTCTTTAGCCAGAGATCAGTTTACAGCCTGCCTCCTGGAGAGTCTTCCTAAAGCTGTTCTCAAGCCAGCAAACTATCAAAAAAAAAAAAAAAAAAAAAAAATCAAGACAGGTAATAAAATCCATCTCTTGTCTCCCAGAGCTCCCTGACCTTAGGGCTAAAACTTCAGCATCTGGAGAGCAAGGCTCCTGAGCCCTCAGGCAGAAGTTTCAACTGTGGCATTTAAGGTGGACCAGGGAAGAGATGAGAAAGCTGTGAACAGAATTGCCAAGTGCTGGCACACGCTGTCCGACTGGCTCCTGAAAGCCACTGGGTCTGTGTTTTAAGTGTGGGGGGAGGGGGTGAAGGCCAGGTGGGCTAGTGTGTGCCCTGCCAGGCCATCAATTGAGCCTTGTTCAAAGTGCCACCTAGAGAGATAACTGGTCAGCGAACTGCCCCTGGGCACCGAGTGGCATGGGGACAAACTAAGACCTCCAGCAGACCTCCTAGGCTTGGCCACAGCTCGCAGGGAACCCAGAATGCAGCATGGAAGCGATCTGTTTCTTTCCTTCTGGACACTGTTTCAGTCTTGGGGAGTTTTGGGGTCTCACCTCTCCTAGTTTCCCTATTATCGGGGTAGGGAAGACAACCTTACCCACCTCACCAGACTTAATTGTACTTTCAGGGTTACTTAATAGGAAAAGATTTTCCAGCTAAGGTAGGAGCTTTCATTTCATTGCTCCCTCCATGTGCCTCACTCCAGACCTGTTAACAGTGCTTCTCCTCCTCATGCACAGACAGGGCCCTGCTCTCTGCCCTGTCCCTAATTCCAAAAGAGTGAGTTCTCACCCCACAAGCTTTTCTCTCCCTGGTTCCCTCTTTTAATTAACTACTCAGCTAATTGTTACAGGATCACCATAGAGCTGGAATCCAAGGACCATCAGATATACCCAGGTGGTAAGAAACTGTAACAGTTAAAAGGTATTTACACCCCCAGACCCAAAAGTGTCTGGGCTCTGCAAAAACACATTTAATATAGCCATCTATTACTGTTAAATGCTCTTAGCAATTCATCACCTGTGTCTCCTGGATGCTAAACTAGTAAAGGAAACAGGTGCCTTAAAATAATGTCTCTGATAAAGCTTATCTCAGGTTAAAAAATTAAAAACATGTTCCAATCTCTCTGTCTCTCTCAGTAACACTAACCAATACAGAGTACCAAACACTAAAATGGTCATCAACCCAAGGCTTTAATTTTCTCATGGTTGCTTCTTAATATGTTTAAAATTTTTCCTAAGCTCCAGAAACCAGCTTAAGCCCATCCGACAGGTCGGATCTACTTCAGATAAGTGCAAAACACAAACTTTCCTGGTCTGGCAACAAGCCCCCACCAAGGGAAAAAAATAGTAATTCTTTTTTCTAAGCTTTTCTCTGTCTCACCAGCATCCTGTCAGCCACAAAAGCAGCCAGAGTGTCAAGCCAAGAAAGATGAATAGCTCCGAGGCAGCAGACGACAGCCCACCATCCCAAGATGCCTGTCTACCTCAGAAGCCCCCTTCCCTAGCCCCCCAAGAGCCACCCGACGCCCACCAAGTCAGCTGGAAGCAGTTTTTCCCAGAGAAATGACGCCCCTATTCCTGTTCACTTGCTTGTTTTTATAAGCCAAAAGGCTGGAATGCTAGGATTCTGCAAAGCTCCAGCTGCATGACTGCACATGCGCAGTTCAGGAGCTAGACAAGGGTTTTTGCATCTTACATCATCAGTGTGTGCTGGTGATCATATACTCGCAGCCTGGGCATGCAATCAGCGCATGCGTGGTGTAGCTTTGTAGGCCCACCTGTGCCTTAAAGAGCCTACCCTCTCTCTGTCCTGTTCCCTCTCCCCCCACCATCTTTCCCTCTCTCTGCACATGCTCCCTTCCCAGGCCTGGTTCTTTTGTCTCCCCCTGCTTCCTCCTAATAAAGCTCTGCTACTAGGTAGTCATGGCCATGCCGTGCCTCCTGATGTTTTCTCGAGGTAACCAGCGCCACTTATCATTCATTTCATAAGTGCATATGACATATTCAATGTGTGTAAATTCAATGTGAAAATACACAACTTCCTTTCTGAATGCAAATTTTAATAGTATTGAAGTTTATTGAGTTGTACTGACTTGAGGTTTGGTTAATTTTGGTGTGTGGTATTTTTACTCATTTTCAAGTTTTTTTTTTTTTGAATGATAAAGTTTATAAAAAATTATGTAAAGAGAAATCTACAATAAATTTTCAACACACTTGAAACAAGGATGGATTCTGTGGTGAGGCGCTCCTGTAAACCCACCAGAACTTGGACAGTGGAGGCCCGAAAGATCAGTTCAGTAACAGCCTGAGCCACGGACCTAGTTTGCATCGAATCTGGAGTATATAAGATTCTGTCTCACAATAACAAAAAGTCAGTGAAATTCTCCCCTCACTTCACGTTTCTGCAGATCAACACTTTTTTTTTTATTAAAGCCACTGAAGGAATGCTGGCCTCACGCTTACGAAAAAAACTTCTCTCATACAACATGGTGTACACTTACACCAATGGATGTGACCATCGTCTAACGGGCTACTCTCGAGAAGGGCAAGAGTTCAGCAGTCGGTCCTTGGCCACTGGGAAGAAAAGAAAAGGAAAAAAAAAAAAAAAAAAAAGCGGAGGGGAGGGTGTTTTCTCTATCGATCCGGAGGTCAGTTGAGACATCTCCCGCACCCTTCCATGACCGGCTTTTCCGTTCTGAATGGTGCACCCAGCCTCCTTTAACCATAAGAGGGGATCGATGGTGGGAATCTTCGCGCCACAAACACTGCTCAGAGAACTCTCGGAAACCAAGGCATCAAGGCTAAGACATGGAAGCCTCTAAAGATCAAAGCCTGGGCTCACCGCCACCACGCCTGCCCCCCTACAAACCCAGGGAGGAGGCTCCGGCCGAGAAGAACCCCTCCTAGGGAAGCCTCCCCGTCACTCCCACCACTCCCGCCACCGTCAGGAGCCTCCTAGAACTAGTCGATCACACGCACACACTCGCCCAGCAGGAGAGGGCCCGTTGTAGCCACACACAAGATGGCAGCCACGCACCTACCGAGGAAAAAGCGGCGCCACCACTTCCAGCGATGCGGCTCCCTTGACTGCGGGGAAGCCCTATTGGCCGCCGCAGACAGCGCGAGACCCGCCGAGAGCGGCGCTGGCCAATCAGGAGGCGGCGCCCTCGGAACGGCGCGCGGGGCCGCGGGACGCGCGCGGAGCGTCCTAAGGCGCGGAGCGGCAGCGGCTCTAGCCAATGGGCGTCTGGGCGGGCCGGGGAAGGCGGGCGCCGGGTCCCGGCGGAGCTCGCTGCCGGCGCGAGTCTCCCGGGCTGAGGTGAGGGCGTCTCTTGACAGGCGGCTCAGGTGCGAGGCGCGCAGGGTGCGCTGCGGGTCGGCCCGGCTCTCCCCGCGCGTGCCGGCGGCTCGCGGTCCCCGTAGCTGAGGCGGCCCCAGGCTCTCGGTTGCGTTTTTCTCCCTCTGTCTTGGGGCGCTCGCCTTTGTGGCTGGTGGTTCCTGAGCGACTTGGCTGCGACAAGCGAAGTACAGAGTGAGACCCCGAAGCAGGACTCTCGGAGGTTCGAACCCTGGTCCACGCCACAAGGTAAGATTCCACACGCCCTGAATAAGTGAGGTCGCCTAGGGGCTGTAGTTGATTTGTATCCGAGGAGCGACTGACTGACACCCCACCCGCACCCCACGATCAGTGAAGTCGGTACTGACAGGCGTGTGGTTGACAGCTCTTTGACGTGTGCAAACTTAGGGTGGTTCTCTGTCTGTCTATGGACGAAGAAGGCCAAGGCGGGGAGGTTAATTTACGTTTACCCTTAAGATGGGGATCATCAGAGCATGAACTAGACGGCCACATGCAGTGTGGCATGCATTCTACAGCAGAAGCTGTTTTCCTGTTATTGTTGTCCTGTGGGTTAAACTGGCACACATGGAGTAATTCAAGACGTGCCCATTTATGTGTGACTTACACACCGTAAATGCCATGCCTAGCAAGGACCCAAGGAGATAGTGGAGTGGTACCTGAGCCTTTTTTAGTTCAGTGGGTTTTTGTTTTCAAGTAGAAAGGAAGCGTAGATCTAAATAAAAGGGGGTGCATTTTCTACAAGATAAAAGCTTGAGATCGGGAAAAAAAGGGGTGTGTGTATTTTCTACAAGGTAAAAGCGTGAGATCAGAAAAGAACCAAATTTAAAATTCTACTGCAAGCGGGGTTGTGGTGGTGTCTCAGGCCTTTTAATTCTATACCTCGGGAGGCAGAGGCAGGCAGATCTCTGAGTTCCAGGCCAGCCTGGTCTCCAAAAACAAAACGAACAACAAAAAAATTCCCCTGGCAATGAAATATTAGTCCTGCCTCAGGAAGGTGAGCTTGTGGTTTAAATTTTTTTCTTAACATTTCTGTTTTGCAAGGTTTTTTCAGTTAATTATTTTTTTCTTATGTAAATTAGTAGCTTTCAAGCTACCCTGGTGAGAGCTTCTTTGGTTGGTTGTAGTTTGCTACCTGGAAGCTCAGTCTAGTGGAGGATGACCTTGAACAACTCATCCTCCTGTCTCCATCTGCCCTTTGATGAGATAACAGGCGTGAGTTAGTGAGTGTGCTGAGGTGGAAATTACTAGAAGCATCCTGGAAGGGCAGCTGGGCAATGTCTCTTAGTGGCTCTTGGATATCTGTAGACTTAATTTACAATGGAAAGGTTGCTTAGTGAGAGGTACAGTCCCTGGTTTATAGTTACCTTTTAACATTTTGCGTTTCTGGTGAGTCTCATTACGAGTCTGATACATACTCCTTTTTGATGAACAGATTTTTCTTCAAGTTTCTGAGACTGTTTCATTTTTTGGTACTCTGAAGCATATCGGGTTGGTGGTGTATTCGAAGCCTGTTGTGGGGTCTATACTATGGCTCAGAAGCCCTGGTTTAGATCCTGAGCACTTTGTAAGTCCAGTGTGGTGGCACATGTAGGTTATCCCTGTACTCAGGAGGTAGAGGCAAAAGGATCAGAAGTTCAAAGACATCTTTGGTGTAATAGCCAGTTCAAGGCCAGCCTGTCTCAAAAAGAAAAATGGAAACGGTGTATTCTACTTGGCATTCGGTGGACAGTGGCTTATGTGTTTGCCTATTTTGAGAAATTCTTGGTCATTATCACCTTATTCCTTTATTTTTTCCTATAAATTACTAGCTATGATTTTCTAGAGTACTAAGTGGCTTTTCCCATGAGTCTTTTCTGTTATTTTCACCTAAACAGTTTATTTGAAGAACTGTTTCTAATATCCATGATACTTAATTGGCTATTTTTCAGAATTGTGCATTTCTTCAGTCCTTTGAGGATATCAAATATATTCACATTTGTTTTAGAAATATTTAATCCTTTTAAGCACAACTCCAGCAGTTTAGTGGGCTTGTTACTTCTCATTTTCACAATACAATCTTCTTGATGTGTTTCAGAGCTCTCATCTCCTTGGGGAGATTTCCTGTCATCCTTTTGTGTTATGATTTTGCTTGGCATCATCTTGCGTTTTTCCTGTTTCATGCTTCATAGAGGCCTCCCCAGCCTGTTTCTGTTGACAGTTCTCTTTTAGTTTTAAACATGACTGTATATAATTTTTGAAGCCTTCTGGTTTATGATGTGGGAAAGACAGAAAAATTTACCATGTATTGACTAACACTTCGATAATTCAAAAAATTTTTATTAGTCCCACCACTAGATATATACCCTAAGGAAACAATCAGAAAAATGCACAAAATGTTTGTTCCAGTATTATGTATAATAGTTTAAAAAATAAAGTCTAAATGTCTGATACAGAACTTTATATTGCCAATTAATAATTTTAAAAAATTTATTAAAATGCTTTTGTATGAATTATTGTCCAAAGCATGTAGCCATTTAATTATATAAAAGTATTAATGATGGGGAAAGACTAGATATTGTGAGCGTAGAAGAAGTATAAACACTAATATCTAAATTTTGTTTTAAAATTATATACTGAGAGGATAATTGCTAACATTGAATTCCTCCTATGTGTCAGGTACTATTCTAAGTGATAATTTTATCCTCACAACAATGTATGAGGCAGTAACTGTTAGTTCTCCTGTTTTTTAAAGTTTTTATGAGGTATTATGAGGGACAGCTTGTTGATTAGTAATACAGTGTGTTAACTAACATGTTAACTATGGGCAATAGGGTTATGGGCGATTCTTCTCTGTACTTTCCCAGTTTTGGTGTTTTGTAGATTTTATTTGTTATGTCTATTCTTTTCAAAAAGCTTTGGATTATTTTTAGAGAGAGAGTTGTCCTAACAGTATCTTTTTCCTCTTACTGTTTTCTCTTTGTTTTCCCTGCAGAATGTTTGGTGCATTTGTGGACCAAAGCATGGGATTCATTTTTATTTTTGGAAAGACAGTGCCAGTGGTCCTCCTCCAGCTGTCAGTTTGGCGTTAATGAAGATGCTGTGCCTGTTTTGCATGGACTGGTCGTCATTCTGAGTGTCTCTTCAAACACAGCTCTGTTTGGAAACTTGAGTATCCAAGAGTTTGGGTAATGGCATAAGACATCCTCTATTTGAGGACTGCAGAGTTTATAGAGACTCCGTCTGGACTCTCCAGTCAGAGTGGCACTCTTGATTCACTGAATTTGGAAGAATTTTATATAAGTAACAACAAAAGATGGGAGAAAGAAATGGTAGGTCATGGGGCACGTTGTTATAGCCTGTCCAAATGTTTATAGACTGTTCTAAATTATGGAATTTTAGGGTTTTCACTCTCAGTGATTTCTTTTTTCTTGCCTCTATTCATTTGGTGTGTGTGTGTGTGACATATATGAACATTTGTGTGTAGATGTCCACATTTGTGAATATCAAATATCAGGATTGGGTTATCTTCCTGTTTCTGCTTTTTTTTTTTTTTTTTTTTTTTTTTAAGCAGGCTGGTGCTTAAAAATGTGCCTTACCTCAGTGCACAGTGTTACTGTCCATATGGTTGCCTGAGATAGAACAATACAGGTCATTCTAAAGTCTTGTCACAACTACTTGGGTGATCTTTTCTATGGAGCCCAGACTAGCCATGTCGGCCTCCAAGTTGGGCCTCTCCTTCTTTCTTTAGCTGCTTTAGCCTTCCAGATGCTGGGGTTACAGGTGTATGCCACCGTGCCTAGCATCTAGTGGTGGCAGAAGCCTATCTAATCACAGCACAGTATGTTTAGACCTTAGTAGCCTTCTATTTGAAAGTAATATTAGCATGACATATAAGGCCCTTGATGTCCTGGCCCCTTCCTGACCTCTGAGTGCCACTTGTAATCTATTTTCTTCTCTCAAGTTTGTTTTGTTTCAGATCTTAAAACCTTGTAGCTATGCTATGGGAAATTAAAAGTAGGCTTCATCTTGTGGAGTGTGTGTCAGAGAAATCACACCCCTCCTGAGGCTGCTTGGCAGTAGCCCTAATTAACCAGAGATCTGCTTTGGGAAAGGTGACTTTCCCAGTAGGAGTTGAGACTCAGAGGACTCAGCCTCTTTCCTTTGAAGATTCTGCCTCCATTGTCAGATTTGCAGGTTTAGAATTTAATTTTTATTAAGTATACAATTTATGTAACTGAACTAACACCTTAGTGTTCCCAATGACTACTCAAGTGGTCTTTCCAAATGACAATATATCTTTTTTTTTTTTTTTTTTTTTTTTTTGCTTAAGATCCTATTAATGTTAAGTAATTTTATATTGTTGAGAGTTCTACTATATAGCCTTGACAGGCCTGGAACTCATAGAGATCTGTCTGCCTCTATGTTTGACATTTTAGGGTTTTCTGTGACTTCTAAATATAATGTAAATATGAGATTTGGGTTTTTTGATAACTTTGATTACTTGTGTTATTTGTTTTCAACTTGAAAAACTTCTAGAAAAGTTTTGATTAAGATTTTAGTTTGCTGTATATCAGAAATGATAGCCCTTAATTTACATGAATTCCATTGCAAAAACCAGGTAAAGTTAATATTAAATACTTTAAAAATTATTTTGTAAATATTTTAAGTGTGTGTGTGTGAGAGAGAGAGAGAGAGGGAGAGAGAGAGAGAGAGAGAGAGAGAGAGAGAGAGAGAGAGAGAGAGAGAGAGAGAGAGTGTGTGTGTGTGTGTAAATGTAAGTGCAGATGCCTGTGGAGACCAGAGGTATTAGATTTCAGGTCTCCCTGGAGCTGGAGTTGTGAACTGCCCAACATGAGTTCTGGGAACCAAACTTAGGCCCTCTGCATCAGCAGTATGCACTCTTAACCACTAAACCATCTCTCCAGCCTCTATAAAAGACTTTTTAAAAAGTAATATTGTTAGACATTTTGTTATTTCAGCCATCATTGAGATGTTTCTTTCTGAAATGATCCACTTCTACACATAGTAGAGGTTGTATCTTGGAAATGTTAAAGATGCATAGTATCTATACATATGCCCTTCTATGATTTTAACCTGGAGTCATTCTTCCTGTTTTCTAGTTAAAACAGTGTCATTGAAGTTTTTAATTTTTTTTTTTTTTTTTTAAAGATAGGCTGTCTTGTAGCCCATGCTGGCATTGAACTCACAAAGTAGCCAAGGATGACCTTGAAATTTATCTTCCTGCCTTTACCTCCCAAGTACTGGGATTATGGGTTGTTCTACCACCAGTTTTATGCAGTACTGGAGAGAAAAATTCAGGGCTTCATACATGTGATGCAAGCACTCCTCTATTCACTGAGCTGCATCCAGCACCAATTTCTGTTATTGTTGTTGTTTTTCGAGACAGGGTTTCTTTATGTAGCCTTAGTTGTCCTGGAACCACTCTGTAGACCAGGTGGGCCTGGAACTCATAGAGAGCCACCTGCCTCTGCCTCCCGAGTGCTGGCATTAAAGGTGTGCACCACCATAGGTAAGATACTTGAGTCGTATTCTTTATATCTTTGTAAGGAAATATGACCAAAATTTTTTTTTCCTCAAGAAAAGTGATAGACTTTTAATTTAATCTTAATTTCTGTTTAGAAATGAAGTAGATTTTTCTGTAACTTGTACCTCAGAGAAATTGGTGCACTTCTATTAAACTCTTAGATTATTCACTTTTATTTCAGGTGATGCAAGGACTTTCTGGATGAAGCTACAAGATGATGGTAAAGTGGACTTTATGTTTGAAAAGACACAAGATGTGCTGCAGTCACTGAAACAGAAGATAAAAGATGGGTCTGCCACAAATAGAGGTGTGAAAAGTGAAAACTTTGGACACTTCCTACTAATGTTATATACTCAGTGTGGTATAATTCTTCTATTGTTTATTATAAGCAACAAATAATTGATTTTCTAAGACCCTACTTTGGGGTTTATCTACTTTATGTATGCTCTGCTTCTACAAACTTGCTTTTCCATACATACTGTAAAAGTGGGTAAACCTGCTGGGCGGTGGTGGCGCATGCCTTTAATCCCAGCACTCTGGAGGAAGAGCCAGGCGGATCTCTGTGAGTTCGAGGCCAGCCTGGGCTACCAAGTGAGCTCCAGGAAAGGCGCAAAGCTACGCAGAGAAACCCTGTCTCGAAAATCCAAAAAAAAAAAAAAAAAGTGGGTAAACCTGATTTTTGTAAATGGTAACTATTGAAGATACCCCTCCCCCAAACACTATATGTGTGACTCAGAGCTCCTCATAAGCACTGGGCTTAAGCACTCCCCCTCCTTAGCCACCCTAATAGCTGAAATTAGCCTACGTTTTTCTCCTTTATTTATACTTACTCTTTTTATACCTTCATGCCCTTGAAGTAGAAGGGAAGGATAGTACATAAATAATACCTGCTTCTTGTATAAGTTTAGCATAAATAGGAAAATCCAACAAAAAATGTCTGTTTTATCATTTAGACTGGTCCGTCCATATGATCCATTAGTGACAGAAGGTATGGTCAGCGTGTGTAAGGCCCTGGGTTCTATGTCAGCATACAATAGTATAAATATTGCCTGTGTCAAACAGAACTTTCTTTACTAGTTTTGTGAAAGCAAAGTTTTAGTTTTTGATTTTTCTATGTGTTTTCAGCTCTAGTTATTGTAGAACATGAGGCTCTAAATGTAAGATCCTCCTCTGTCTAGCTCATGAGGATATAGTTGTAAAGCAGAAATGTCCCCAACTATTGATACTTCTGGGTGCTCTCAACAGCTGGTCTGTTGTAGCCCTTGATCTTCTAAAAGAAAGTCAGAAGGCAGGAGCTGGTAATAGGAGGATTTTTTTTTACAGTTATGTTTAGAAGTGGGAAGAATTCTTATGTTTATCTATCCTGAAACAGTATTAAATTGTGTGGGAAGGATGAAGTAAAGTCAGCAAATAATGTGTATGTAGATTTAGTGAAGATACAGGTTAAAAGTTTCTTTGGGAACAGGTTCCTCTTGTCACTGCCAGAGGCCTTTTTTTCTCAGCTTGGAATCTCTGCTAGACTATGCAAATGACATTTCAGACAGTCTATTGCTTATTCACTTTTTCATAAAGAAACTTTCAGTCTTTCTTGAGTCAGATATATGTTAGTTTGAATACAGTTCTATCACCTTAACTATTGACCGAACCAGCTAACCTCCTAGCCTCATTTTCTTTGGTCTCTATTGCAGGTGATCATAAGGCTCTCTCAGAGGTCGTAAAGATTAAATGTAAATTGTTTAGAATTATAGTTGGTAACCTGAATAGAGGTGACAGTGATTGAGTTGATTCCTTTCTCTCTCTCTCTCTTAACAGACTGTGTCCAAGCAATGATTCTGGTAAATGAAGCAAATATAAGTAACAGTCCAACAAAGGGTATGTTCATTGCTTATTCCAATCCTAATAGTCTCATTCTTTCCGTGCCAATCTTAATCTGTCAAGTTAATTAAAGGTAAACTGAAATAACATATAAGATCCACATTGCTAAGTTTTATGAACCACAGTTTCCTTTGTAAAAAGTCCTACTCCTCTAGAGATTGGGAACACACTCCTACCAAGCGCCCAAGGAAAGTGAAAGTCGATTTCTTCTTTTATAAAATGCCATTTAAAGAGGGCAGATAGAGTTCTAAGAGTCTAAAGCACTGTAAACCTGTTTTCTATAAACAACACTGTTAGGACGCTACATCCTTTGTAGGTAAGTTGATGAATATTTGTTTTTTTTTTTTTTTTTATTCACCTTGGTTTCAAATTCCGGTCTTCTAGGAGCTAAGTATGTTTGGTTTAAAAAGATCAAAGATAACAAATTCAAACTTTATTCATAAAATTTCTGACATCAGATGTGTGCATTTTCTGAAAGTTTCCAGTTTTATGTAGCTACCTGTGAGGTGTCACACTTAAGCAGTCAATACCCCAAGACTTGCCCTTACTTGAAATGTCAATCACAAACCGTGGGCCTCTGTTACTTCTGATTTGCCTGCAGATCAGGGGTTCCCATAATACCCACCATAGGTTTAATAATTTGCTGGAGAGGTGGTTCAATGGTTAAGAGTGTTTTTTGCTTTTCCAGAGGACCCAAATTCAGTTTCCAGCACCTATGCTGGGCATCTCATATTCACCTGTAACTCTACTTCCAGGGGATCTAACACCCTAATCTGGCCTCTGTGGGCCCCTGAACTCATTTGCACATACTCCTCCACACACAGATATACATGTATATACATCATATAAAAATAAAAATAAATCTCTTTTAAAATTTTTGCTATAATAGCTCAAGAAACTCAAGGAAATTCATTCCGTTCTCTTAGTTTATTGTGAAAGTGTTATAAAGGGCACAGATAAACAGCCAGGTGAAGAGTGTGGGAGGCCTCTGGAGAAGCCTGAATGCAGGTACTCCAGTCTCAAGTTTGGGGAGTATGCCCCCCTCCTAGTATATGAATGCTTTCACCAACCTAAAAACCTTTGCCCCTGCCTCCATTTAGCACATCTGTGGAGGTCTCATTACACAGGCATGAATGCATGAACCACTGGCCACTGGTGATTAACTCTGTCTCCCGCCTTTCTTACTTCCTGGACTTGGTTCAGTCTGAAAATGCTACCCCTGTAATTGTGCTTTATTTTTTGTTTTTTGTTTTTCTAATGGAGGAGCCGCCATGCTGAAGCTCTCTAGGGATCCTAGTTAGCAGT
Source organism: Peromyscus maniculatus bairdii (assembly GCF_049852395.1). Taxonomy (NCBI): domain Eukaryota; kingdom Metazoa; phylum Chordata; class Mammalia; order Rodentia; family Cricetidae; genus Peromyscus; species Peromyscus maniculatus. Next base: position 57,193,897 of record NC_134860.1, on the reverse strand, counting down.
CATCTCAGTAGCAAACTAGACAAACATCACCCTGCAGGTCAAGGCCTTTAGAAGTGTTTGGAACTAAGACCAAAAGTTGCAATAGAAGATGCTGTGCTCATTCTGTCACTGGGGATTATAATAATACTATCAGGAAGTAGGGCAGATCAAATATATTTTTCTTGTTATGCCACATATGTCAAGAGTAGAAAAGATAGTCTGAAGTTATCAGTATCATCATTTCATAAATTTTAACTTATCATAACTTTTCCTTAAGTGTTGAAAGTGCATTTACCAACTTTTCGTTTATACTGTAAAATATTCTTAGCAAATTTTGCTAGTTGTTGTTTTAGTATCAAAAATTAGAGCCTTAAAGTTCTTTGAAAAAGTTGTCTAGCATGATGCCAGTGTATTTTGTGGAATTTTTTTCCTCAGTATTTCATTTTCAGTACTAATATGCATTTTTAGGATAGGTTCTCTTTAAAAAAAATTCTTTCCTTTCAGTATTCTTCAGTAACATTTGGAATTATAAGGGAAGAAACTTTTGTGTGTATCTGATATTGGAGGCAATAAATTAAACTCATAAAAGAAATTTGCATTCTAAAAGGTATACAGGTGTATTAATTCAATGTACATAGAAGTGAATACTCAGCATAGCAGCAAGTTTTGAAAACTGGTGTCATGTTAGGAAGGAAGGTAAGGCAGAAGGGCACTTCTAGAGCAGATAGCTTCTTAGAAGGGAGTAGAGAACAGAGAAGTAGATGTGACTATGCTATAGACTGTAATAGTGTCTGTATGGCATGGTGCTAGCATCCTGTATTTTTATGTGATGGGTCAGTCTTCAGGTTGAATCTTCTGGAAGAGAAGATTTATAACTTTCTTTTAGGGTCTATTTTTTATTTTAATTAAGGGGAGATAAAACCTTTTGCTGCATGTGTTGATTCTCAGATATTTCAGTTCAGAACAATCCTTTTGTTACAGTAGCACCTCTGCACCCTTTCATATTGAACACACCCTTAAGGGATTACAGCGGTGTTATAAGAGGGTGAGAGAGAGGCTTTTAAGTGCAGGAAAGGAGATGGTAACAAGGAGTTAATCCTAAGAAATATTTCTTTTCCTCTCTAAAACAACTAATTTTCAACTCAGTTGGGTTTTTGTTTGGAGTCATTATCAATAGAAATGCTATATCATGATTGTATGTTTTGTATAGTCTATTCACTTGAATTGGAACAGTTTTATCAGAACAAAAATATATCTATTTGACAGTATAGAAAAACAAAAAGGCTTGATGTTGAGGTCAAAACAAGCCCCTGGAGATCTAGTCTGTACTCCCTAGATACTGATTAAACCACTAGTTACCTTTTCTTCCTTGCTTAGTTACAACTATAATTACTTGTTGTTTCCCCCATAAAAAAGAACAAAGGAAAAAAAACAGAGTAGGGGGTAAAAAGATATACAAGGAAATAAGAAATGATAACCAGATCAAAAGAAGTAATTAAATGCTTTAAACACTTTCGGAAACAAAAGATAAACTTAACATTTTATGGTCTTTAAAGGCCTTAAAACACCATGCCATTTGTCTATAAAATGTAGACAGAACTACCAATAATTGATACTCTACTGAAATGACTATTATTTTGATTAAGTTGATATCAAACATATTATCCAGGAGTACTTTCTTCTAAGTTTTTAATTTATATTGAATTATTTTAATAATACCTTTGAAAATATCGACAATCTTATTGCTGAGTCTCAAAAATCTCAGTATCTTGAAATTTTAGTGTTCCATATGGGCTTAATTTCTAATCAGTGAAGATAACATTTGGCTGTTTTAGTGAATGATTTTTAACTTTGTATTTGCTTTGCTCATATTTGTGATTTTTCCATGTAGATCATATACCTATGACTCAGAATGAACAGGAAAACAAATCAAATGCATTTCCCTCTACATCATGTGAAAACTCCTTTCCTGAGGATCGTACCATTCTGTATGTATATTATCCATGTTAATACTCTTTTAATATGCTATTTACTAAATATCCCTAAGTAATTACCTCCTTTTATAAAATGTAGCTTAAGATGTCTGTGTTTTATTAATCATCTGAAATTCTGCCAAATCAACTTTGAGAAAACCCCTAGATATTTGGAGTGTTAAAATTGCCTCCAGTGTCAGTTCAGTGTTGACAGCAGCCGTCAGAGTATAAAGTGTGAGAAGAAGCTCGCTGTTCTATCCTGTCTCCTCTGCCACTGAGTTTAGTGACCATTCCTTAGCTCTCAGGAGACTTACACAAGAGCAGATAATGAACCTGACGGACGTAGGGCTGCAGGAAACCTCCAGTGCTGATGGGACTCCTAACTGTTGCTCTAATTTTACTGCTTTCACCTGTAAAAGTAAACTGACCCTGTAAAAAAATTGTCATGGAAGAATTCTCATACCGTTTTTACTTTCCGGTCTGTGAAGATTATAGGTAAACACTGTTAGATGTAGTTTGCATAATTTTATAAATAGTCGCGATGTGTTGTTGGGTTTGTTTGGTCTGGTTTTTTTCAGACAAGGTCTCACTAGGTAGCTGAGACTGGCCTTGAATTGTGACCTCAGCCTCCCAGTTGAGATGTCAGTTTGAGTCTCACAACAATTTAATATGTTCTTATAAAAATTTAAGTTCACACTTTTATAACTCCCCTCACTGGATTTTAGTAGATCACAAAACTTTTTTATTAGAAATGCTAACCCAGCCGGGCAGTGGTGGCACATGCCTTTAATCCCAGCACTCGGGAGGCAAAGCCAGGCGTATCTCTGAGTTCAAGGCCAGCCTGGTCTACAGTGCGAGATCCAGGACAGGCACCAAGACTATATACAGACAAACCCTGTCTTGAAAAACTTAAAAAAAGAAGAAGAAGGAGACGAAGGAGAAGAAGAAGGAGAAATGCTAACCCAATATACAACATAGAATCATGTTAGTTTTTAAACAGACTCAACCATTCTAATATAAGATATTTTTTTTACAAAAATTTCTGGCAACAAGCATAGTTTTAAAGATTCATTTTGTTATTTTTAATTATGTGAATATAGAGTCCTTGATGCTTTTAAATACAGTCAAATTCTATTACATTCTTGTAAATGTTAGAACCTCAGTTCCTTTCCATTTTTGTCTGGTCTTTATAACCTGAGAGCCATACTTAACGAGTGGAAAAGATAACAGCAAACATGTTTTAGAAACTCTTAATTCTCTGTTTTGAGCCATCTTTCTCTCAATATTATTTTCTTGTTCTAACCTTAGCATTAATTTTTAAAAGTTTTTCATTTGCATTTTTAAAAGCCTCAATTCTTTCCAGGCTCAAGTCTTAATACTACTTTCCTTATAGATTTAGACCAGTATTTTTGCTTATAACTGATCATCTTTCCTTTGTTATATTCTTTTAAAAATTTCAGCTGGGCATATAGCACATAACTGTAATCTGAGCACTAAGAAAGCAGAATCACTGTAAGTTCAAGGCTGTCATTGAGTTCCAGTCCAGTCAGGGCTTCTTCATTGGGAGCTCTTGGACTGGGCTGTCACACAGAGATCAGACCTGATTTCATATATCTGGAGAGATCTTTTCAGATGAATGAACATGTCCAATTAGACTCAGAATTTTCTTCTTTGTGTTAAGAATTCCAAAGCTGCAACTCACTCTTGACTAGAATTCTGTTTGTTTCTTTCTTTTGTTTTTCTCCCAAGTGCTGAGATTTTTAAAGGCATGCACCACCAGACTGGTGACTAGAATTATTTTAAAAAATTTCCATTTGGATTTCCCCTGCAGGTTATGAGGGTTTTTGTTTTGTTTTGTTTTATGTTTTATGTTTTATGCTTGTGTGTGTGTGTGTGTGTGTGTGTGTGTGTGTGTGTGTGTGTGTGTGTGTGTGTTTTGTTTGATTAGTTGGTTTTGTTTTGTTTTTCCTTAAGTAGTTAAACCACTTAATGGGCCAGGTGGTGGTGGTGGTGGCGGTGGTGGCGGCAGTGCACGCCTTTAATCCCAGCACTCAGGAGGCAGAGCCAGGCGGATCTCTGTGAGTTTAAGGTCAGCCTAGTCTACAGAACAAGATCCAGGATAGGCACCAAAATTACACAGAGAAACCCTGTCTTGAAAAAACAACAACAAAACAAAACAAAAACACTTACTGGCCAGTAGTCGCATAGGCAGGCTAATAAGCTACAAGGTGAGTTCTCAGCCCCCTGAACTGCTCAAGATCAAACAACATGTCATAGTGGTAAAATCAAGTATGAAAAGTCTTAGGGGTAAGAAGTATGCTTTTAGCATTTCAGTTCCATTCCACATAGATGATATTTGAAATTTGTAAATGTAGTAAAACATTTAATTTTTTTAAAAGGGTATCTCTGTTTATAAAAACTAGCTTAATTTTTCTTAGTCAAGTGCATTGCTTTATCAAGAGCATTTTGCTAAAATTTTTAGAGCTATGCCAGTGTGCAGTTTTGCCAGTGTCACACACAAGGTGACAGTGGACTACAGCTGATAAAGCACATGGGCATAGATATAAATCCCTTGGTTTCTCATAGACAGGCACATGAATCTGGCAGTTTAACTTTTGTATATGTACACACACACACCTGTATACATTGACAGAGGCCCAGAAGTGTGGCTCAGCAAGCAGTGTGGGCACTCAAGTGGAACCAAGAAGTGGGTGCTGAGATGCTGCTTCCCTGTTCGAGGCTCTTCTGTTTGCACAGTGTTTTACCTAGCTGCCCCAGCTAAACACTTACAAATTCCTTGTTTTACGTGTTACTTCATGATGGATTTTTAATTTAAATCTTGAGAGATGGTTTTAGTGGTTAATATATATATGTGACCCAACAGCTTTGAGACTGAGACAGCAAAAGCAAACAAGTTTGATATAATATTTTCCTCCCTCCCTCCCTCCCTCCCTCCCCACTCCCTCTCCCCTTCCCTTCCTCTCCCCTCCACTTGTCTGTCCTTATCGTCACATATATATTTGCTTTGTTTCTGTGGTACTATGGGATGACTCTAGAATATGATAGGTAATAAGCTCACACTCTGCCCCTTAGCTATACCTCCACCCTATATTCATGACTCCTAAAACAGTAGTAAAGGATAGAGTGTCTTTTTACTTAACAAAATTCTCTGTAGTCACTTTGCAGCCTCTCTAAATCCCACTTTTCTAAAGTTCAGGGTTACTAACAGCAACATTGTTCTCAAAACACATTCAAACTAAAAAGCCTTTACCCAAAAGCTGGCAAGCAAATATAGGTATATATGTGTTGGGTCTAACCAAAGTTCCCAGTCACCTTATCATTAAAAAAAAAAAAAATTCTTAATGCTTATTTATTTGATTCTGTTTGGTGGTGGGGAGCTGACTCGGTCCTTCTATCATGTGGGTTCTGGAGGTCCAATTCAGGCTGTCAAGCTTAGCAGCCAGCACCTTTACCCACTGAACCATCTTGCCAGCAGCTTTTTTCTTTATCTCCAACATTATATTTTCAGAGGGTTGTATTAGGTTCACATTATCTTTTGAAGGCCCGGTATTCTGTCTTTTCCCCCAGTAATGTAGTCTTAAGAAAATTAATGTTCCCCTCTGTAAGATGGAGGTAAAATTGGGTTATATTACTTGTGAGTCTTACAGGAAGGTCCTCTTTTCCTGTATCTACTTACTAAAGTGAAACATGAATAAGAAAGAGTGATTCTAAGGTTTGAACTAGTGTTTCATTTCCATGTTTTGTGTTTGCTTATTCTTCTAAAATATAGATACTTTCTCCTTTGTTAATTTTCATAGTAACTAGAACTGGACATTTCTTAGTTTTTAATTAATTTATTTTTAAGAAGTCTGGTTTTAAATTAGATGGCTTTCTTGAAATCTTAAATTCCAAATTACAAGTTTTACCAGCATACTTACTATTAAAATATTTGTCCTGAGTAAGTCTAGTTGCATATTGCTTTAGTAATGGCTACTTGACTTGAAACTATACTTAAGTGCCATGTGGGAAAAACCATATGAAATTATATTGGAAGGGTTAGAAAGATGGCTCAGTGGTCAAGACGCAATACTGCTTTTCCAGAGGAGTTTGGTTCCCAGAACCCACATCATGTGTTCAGATCCAGGGGATCTGATGCCCTCTTCTGACCTCTACAGGTACCTGAACATACATGGCATACACACACACACACACACACACACACACACACACACACACACACACACACACACAAGCACACACATACCATAAATAAAAACAGTAGTAAAAATAAATCTTTTTTAAAAGTATACTGTAAACTGTAATGAAGATTATCTGCTATTATGCTTTACATCCAGAAAATGCTTAGAAGGAACTTGGTACCCAATCATACCAAGAAAGAAATTCTTAGCACTAGGTTAAACACAAAAAAATAAACTTAGGCTGGGCATGATTCAGCGGGCTATAATCCCAGCACTTGGGTGTTGGAAACAGGAGGATCAGGAGTTATTTTTATCATGTAGTGACTTCTAGGCCAGCCTAGGCCTCGTGAACCTCTGTTTCAAAAAACTCAAAACTGAAAGGACCTGAAAGAATAAGAAAATACCAAGTCTGGAGATAAAAGACTTCAACAAGTAACAGAGTGCTAGTAGACAGAAATGCGTTGTTCTTGTTTTTAATGATTTATTTCATGCATGTGGGGGTTTTGTTGGTGTGTGTGTCTGTCACCACATGCCTGATACCTGATGCCTGAGGAGGTCAGAAGAGAGTATCAGATCCCATGAGATTAGAGTGAGCTACCATGTGGATACTAAGAATCAAACCCTGGTTTCCCCGGAAGAGCAACTATTGCTCTTAATCGCTGACATCTGTCCAGACTGAAAACAAGTTTTTAAAAAAAGGTTTAGTATCAATATTAAAAGATTAATAACAATTTTATATAAAAACTCAGAAAATTTATTTTCTGCATATTTTTCAAGAAAACTTTCTCAGCTATCTGTTTCTTAACACAAAGGTGAGTGAAAATATAAAAGTTAAGATTGGAGAAGTCATAGTGTTTGAGACATGGGCGTGTATGAAATTATTTTACAAAAGTAGACATAAAAAGTCTCAACAAATGTCAAGCCATTTAGAAAATAATAGCAAGTATTAGAAATAGAATTGTTAATACTATAGAAAATATTTTTATCAAACCACTGCCCACATCATGTTAATAAAACCTTAGAAGCATTTCCTTTAAATAAAACTGGCCTCTGGAACTACTACTATCATAGTTATTTTCCAGTATTTTTCTAGAATTTGTAGCTAATACAGTAAGATATCAAAAAAAGTTACTGAAATGTGTAAAGTGAAATTGTAGGTGTTTATAAGTGTGTGTGTGTGTGTGTGTGTCTGTCTGTCTGTCTGTCTGTCTGTCTGTCTGCCTGCCTGCCTGCCTGCCTGCCTGCCTGCCTGCCTGCTATATGCATGCAGGGGCCCTTGAAGACTGGGAGAAGCAATTGAATTCCCTGGAACTAGAGTTGTAGGTGGTTCTAAGCCATTATGTGTACTGAAAGCTGAACTTTGTAACCACCAAGCCTCAGATAATCTTTTAAAACCCACCTGTCACCCAGGCTAGGCAAATGTTCTACCAATGAGCTGTGTCCCCAGCCTGCTATAGATAATTTAATCTGCCTAGAAAATAATTTAAGTTTAATCTATTGGCTAAAATGTGGTTCAATAAAGTGAAATTAGAACATCCAAAAGAATTAACACTGTGATTGATTTAAGTTTATGTCTTAATTAGAATTTCTGTTGCTGCAATGAAATATGACCAAAAAGCAAGTCCAGAAAGAAAGGTTTTCTTTTATACTTCCACATTGTAGTCTGTCATTGAAGGAAGTCAGGACAGGAATACAAAACAGGCAGGAACCTGGAGGCCAGAGCTAATGTAGATGCCATGGAAGGGAGCTGTTTACTGGTTTGCTCCCAGTGGCTTTGTCAGCCTTTCTTATAGAACCCAGGGCCACTAGCTTAGGGGTAGCCCAACCCACAATGGGCTGGGCCCTCCCCCATCAATCACTAATTAAGAAAAGGCCTTACAGGCTTTCTTGTAGCCCAGTCTTACAGAGCCATTTTTTTTAGTTGAGATTCCTTCCTCTCAGATGGCTTTAGCTTATATCAAGTTGACATAAACTAGCCAGCACAGTTTATTAAATTATAAACTCCATTCATTCTTAATCACATTAAAAGTCACCTTGACACTTGCTGAGCTATAGCTTATTATTATGGATATTAGTAAATAGAGATGAGAGGAAGCATCAAACACTACTCTTTCCTGTACTAGTTATGTACCATGATAAATCAAGAGTTAGGAAAATTTCTTCTTTGTAAAATAATTTCAGCCATTGAGATGACTCAGCAGGTAAGTATACTTGCCTCAAACCTGACAACCTGAATTTGATCCTTGGAATCCACATGATGGAAAGAGAGGACAGACTCCCAAAAGTAGTCCTCTGACCTCCACATGTACATACAAGAAACAAATAAATGTAAAAAAAAAAAAAAAAGTTTTTAAACATTGCAGCCCAGAGAAGTCAATAATAATGATGTATTGGTTCATCAGAGTTACATCACAGTTACAAGTCTATATGTCCTCCATATCCCAAACAGGAGCAGTAAAGCACCTCCCATCTAGCTGTGGTGAGGACAGTTATTTGGTTTTAAACTTCTAGTTTGTGAAGAAGCAATAGTCTTATAGAAAGTAGCTGTACAAGTTTTCACACAGTTTAAATGACCACAAAGCCTAAGTGAAGCATCATGATGGTTTGGCTGAAAATATTCAAACTCCACTTACCAATCTTTGCATCTCAAAGAGTGAATTAACAAGACCTTGTATACCTCTTGGAAACTGACACCAGTACTTGTGATTCATTCCTTCCTGCCCTTCTCTCCCACATTTTGATCTTGAATCTTCGTTTCTAGGACTATCAATTAACTTACATTATAGTAGGTGGAGAATTGAATTAAATAATGTCACCACTAGGTGGCATTAGCTAATTTCCAAAATGTGAGAAGTGACACAGACCAAGTGACAAAATTCAGTTTTAACAGATACCATGAAAGGAAGAGGAGGATGCATTGATACTATGTTAAAGGGGAAAAGAATACTAGAAGCAAGCATAGCATGAAGTTTGCGTTTGGACAAATAGGTGATATGGGTCATTAAAACAAATCCAACTTTGTTAGAAACACATGCTGAATTGTTTTGGGTACAAAGATGTGATGACAGAAGCTTGCTTTAAAATACTGCAGAAGAAAGTGGGTGGGCAAGAGAAAGAAAAGAATAAATTAAGTTAAAAATGTTGCTGATTAGTAAAGCCTGCTGACAAGGGTGGAAGTTAAAGGTTGACACAGCCATGTTAGTGTGAGTTCAGTTAGTAGCTACTGACAATAAAGAAAGAACTAAAATCCAATCTTTTTGTGTAGGAGTGACTGGGCATCTAAAAGAGTTATGAATTAGAGAGCAATCTTGGGCTCACATAAGAACTTAAAAATCTTTGGTCGGTATGAATGATGAAAACAGCTGTGTCTATTGACATTTAACATTATTATTAAAGTGAGGATGTAGCTAATTGGTAGAGCCCGTGACTACCATGCACAAGGTCTGCTATCCCTAGGATCAAAACAAAATGCCATTGTCATTGAAGTTAGAATTCCATTCTCCTACAGAAACTGGAAGACTAATAATGCCTCCCCCAAATTACTTTTGTTCCCCAAAAAGCATTGCTTTCACATCTTTAAGAAATATAATTTTGTATTGGAAGACATACATAGGAAACTGGAAGGTATAGAAAATTCATGAGTGCTAGCCCCTCTCGATAGTCCTTGGAGAAGGTGTAGGGAGGACCAGCAGTGTTTCTGCCCACCCTTAGGTCCTAGAACAACTTTACATTCTCCTGGTAGTATGGAGCTTTCTCAGGAAGAATTTGGGTTTTGCTAGGTTTTTTTGTTTTTAACCATTCTGTATATCCAACCCAATTTCTTATACATGCATGCTAAGATGTACTATATTATTGAGCTGCAATCCCAATCCCTCAGACTTTTTAAAGGAAGGTATCGATCATCATAGGCATGTGGGCCTATGCCTACCAGGAACTATGCCAGAGTTTAGTTATCTTCTAGTGCAGAAGTTTGGATAATGTACCTATTTGCTGAGATTTCTGTAGTTCTCAAAGACATGTTTGGATCTTTATTAGTAAATATATTCTTATATATGTTTGGTTATTTTTATTTATATATTTTTCCAGAGCTGAGGACCAAATCCAGGGCCTTGTACTTGCTAGGCAAGCACTCTACCACTGAGCTAAATCCCAACCCCGTATTTGGTTATTTTTATTAATCAAGGTTTTGTCTGTTGTTTTGTTTTGCTTTTTTAAAATGTGTGTTCTTATTGACTATTAATTCCTCTTGAAGAGATGGAAGAATAATCTGGAACTTGGTCAAGAATTTTTATCTGAAAGATGTTCATCAAAGCACTAACGCAGAGACAAATTGGAAATAGTTCCAACATTAAAATATTTACATTCAAGTGATAGGATATCATTTTACCCATTAGACTGAAATCCCAAAACACCGAGACCCCCTTCATTGTATACATAACCAGTAGAAGGAACTTGTCCGCTGAGGAAGAAAAATGGCAATATTAACAAAAATTGATTTTCAGTACTATAATGTGATCGACTAACAGGAATGGCAGACATAGCTGTACACCGTGAAGTTGCTTCACACCTCGCTGTTCATCAAATGATGTTTTGTAACCTTAGAAAGTTACTTGTGATTCATTGTCTATTACATACTAAATTACCAAGTGTTTGGGTTTTTTTTTTTGAGACAAAAGTAAATAAAATATCTGTTTTAATGTATAATAGACAGTAAAATATAATTCAAATTCTTTGAAGAAGTTTGAAAATGGGGTTCAAAATACAAGAACTTTTTTTTTTCAGATTTCTTCCCATTAGATTGAATGCCATCCCATTTTCTTTTGTCAGTTTCTGTTGTTCTCAGAGTATCAATATAATTGACAGCTGGATTACATATTGTGGGGGGAAATGAGTTAAATAGTTGTTGGATGAAGGCACTGTAAAGGATTCTTAACTAGTTTTTCAACTACCTTAGTTTTACTAGGCAAAGGCTTAATAAACCCCACATGAAAAAATGCTGTTCTCAGTCTTTGAACAAGTGCAGGCTCTCAGTGTGCATGTCAGGGCCTAGTAAAAAGCCACAGCTAGCTGGACCTTCTGGAATAGTCTGATGTTTCAGAGTCTAGGATATCTTACTGCTGTCCAAGAAGATGTAGTAAGTAATCGCACATTAGTCTGCAGTGTTTTTGAAAAATGAAGCAAGACTATGAATTTGAGGTACTAATAATTAATTTATTCTAATAGATCTCCAGGAAAAGAAGCATTCCTCCCTGTAACCAGGAAAGCTGCAGACCTGGGGAAGAAGGAACCCCCTTTGAGTGTGTCTTTCTGTGGCCATATCTGCTCCAGTGCTTGTCTAATGGAAACACCACTGTCATTGAAGGGAGAAAACCCTCTGCAGCTACCAATCAGATGTCACTTCCAAAGACGACACGCAAAAACAAACTCTCATTCTTCTGCTCTCCACGTGAATTATAAAACGCCCTGTGGACGGAGTCTACGAAACATAGAAGAAGTTTTTCATTACCTTATTGAGACAGAGTGTAACTTTTTATTCACAGACAATTTTTCTTTCAATACTTATGTTCAGTTGACTCGGAATTACCCAAAGCAAGATAAAGTTGTTTCTGAAGTGGATATTAGTAACGGAGTGGAATCAGTGCCGATTTCTTTCTGTAATGAAATTGACAAGAGGAAACTTCCACAGTTTAAGTACAGAAAGACAGTATGGCCCCGAGCATACTACCTAAATTGTTCCAACATGTTTTCTGATTCATGTGACTGTTCTGAGGGCTGTATAGACATGTAAGTAGAAAACAGGACATTTCAAACAATCTCTAAATGTAGACACAGTTGTCCAGTCCTACTGTGTCTAGGTTGTCATTTTGCCTGTATAAAACCTATGCACAAATTGTCTAAAATAGATGAAAAGATAGCATTTCATTAACCATATTCTTTGCCAAAAATGGTAATTTGAAATGTATTTCTTTTAAGAATGAGTATTTCCTTTTATGTGGTGCCATAGTTATAATAGCAATTACAGTGCTGTTTATGAGTATCATACATGCCCAAACACTTTAAAATCCATTCATTCTCTTTGTCATCACAAAAGCCTCTGTGTTAGGTAATATATTTCTGTCATACAAATAAGGAAATTAGTCTTCAGAAATAAATTCAAAGAGATCACAGACAAATTAGAGAGGCAGTATTTGAACCTTTGATCCTAATTTCTGTGTCACTTGTTATATTTTACTTTTACAAATTAAGTATCATTACTAGCTAATATTTTGGAATGTCAGTGTGCTCACAACTACTATTCTTTAACCATTATATTGACATTCCATCAAGAAAATGAAAACATGTTCTGATATGTTAAGACCTTGAGAAACATTTTCTTTTAAAGATGTGTAATACATATACATCTGTAGGTTTGATGGTAATAGGGTAGATTTCTGTTATATGTATAGTTAACTACACAAATTTAACTGCCTATACTAAGTAAAAGAAAAAGGGAAGTTATTTTAATACAGTTTTCCCCTCATTATCTGAGAGGTATACTCAAGGGCCACTGAATGCTTAAAATCCTGTATTAGTAACAAAGTCTATTTATTTGTGCTTTTTTTTTACAAACTCCAAAGCATTGTAAGTATCTCTTTTTAAAACATATTTATTATTTATTTATTTACTTATTTATTTACTTATTTATTTATTTATTCATGCATTGGTGTTTTGCCATCATATATGCATGTGTGAGGGTGTCAGGTTCCCTGGAATTGGAGTCACAGACAGTTGTGAGCAGCCATGTGAGTGCTGGAAATCGAACCCTGGTCCCCTGGAAGAGCAGTCAGTCCTTTTAACCACTGAGCCATCTCTCCAGCCACCGCATTGCAAGTATCTTGATCTGATAATCAATATGGTTGTTTAGTGACTAACTAGCTGGTAAGCCATGGCATCTATCTGTCGTCATTTTTCATTTTGTATTGAAAAGATGGTGAAACTATGCATACTACAGCAGTTTCTTCCTTTGCAGTAGCTTCAGTTCCTATGGTCAACTGTAGTCTAGAAATATTGGACTGGAGAGATGTTTCAGAATTTAAGAGCACTGGCTACTCTTCAGAACACCCAGGTTTAATACACAACACCACATGTCAATTCACATCCAGTACCAAGGGATCCACTACCCTCCCTGGGCAGCAAGCGTCAGGCACACAAGTGGTGCACAGATACACATTCAGACAAAACACCCATAGACATTGATAATAAAAATAATAATAATAATAATAATAATAGTAATAGACATTAGGTGGAAAATTTCATATACATTCAATTAAGTTTTAAACTACATGCTGTTTGGAGTCATGTGATGGAATACCCCACTTTATCTCACCTGGAATGTGAATTATCTCTTTGTCCACAATGTTCACGACCTATCTGTCATATAACAGCTACATTGATTATCAGATCAAGTGTCATACTCTTAATACATTCAAGTAAGACTTATTTTACTTAATAATGGCCCCAGAGGATGCAAGTAATGATGTGCAGGAAAATAAAGCATGCAAGGGCAAACTAATTCTGGTATCGTGGCAATGTTTCAGAGTATTGGGAAAAGCACAAATAAATAGACTTTATAAACTAATACAAGATTTTAAGCATTCAGGGGTTGACTATAACTCTCAGCTAATGAGGGAATAACTATTAAAATAATCTATGATAGAAGAGCAGAACTAAGACTATCAGTAAACAAGCATCTGATGAGTAAAATATCCATTTTCAAAAGTTAAAACTCATATAATAAAATACCTGTTGCATGGCTAGATAGCTCAGTGCAGTTTATATTAGTTGTAATAAGCTTTTGGTTAGTATTATTTTCATATAGGCTGATTGTGTTTAGAAGAGTTTTCGTATAGTCCTTGAGCAAAGCCCCTCTTATAGATAAAGGTATGCCACTTTATTTTTTTTTTGGTTTTTCGAGCCAGGGTTTCTCTGTAGTTTTGGTGCCTATCCTGGATCTCACTCTGTAGACCAGGCTGGCCTCGAACTCACAGAGGTCCACCTGGCTCTGCCTCCCGAGTGCTGGGATTAAAGGTGTGCAGCACTGCTGCCCAGCAAGGTACACCATTTTTTAATGTCATTTACACTTTTACCAAGTCTCATAACTTGGTGATTTTTTATTCTGACTTCGCTATCCACTGCCTTTCTTTTAGAAAAAAATGTGCTTGTCTTCAGTTGACAGCAAAGAATGCGAAAGCATGGCCCCTGTCACCTGATGCAGTATGTACTGGATATAAATATAAAAGGCTGCAGAGACTTATACCTACTGGGTGAGTAACCTTAAGGATTTGTTGCAAGATGTTTGCGTCGGTGAAGGATGGTACTTTGGTATGTTGTGTGCATGGTGGGGTGGTAAACGTGCCTGTGTGTGTGCACACAACTGGGAGCCAGAGATCAAAGCCAGGTATCTTCCTCAGATACCGTCCACCTTATTTATTTTTTCAGATAAGGTCTCTCACTGAGACTGGAGCTTTCCATTTTGGCTAGACCGACTGGCCAGCAGGCCCCAGGATCCTCCTGTTTCTGCTGTCCTTGGATTACATATGTGATCCACCATTCCCAGCTTTCATAAGAGTTCTAAGGATCTGAGTTCAGGGCCTCATGCTTTCATAGCATGCATTTCAACCACTGATCCATCTCCTCAGGCCCATAGAGTGCTTTCTTTTATTTTGGTCTACAGTCTTATAGATTTTGTTTATATGTGTTTCTAATACTGAAAAATATAAATTACTAAGAGCTAATAACATGAAACCATATTTTATATTCTTAGAAATGGAAGTCAGAGATCACACGTATATCAAAATATACTCAAACACTCATCTGCTTCAAGCCTAACTGCTCAGGAAATAAGTGGGTCTGAGTACCATTTTCCCATTAAAACATATGCCTCCAGCACACAGCAGAGGCTGAACGATATTGAGTTAAAAACCAGCCTAAACCACATAGGGAAGCTGTTTCAAAAACAAATGAAGGGGCTGAGGAGCTGACTCAGTGGGAAAGCATGAGGACCTGAGTTCAAATACCCAGCACTTAGATAAAAAGCTATACATGCCTGTAACCCCAGAGCTATTAGAGGCTGAAGACATAGTGCCTCTGGGACTTGCTGGCCTTAGCTTGGCTTTAGGTTCAGTGAAGAGATCCTGTCTCAAAGGACTGAAGCAGAGAGTAGTAGAACACGACACCTGACATCCTTCTCTGGCTTCTGTGCTTGGATGGCTGTGTGCAACACATGCACTAGCATGATCCCCACCCCCACCCCCAAACACACACTAATAATATTATAAGTATATAATTTATTAAAAGAAAAAGTGAAATCAGGCGGTGGTGGCGCACGCCTTTAATCCCAGCACTTGGGAGGCAGAGGCAGGCAGATCTTTGAGAGTTCGAAGCCAGCCTGGTCTACAGTGCGAGATCCAGGAAAGGCACAAAGCTACACAGAGAAACCCTGTCTCGAAAAATAGAGAGAGAGAGAGAGAGAGAGAGAGAGAGAGAGAGAGAGAGAGAGAGAGAGAGAGAAAGTGATTGAAGAGACCTAATTTGTCAGTTGATTATTTTCAGCCTATCAAAATTGATGCTAAGTAATAACACCTATAGAACTACAATTAGAGTTTGATCCTATACATTTCCTTTACACATTTAAAAAGCTAACATTTACTGTGTACTGAGTACCATGTTACATATCTGGTAAATATTGTGGTGTGGATGTTGATGAAACAGCCCTATGGGTTAAGCTTTGTTATATAAACATCTCATTTGAGGTTGGAAAGATGGTTAAGTGGTCAAGAGTGCTGGCTGCTCTTCCAAAGGGCTCAGGTTCAAATCCCAGTACCCACATGAGAGTTCACATTGGGCTATACTTCTGGTCTCAGGGATCCAGTCCCTCTTTTGGTTTCTGTGGGCACTAGGCATGCAGGTGGTGCAGTTACTTTCACAGGGAAAATATTCTACACTTAAAAATAAATAAATAAAAATAAACTCCATTTTAAAAACAGAAACTATAGCTAGTAACCCTGGCAATCTAGCCCTAAGCTTTCACACTTCCCTCAGTTTAATTACTAGTTAAGTGAAATAGCAAGATACATTTCACTTTGCTTTTTAGGCTATCTAATTTATATTGTCTTATGTCTATGATTGCCAGCATTTTTGAATGCAACTTGTTGTGCAAGTGTAACCGTCAGTTGTGTCAGAACCGAGTTGTCCAACATGGTCCTCAGGTGAGGCTACAGGTGTTCAAAAGTGAGAAGAAGGGCTGGGGAGTACGCTGCCTGGATGACATTGACAGAGGGACATTTGTGTGCATTTATTCAGGTAAAGCAAAGCTTTGTTTGCTAATTATTTCCTAGTTGGATCTGTATACATCTGAATACACATTGTCCTTGTGAGCCATTGGCATCCTTTAGCAAGGTGCTGATCAACAAGATGTAGGGGAGCACCAGAGGAGACAAGTGACTGGATCTGGGGTCCCGAAGGGCTGAGATGCCATAGGTGCTTCAGAAAGAGGCACATTGTCTACAGATGCTCTAGAGGAAGGGAAGAAATGTTCTAAATAAAAAAACTAATAACTCACTAAAGGTAAAAACAACCAATCAAAAACTCCTCAGTGTTTTTTACAAATTAATATTGTAATGAATATTTGCATATGATGATTTAGACACTTACTTTAAGCATCTCACTTAGTTTCAGGGACTCCAGAGTAGGTCATGTGTGAATCTGTCACACACCACTAACATACTATCCAGCCTGCATAGACATTCATCGTATTTCTCAGACTAACTCTTGAGTGGAAGCTATTTCTACACCCTAAGTAGTGTCCAGGAAGCATTGTTGGCAGTCTGTCCAGAGCTAGAACATACAACTACGGTTGACCTAGAAAGATGAGTGGGAACATCTAGCCACTAATTCTAACTTAAGGAGTATGATTTTGAGTCTTGAAAGAAAATACATTAAATGAGCCACAGATTTTAATATTAAACTGAATATGAGCATAATAGTAGGTAGATGTCACAAATTTTAAATAGGTTAGTTTTTAAGAGTTTAAGGTTTTAAACTTTAAAAAATATTTAAACAAGTTTACTTTTCATTGTCTAGCGTACTTTTTTTGTTTTATATTACTATGGATCTCTTTCTTTTTAAAATACAAAAATTGACTGGTGCTTCTTCCAAATAGCTCATATTTATTCTCAATGTAGGACAGTAAGTCTCCCATTAGTCTTTTTTTAGTGCCATGGAACGATTTTCTTGGATGAGTTACCTATGTTCTAGAATTTGTAGGGTGACTTTATCGTTTCTAGAAATACAGTGCACTCAGAGTCTTTTATTTATAGAGAAGAGATGCCTACTTGCTGGTTGGTAGTGGTTGTTTTCTGTTTTGATCTCTATCTGTTTCATTTCAGGAAGATTACTAAGCAGAGCCACTCCTGAGAAAACTAATACTGATGAAAATGGAAGAGAACAACAAAACAGTGTAAAAAATATGCTTTCCAAAAAGAGGAAAATAGAAGATGCATGTTCAGATTGTGAAACACATCCTAGAAGTCCTAAAACTGAGAAGTGTCCTACTAAGTTTAGTAGTGATCTCAAAGAGCCTGTTATGTAAGTAAAAACTTCGGATCATGGTATACCCACTTGTTATGGATCAGAAGTGTTTGGGTCTTTTCCCCTCTATGTCTCTCTCTCTCTTCCCACCACCCCTCCCCTAAAACTCTTCTGATCTCACAAACTAAGTTTAACACTTCTAGATATCCAGCATCCTTACCTTGAAAATCCAGCCAACACATTTCCTTTGGTCCATTTCTGGGTTCACTGTGGATAACTTTCATCTGGCTCTTTATGAATGTTATAAATTTTAATTTTATTTTTGTATTTGGAAAGCTTTATTAGGGTCTCTTATTTTTGAAAAAACACATTTTAGCCGGGCTTTGGTGGCACACGCCTTTAATCCCAGTACTTGGAGGCAGAGGCAGTGGGATCTCTGTGAGTTTGAGGCCAGCCTGATTACAGAGCAAGATCCAGCACAGGCACCAAAACTACACAGAGAAACCCTGTCTCAAAAAAAAAACCCAAAAACCACATTTTAAAATTATTGGTAGTTAATGGTTACCTTTTCCTTCCTGCATTAGATAGTGTAGATGTAATATAGGTTCATTTCTTTTTTTAATGTTTTAATTTTATTTTATTTTATTTTATGTGTATTGGTGTTTGGCCTTACCACTTTTGTGCCTGGTGCACTCGGGTCAGAAGTGGGTTTTGAATTCCCAGGGACTGTAGTTACAAATTACAGATGATTATGAGCTGCCATGTGGGTGCTGGGAATTGAACCCAGGTCCTCTGGAAAAGCACCTAGTGCTTTTAACCAATGAGCCATTTCTCCAGTCCCTGGATTAATTTCTGACAATAAAGGAAGTTTATGAAATAGTGATATTACCTATATTTTATGGTCTAATAAAAGAAACTTTTAGTGATATACAGAATAATTTTTCTTTTCCTTTTCAGGGAAATGAACTACAGAAATATTTCAAGAACTCAGCGTCTCTCAGTCATTAGAAGCCCTAAATTCAAGACAGCTGTTTTTCATTACAATGAGAAAAGCATGGTAATAACTACAAGATCAAACTGAGCATAATGGCACCTTAGTCCATAGGTGTTGTCTGTGACTTTGGAAGCACTAGCCAAAGCAGCCACACTTCAAATCTTTCTTTTGGACTCTTAAAGATACATTACTCTAGAAGTTCTGCCCACATCACTGTGTAGGATCCTTAGTGTAATGCTAGCAAGGCTACAAAATCTTCCTGCAGTGCTAGTGCTTGGGAGGCCAATTCAGGAGGATCATGAGTTTGAAGTCAACTTGGGCTATATAGCAAGACACTATCTTGAAAAAAGAAGAGACATCTTTCAAAGGCCATTAACCATTATCTTACCTTTCTAGCCTCTACTAAAATGTTTATGCTACATAATACATGTAGGATTTATTTTATTGTTTTGAACATACAGGCTATTTGAGTCTGAGATACAGACAGATTTATTGTACTTTTAGCCCAAATAATATCTTGACAATTGTTGTAGTTGTAGCTTACTAAAGTGCCTAGAAGTGGGCAGTGTAAACGGGGCACATGTGCTGGCTCCACTTATTTCAAGGCTCCTTACAGTACCAACCTTGTGCCTTTTCAAAACTAACCTACTATATACGGCCTAGAAAGAGTGATCCTTGGTGAAAGAGGCCCAGCTGCTAAGCACTTTTTCCTGATTTAGAGAATACAGCTGTCTTTCTTACTTTCTTTGAAGGGATTTGTTTCCTCAGAATCTACCACTCCTGAAGATAAGAATGGATTTAAACCAGCTCACGAACACATAAACTCTAAAGCTAGAGCTCACGGTAGGCTTTATTTCCTTATGGCTGTCTATCTCCCTTGCCTCTTTGTCCCTTTTATTCAGTATCTACCACTTCTTTCCATAGACTTCATAACAAATTGAATGGGTTTGCCATGTGGAAACTGGTAAATTGTATTCCAAATCTGGCCTGCCAGATGTTAATTATCGTTGGTAAAAGAATGCTTTTTACATTTTTAAATAGTTGAAAAATGAGACAGTGCATAATATTTCATGACATTTGAGAATTTTATGAACTTACAACACCAGTGTCTGTCAATAAAGTTTTAGTTGAATAAATAGCTTCAGGCATTGATTTACCTGTTTCTGCTTTCCCTCTACATCAGCATACTTGAATAGTCACAACAGAGATCATAGAATTAGAAATCCTTGATGACTAGTCCTACATTTATAGGCGCTTGTAGACTTCTGGTCTGGTTTCAGCAATGACCTACTACATGGCAGAAGGGATAGAGTGGATGGCTCTGACTGCATGGTCCATAGGTGGTGTCTGTGACTTTGGAAGCACTAGCCAAAGCAGCCACACTTTTTGGACTCTTAAAGATACATTACTCTAGAAGTTCTGCCCACACCACTGTGTAGGATCCTTAGTGTAATGCTAGCAAGGCTACAAAATCTTTTCCCACAGAGTACTGTCTTTCAGAGGATATCCTCTACATGATAAATGTTACAACTTGGGCAGACCTGGGTCTGGGAACTTTTGTATTTTGATGAATCCCTTAGTAGAGAGATATGGATGACAGATGCCCTGTTTTGGAGCACAGGCCTGCCACTAATGCCTCTTCTCCCATTTCATACCCATAATCTGCAACCCTAACTCCTCACCTAGTATTAGAGGATAGATTGGTGGAGGTATGGTTGTTCCTTACTGGGAAATTCTATTAAGAAAGAGCATTTTATAATAGTTATTTTACCCTTTAATACACATCAGCCATAATGAGTACAGTTGCTTTGGCTCTGTCTATTTTCATCAGTTGCTAAGTATATGTAGCAGGCAGTCCAAATAATGACACTATATAGCTAGTAGAATCTATCAGAAATCTTTGACTAAAATACAAGTACTGTAGGATCAGCATCCACATGATAATGATTAAACCATGAGCTTTTATTTTTTTAGTAAGTAGAATTTCTTTCTAAAAATATTTTTAATTAATAGTTACATGTATTTATGAGTATGATATGATATTCAGTATACAGTGTGTAATGATCATTTAAAATGGTCCTTATTGGAAATAGACCATTGATTACTGGCAACCATTGCTCTTACTGTGCCATCTGGGACATGAGAATTACACCTCCTGTCCTACTGCATCCCTGCACTTATTAGCCACCTCACTCTGCCCCTCTTCCTCAGATCCTTCCCAGGCTCCAGTAACCACTATTCTGCTCCTGACTTCTTTGAGATTAATTTTATTTTCCTTTAATACTTTCAAAGATTTTTGCCCCCCCCCTTTTAAAAAAATATTTACCCATTTATTTGAAGGAAAGGAATGTTTCCTTTGTACACATGTACACATGCCATGGCATGCCAAGGTCAAGAGAACAGTTTTTGAGAATCTGTTCTTTCCTTCTACCACATGGGGTGCCAGGGATTGAACTCAGGACTTCAGACTTGGCAGCAAGTACTTTTACCCACTATACCATATCGCCAGCCTAAGATCAACTTTTTAACTAAAGTATAATTTTAGGGGAGAGCACTGAATTATATGGGCATGAGTGGTTTTTGTTTTTTTTTAAGTACATGAATTTAGTTATTCTGTCTGACATGTATGCATACTTTGGATGTTCACAAAGGGTTATGTTTACAAAAACTGACTAAGTATATCACTTTTATTGGTTTATAAAAGTACAATTTTTGACTGGTCATTTAAAAAAGGCACCAAACATCAGTATGTACAAGGCCCTGGAAACACAGTTGTTTTTGCTGGAGTTTGAAAAAAAGAACTCCTGACAGAGTTGTCTTAGAACTATGGTATGTTAAAGGCCTAGCCACTCTCTGTTACATGAGTCTAGAATATACTTAAATGCAGATTCCAGAGTCGATGAAAGGAAAGCTACATTTTTTGGATTTTATATTAAATACATTAATGAGGAACCAACAGGTAGATTCATTAAAAGCTATGATGCCACAGAAAGAAAACATGCTTTAGAAGCTGGGCACACCTGTGTGTTTCTGTATTCTCTGTATGAGTCAGGAAGGTCTTTTTAGTCCTTGAGACTCAGTGTTTTCATTTATAAAAGTCGAGTAATACTGCCTACCTTAATGCGTGATAAGGATTAGTACTAATTAAAGCAACTGTCATCTAACTTAATTATAAGTATATGGCCTGACAATTCCTTCTTAACAATGTCTACTAGAGGACTTAAGTTCAAACCAAGTTGGATATTCTGAAGACAGACAGCTGATTGAATCAGATGTGATAGAAGTAACTAAAAGTCAAGAAGACACTTCACCAGAGGGCAGGTGTAAGCACGTAGCCACATCGAATAATGAGAATACTAAAAAGGTGCTTGAAGTTCCAGTAAAAACATCCCAAGAAGGAGAATCGGCAGACTCTCAAAGTCAGCAGGTCTTCTGTGATAAGGAGTTGCCAAGTGAAAGGATGAAGACTTCGTCCCCTTCTCTAGCGAGGCTCAGTAAAGAGAATGTGTTTCTTTTGGATGCTTCAAAAGAAGGAAATGTGGGCCGCTTCCTTAATGTGAGTATCAAGGGTGGAGATGCCTGTTTCTAAGCACTCCTTTCCTTAAAGTTTATCAGGATGATAGGATTAATAGATTCTAAAGACAGACGAAGGCAGTCCTCTGTGTGCCTCTGCATGCTACTTCTTGATGCTTAATTCCTACTGCTAATATGGGAGTGACTATTTAGGGTTTTTTGAGGCTCATCCTAATTAATATAAGCTGCTTGAAAGTGCTTGAAACATTTACATTAGAAAACTTATATAACTGGAGAGTTTTCTCTCTGGGTCCCACCAAGCCCCAGCAGTCTGACAGCCCACTTATAAAATAAACACACAGACGCTTATATTGCTTACAAACTGTATGGCCATAGCAGGCTTCTTGCTAACTGTTCTTATATCTTAAATTAACCCATTTTTATTGATCTATAAGTTGCCACGTGGCTCATGGCTTATCGGTACCTTACATCTTGCTCGTCATGGCGGTGGCTGGCAGGTCTCTCTTCCCTTCCTGTTTACTCAATTCTCATCTCTTCTTGTCCTGCCTGTACTTACTGTCTGGCTATTGGCCAATCAGTGTTTTATTTATATAGAGCGATATCCACAGCAAACTTAAGAGATGGCTGGGCATGGTGGCTCATGCCTGTAATCCCAGTCCTTCTCAGGCTGAGGCAGGAGGATTTCCTGAGTTTTAGACTAGCCTGGGTACAGTGTGAGAACCTGTCTTCAAAACACAAAACAAAACATAAAGTCAAGGAAAAGTAAATTCATCAATCAGTGTTCAGGGCTGGGAAGATGGCTCAGTAAGGGCTTGCCAAGCATGAGGACTTGAGTTTGGATCCCAGCACCCACATAAAAAGCTGGTATGGCCATGTGCATGCTTATAACCCCAGCACTCTTGGGGGTAGAGACAGAGGCTTGCTAGGTCCAGTTTCAGTGAGAGATGCTCTCTCAAGGGATTATGGTGGAACATGATAGAGCTGCATACCCAACATCCTCTGGCTTCCTCATATATACACAGATGTGTGCCTGTGTGTACACAGGCACACAATACCACACATAGTATATCATGATATACAGAGAGATATACACAAAACAAGCATCATGGCATGCACTTGTAATCCTAGCACTGGGGAGAAGACAGGAAGATGCTGGGGCTTACTGGCTGATCTAGCCAATCAAGCTCCAAGTTCAATGAGACCTTTTCTCAAAAAATAGGTTACAAAAATTAGTGTATGTATGAAAAAGGTGAAGAGCAATCAAGACTTCTGACATTTGATTTTCAGCTTCTATAGACAGGTGCATGCACGTTTTCACATACATGTGTGCACAAAACACACAGTATTCAAATTCAACTGTCCAAGTTGCACAAAAAAATTAAATAGGAAATAATCATCATTCAGACTTAGTGATGGACATATTCAAGGATATTAGAGAGACTTGGTATCTTTATGAGTCTTGTGATGGTAATAGATGTCAATATTGAGAAGACAGTGGGCATCTAAGAAGTGCTGAAATGGTGGTATTTAGAGTACTGTCATGTTACAAGCCTTGGAAAGAGGTTACATGGCTATGTTGAGAAAAATTGACCACTTACATATGTCTCCTCTTCAAAGAAGGTGCTGGTTTGGATTAGGATATAATATTATATTGTGTATACTCTTCATGTTAAAACTCTGAGCCAGGCGGTGGTGGCGCACACCTTTAACCCCAGCACTCAGGAGGCAGAGGCAGGCGGATCTTTGTGAGTTCAAGGCCAGCCTGGTCTACAAAGCGAGTTCCAGGAAAGGCGCAAAACTATACAGAGAAACCCTGTCTCGAAAAAGCAAAAAAAAAAAGAAAAAAGAAAAAAAAGAAAAACAAAACTCTGTAAATATTTGTTTATTTTCAAGGCCTTTTCCATGTATGTAT
Source organism: Peromyscus maniculatus bairdii (assembly GCF_049852395.1). Lineage (NCBI taxonomy): Eukaryota > Metazoa > Chordata > Mammalia > Rodentia > Cricetidae > Peromyscus > Peromyscus maniculatus. The sequence continues at coordinate 57,169,738 of NC_134860.1, read as the reverse complement.
GTATGTATTTTGTTTTTTCAGGACAGGGTTTCTTTTATGTATAGTTCTGGCTGTCCTGGAACTTTGTAGACCAGGCTAGCCTCAAACTCAGAGATCTGCCTGCCTCTGCTTCCCAGTGCTGGGACTAAAGAAAGATGTATGTGGGCACTGCTCAGCTAAGGCCTTCCTTTGAAAAGTATTATGCTGCCAATTTCCCTGACCCCATTCTGTGACTCTTTGTTTATTCTGCCCCCACCTCATCCCCAGCTCTGCAAATGCAAGGAAATGCATATGTGGTGTTCTTTCTTGTATGGCTTATTCACTTTGTGAGTGTCTAAGTGCATGGGGTGGCCTGCATGCACATGTGTGCCTGTGTGTTTGGGAGCCAGAGGTCAATCCTAAGTTGTTCCTTTAGTGCCATTCACCTTAGTTTTTTAAAACAAGATTATTCATTGGCCTCCAACTCACCAATCAGGCTGGGCTGTCTGGCAGCAAGCCCCAGGGATCCTGCTCTCTCTACCTTCCCAGTCCTGATATCGCAACCATGTGCCGCCACACCTGGCTTTTTCACCTGGGGTCTAGGGATTGAGCTCAGGTCTACTTGCTTGCATAGCAAGTATATTACTGATTGAGCTCTCGCGCTCTCTCTCTCTCTCTCTCTCTCTCTCTCTCTCTCTCTCTCTCTCTCTCTCTCTCTCTCTCTTTCCCCCAAGACAGTATTTCTCTATAGTTCTGGCTATTCTGGTACTTGCTTTGTAGACCAGGCTGGTCTCAAACTCAGAGAAATCTCCCTTCCTCTGCTTCCCGAGTGCTGAGATTAAAAGCATGCATCACCACCGCCCAGCTTGAGCTATTTCTCATATTCACTCTTTGAGTTAACAATACTATCTTGAAGATCATTATGTATCAGTGCAGAGGAGCTCCTGGTACTTTTCTTTTTTACATTTAGTTATTTATTTTGTATGTGGGGTGGGTATACATACATGTCACATGCATGTGTGGAGGTTAGGGAACAACTTGAAAAGTTGGTACTCCCCTTTTTACCATGTAAGTTCCAGGAATCAAACTCAAGTTGTCAAGCTTGTTGGCAAATGCCTTTACCTACTGAGCCATCTCTCACTGGCCCTGATTCTTCTTGTTAGCATGTTTCTCCTTTTATGCTGTATGGAATTTCTTTGTGTCATTCTTAAGTAGCTTTCTATAGGTAAGTATTATTTCCAAATGTTTCCTGTTTTAAAACTGTTTATTAACAATCTGACACATAGATACTTATGCAGATGGCTCTGTACAGTACACTTTTTAATATAGTGTTGTTGAGTCGAAAGATAAATGCATTTATAATATTAAGTACTGACAAACAATCCCCATTTAAGGGGTTCTATTTTATATTTCAGCAAGATACCTGAATGGCTTTACTGAATGGGTTCAAAATGAGAAAGATGAAATCAGTGAGATATGTAGGAAACAGTGATATTCATATACTTTAAATAACAAGGTTCTAAATTTTATGCTGTGTGTAACCTTTGTGTTTAATTCTTTTTGTTTTTAAACAGCATAGTTGTTCCCCAAATCTCTGTGTACAGAACGTTTTTGTAGAAACACATGACAGGAATTTCCCACTGGTCGCCTTCTTCACCAACAGGTTTGCAGTTGTTTTACTTATACAATTTAATGCTGCAGCTATGACTTTTAAAATAGTAAATATGAAAAAAGTATGAAAAGATGAAACATAGCCCTAAATATCAAGGTATCCTAAAGTAGTCAGTTATCCGAAACTGTTAACTAGTCAGTTAAAAATTTAAACCATTGGAATTTCTATTATTATTCTCATTTAGAATTAATTTCTTAAGGGGCTGAGGACATCAGATTACATAGTTCAGTTCAGAGGAACGTGAGGAAGAGTGTTGTATCATTTTTGTTTTGATCAAAAGAGTTCCCATTTGTATTATGCATATTCATAATATAGTATTAAAACAAACTTCCTATAAACATTTTCTTTTACAACACTTAATAACATTGTATATGTTGGAGAAAGCCTTCAGTAATTTTGCAGAAGAGATTCATTTAGCTTTCGGTTGTTTTTGTGACAAGGTCTTGCCATTTACCCTTTGCTGACCTGGGACTCAGTACATAGCCCAGGTTGGCCATGAACTCTTTGTTGTTTTGTTTTGTGTTGTGTTGTTTTGAGACAGTGATTCTTTGTGTAATTTGCTGGAACTCAGATCCGCCTACCTCTTCCTCTTGAGTGCTGGGATTGAAGGCCTCACCTAGACCTTTACTTTTCTTTTTTTTAAGATAATTTTTTAATCTACTTCAAATGTACTCCCAGATCCACAGAAAGATTTAATAATCTTTAAAATTGTTTAAAAGTATTAGTAAGAAAATGTAAGAGTTTTAGTTATGAAGAAACAGGGTGTGGACATGAATTAGCATTTTAAAAGTAAAGTAGCTTATAGACTGGGGATACAGCCTGGCATTAGAACACCCAACATGCACAAAGCTATGGCTCTGACCACTGGCACAGGTAGAAAGAGTGGATGAGTGCTGCAGAGGTAAGGTGTAGTCAGTGCTGTGAGACAGCATGTCAGGGATCACTGTGGAGATAGATGTATGCATTATTTTAGAACAAATGACAAGATTGACTTGGTTTTAGGACACTGGCCATCAAATACATATGACACCTACACTTGAATTTCTAGAAAAGGGCAAATGCCAACTGTCTTGAAAGGGTCGATGTTAGGAGATCCTGGTCCATCACATGATCACCATAGCCAGGTAGAAAAATCTGAGGAAAACAGTGGAACTGGCTGCATACCTGTACAGGGAACACTTCTTGGACAGCCTGTTGCCGGGTGATACAGACCCAGGATTGTTTACATATGTCATGTTCACAGTTGCATCCATTGAAGGAAGATAGACAGGTACTGAATGACTCCAGGATGTAGATCCCTCCATTCAGACAGCAAGATTTATTTAGCAACTTGCTGCAGGTTCTTCCTGGTTCTGAATGTAGTCATCTCTGACTGCCAGGTCTTCCAGAGATAGAATAATAGCTCACAGCCCAACACAGCAATGAGTCCCGATTCAGAGGTGCTGGAACTGGCCACAAGCAAAACAATACTGAATGAGAAGTGCACTATCTTCCAGTTCTTAAAAATGTAGGAGAAAAATACAAAAAGAAAAATATTGAGGAAAAAAATTAGTAAATGGCTTTAATTCACAAAATCGTTGCCAAAACACCCAAAGGAAAACATTAATATCCTGAAGTAAAAATAGCAATTGAAAAAGAAAGCTATCTCACATAAGAAATATGCCCATTTCCTGTATCTTTTTTTTTCCTTTTTCTTTTTTTCTTTTTGGTTTTCTCAAGACAGGGTTTCTCAGTGTAGTTTGGTGCCTGTCCTGGATCTCGCTCTGTAGAACAGGCTGACCTCGAACTCACAGAGCTCCACCTGGCTCTGCCTCCCAAGTGCTGGGATTAAAGGCGTGTGCTACCGCCGCCCGGCTTCCTGTATCTTTTTTAATGTCTGAATTATTCCATTTGCTTGTGTGCCACGGCCTTCACGTTTATAAAACACCATTCCTCATAGACAGACAGACTTTCTTACACAGGATTTTGGGAGAGTTGAAATAAAAGTCAAATGATTACTCCTAATAAAGTTTATCTTAAATGGTGGATGATGTAGAGAGAGAGAATAGATGAACTTTAGGATGGTTAATTTTGTCAATATGAAAATTGGCATATTCAAGGTTGATTCATGTGGAATTATTTAGAATGATTTATGATTCTTTTTTATTTCTACTTTCTAGGTATGTGAAAGCAAGAACAGAACTAACATGGGATTATGGTTATGAAGCTGGGACCATACCTGAAAAGGAAATCCTCTGCCAATGTGGGGTTAATAAGTGTCGGAAAAAAATAATATAATTGATGTCTATTCAGGAAATTATCTGGTCAAGCTGGAACTACATCAGTTGTCAATGAAATCTTGTTTAATCCTTCTGTTTCCCTTGGTCAGGGTATTCATGTTTTATGTATAATTTTGTATAACTTAGGTCAGAAACAAAATGAGAACACTCTCATATACATCAAGTATCACTTGTTATTGTTAATCAACTTTACATTAGTAGAATGTAAATAGTATATTTTATGTACATACCACTGTATAATTTGTATTTTATATATTAAGACAAAAATTATAATAGAATTTGTATGTTTCTAAATTGTTTTGTGATTATTACTTTTAATTTATGTTCCAAAGGACCAAATTTTACATCTTTAACCTACAAAGTTGGTATTAAATTCCTGGCAATTCATTGACCATTATGAACTACAAATGAGGGGCAAGAATGTGTAGGCGAACTTTATGCACATTAATTGAAAGTATTCTTCTTTGTTGGGAATTGAACCCATGGCCTCTTGCATGCTAGGCAGTTACTCTACCACAAAGCTACATCTTCAGCCCTTTAAAGTTATTTATTACTTCATTGTCCCATTAACCACTCCAGTAGGAGACCATTCTGGACACACTTTTTGAAGATGAAACTTCATTTCCAGATTTGCTGTAGTGCCTTGGTGCACAAGACAAAAGCACAGAAACCTGGAAGAACATTAATACTTTTTTCTACACAGAGTAGAGCTACAAGTAAAGGGAATCTTGAAGCTAGTCAAAATTGTGTTATGTAGAATGAAAGGAATCTCATTAAATAGGGAACAACAGTTTGAGCTGCAGGCAAGTGAGTCAAGATATTCACAGCAATGATGCAAGGGCTTTAGTAACTGTTAGTTACTGTGTGTATCAATTAGACAAACACATTAGGAACTAACACTAGTTTCTAATGATACATCAGTGTTTTATGAAGTGAGGAGACTTGATTGTTAGGGGAACTTGTTTGGTCCAAAGGGGACTTTTGTGAAACAGCCTCTGTGTCCTCAAGGTCTCCCTTTGGAGTCCATTTGACTTCCAGAAAAAGGAGTTTTATCAATGGCATCCTTTGGAGAAAGTTCTCCAGAAACCTTGATCTACATTACCTCATGTTGGGCCACCGCCAACACTCTCCAGTTGATAGCCTAGACTTCTACTTTTCTGTTTTTCCTCCAAAGTGGATGGAACAATAACTTGAAAACGAAACTGAGAAGTAAATGTGTTGAGACTCCATGCTTGGGATGTCTGTTTTAGACTTTAGTGGTGTTTTGGCAGGGTGTCAAAAGTCAAGGTGTACTTGACTTTTGGAGTGTTGCCGTTGTCCCGCTGTGCTGTCTCTAGGAAAGGTTTGTTTTCACCCCTTCTGTCGAGTGCGTGGTGAGTTTTCAGGCTGAAAACTTTGTCCTTCCATGTAAGAAAACCTTAAACAGTTTAAAGATTTCTATTCTCTTTGGAATTAGTTACCTAAATGTTAGAATTAAAAATTGGCTTTCTGATTTTTTTAATGTAATACTTTTACTAATTCTTTGAGAATTTCATACAGTGTACTTTGGTCATATTTGCCTATATCCATCCACTATCTTCCCACTTCCAACTTCATGTTTTGTTTTTTGTATTTTTTTTTTAAAAATAACCCACCAACTTCAATTTACACTGCCCACATGCTCCTGAGTATGTGGCCACCAGGTGCCATACCCTTAAAGAAAACTTACTTTCGGGGGCTGGAGAGATGGCTCAGTGGTTAAGAACACAGACTGCTCTTCCAGAGGTCCTGAGTTCAATTCCTAGCACCCACATGGCAGCTCACAACTCTCTGTAACTCCAGGATCCAATATCCTCAAATACATACAGGCAAAATGCCAATAAAATAAAAAGAAAACTTACTCTCCTTGCACCCAAAGCCATAAACTATGATAATATCTCCTCAGGGTTGGGGCTCACGAGCTCTACCTCATGCTAGAAGGCTGACCAGTTTGATCTTTTGCAGGCAGCCACAGCTGCTGTAAGTTCACGACAGTAGAGAACCTGTCATGTCCAGAAGACCATTTCCATTTAGTCCTTCCTGAATTCTAGCATTTGCAGTCATTCTGCCCTTTCTTCTGTAACAATTCCTGAGCCAGCTTTCTGACTTTTTAAAATTATAACTGTAACACAAATTTAAAAGGTCTTATCATAAAAAACCCAGAGCCAGACACTGGGGTGAAAGCTGAAAGATCAGAGAAGCAGAACAGCCAACCACTAGCTTACCTCTACAAAATCCTCAGCCTCAAGAGATCGAGTTCCTGTTTCCTCATATATACCTTATATACCTTATATACCTTTCTGTGTCCTGCCATATTACTTCCTGGGATTAAAGCAAAGGCATGGGATCTCAAGTGCTAGGATTAAAGGTGTGAGCCACCACTGCTTGCTTCTGTTCCTCTCATGTAGCCCAGTGTGGCCTTGAACTCACAGATATCCAGATCTATCTCTGCCTCCTGAGTCACAGGATTAAAGGTGTGTGCCACCACTACCTGACCTCTATGTCTAATTTAGTGGCTGGCTCTGTCTTCTGATCCCTAGGTAAGCTTTACTGGGGTACACAATATATCACCACATATAACTTTGTTTTTTGAGATAATAAATTTACATAATTTTCCCCTTCCCTTTTCTCTCTCCAATACCTCCAAGTACCCTGCCCCCTTGTTCTCTGTCAAATTTTTTTCTTTAATTATGTGTGTGTATATTTATTTAGGAATATATATATGAATATGTGCATACTCCTAAATAAATAAATACATACTGCTCAGTCTATAGAATGTTACTTGTATGCACACGTTTTCAAGGTTGGTATTGGATAACCAGTTGAGGCGGTTTTCCCTGGGGAAGACTATTTCTTCTGCTTTCAGCATTCCTCAGTAACCTGTAGTTCTTTGTCTAGGGTTGAGGCCTTCTGAGCTTTTCCCTTTTCATGTTAGCATGTCTTTTGGTGTTGTCCTTGTTCAGCTGATGTTTAGGCAGCCATGTGGTGAGACTTCATGGCTGTAGCTTCCCTGTTGTTTCTAGGAAATACTGTCTCAGAGCAGACTTCTGTTCCTCTGGCTTTAATCTTTCTGCCTCCTCTTCCACAATGATGCTTAGGTGGAGGAATTGTGTTGATGTATTTGTTGGGACTGGGCTCTACAACTGCATTGTGATCAGCTATCGTCTATAATGCTCTCCATCTGTTTTTGCAAAGAGAAGATTCTTGGATGAAGGGTAGAGCTATATTTATCTATGTGTATAAGGACAGATGTTTAGAATGTATTAGGGATTGTGCTGGTTTGGTAAAGTAGCAGCTGTAGGTTCTTCAAGATCCATGATTTCACTAGCCTTGGAAAATTGGCTAGATTTCCAGTACCAGGCATGATTTTCTTCTTGTTGAGCAGGTCTTAAGAACAATTACAGAGCTGTTAGTTACTGTGTATATTGATTAGACAGACCTATTAGGAACTAACACCAAGTTTGCAATGATACATTGGTGTTGCATTAAGACAAGAAATAAAAGCACTCCCCCTTGGAGTCATTTTACCAAGAGTGAGTCCAGGTTTGAATTCTCTACTTCATGTTCCCTGTATCACCCATCTTCTGTCTGTTGCATGAGTCTGAATCTGTGCCTGCCTGAAGAATGTCGTCTTGTGAATCTGTCCCTGTGTGTAACTGTCCTGCATATGTGTGTGCCTGTTGTGTGGATGTTCCTCAAAAGGGGCTTTGTTCTGTATTTATTGAACAGCATAGAAAGGATCATGTGGAGAAAAGAATAAAATACTTCTCAGAAATCTTGAAAAAGTTATTGGTTTCAACTGATCCCAGTTGACCCATAGTACAAGCAGTATTATAAATATTGTTTCTCAACTAATCTTCATAAATGAATGCTTTCAACCTTTAAGATAGCTGGTTGCTTCCCTCTTTCAGAAGCTTGCATAGAACCTTCTGGTACCATGAAAGTTAGTCTTTAGGGAAGAGATTCGCAAGTCAGATCTAAGTTGGGTCCTCTAGGCCCTATGTCTGAAGTAAATAGTGTCTTCAGCAATAGGGACTTAACGTCTCACCTCTGTGAGCAACCAAGGGCAGTAGCAATAGCCAGTGTCTTTTGGGAGTCTCTTGGACAACTCTGGCCAACAAATCAAAAGAGGGCTTCCTGTGCCTGGTGTTGGGGGTCTTGCCAGTTAGTCTCTGGCACTTGGAGGGAGCACTGCCAGCTAAAATGAGAAATTTCATTTAAACTTATATAAGTGAACACAGACTGATATGTATTATAGGTGTTTTAGCTAGATACACTGATGATTCTTGGGACTTTTTCAGACATCCTTACTATTATTTTAACATCTTCCTCTCCTTCCTGTATTTATGCCCCCTACCTCACACACACTTTCTGATTTCTTTTTATTTTTAGCTTTGCCTTCCTCCTCTGCTTTATAGGAACCCAATCTCCAAATTTTCTATTGCATTGTATTTTTCTAGTCTGTTAATTTTCATTTCTTTTGGTTGATGTGAGTATGGACATTGTATGTTCCACTTTATCAAGCTCCATCTGTCCCCTGAGACCATCTGCATTGAACCTGGCTTGCCATTTCATCTCGACTGGGTGACCGGCAAGCCTAGCATTCTCCTGTCTCTGTCCCCTAAAGTCTTGAAATTACTGGTACACACTCACCCTGACTTTCATGGAGTGCGAGGAGTGGAGACCTCGGGTCCTTGTGTTTCCACAGCTGGCATTCTAACCACTGCTCCATCTTCCCAGCCCCTGCAAGTTTTCTTCCTAAGAGCTTTCTTTTCTTCTTAGAGAAGTCTTTGTTTGAGACAGACAATGTAGCCCTGGCTGCCTCAAATTCATAGAGATTGGCCTGCCTCTGTCTCCTGGTACTGGGGTTAAAGATGTGTGCCACCATGCCAAGGGAGAATCCTTTAAAGAATCCTGTTCCGGTCCATAGCTATAATAGCTATATGTCTTTTAAGATATTATGTATGAGCCAAAGCGGCTCAGCAGGTAAAGGCACATGCTGCCACACCCGACAGCCTGACTTCAGTCCCTTGGACTCACATGATAAGAGGGGATTACTATAACCTGAAGTGACTCTGACTGCCATGCGTGTCATGGCACACATGTGCACACATTGAAATGCACACTAATAAAAGTTTAATACACTATTTAAATGTGTATGTGTACCTGCACATACAAACATTCATGTAGATATTTTCCTTCAAGGCCTCTCTCTGTTCTCTCCCAACCCCACCCCAATCTTGCTGTAGTCTTTCTCTTTAAAGTTTGACGCTTTCCTCAGAATTATAGATCTTGCTCATCTATTCTTTTTAGGTTTTTTGTGACAGGCTCTCTCTGTGTAGCCCTAGCTGTCCTGGAACTTGCTCTGTAGCCCAGGCTGGCCTCGAACCATGAGTGATCCACCTGCCTCTGTCTCCCAAATGCTGGCATTAGAAGCATGTGCCACCACCACCCATTTTGCTCATTTATTCTTACTGAAGAGTGTGAGAAAGGGTTTTTCCAGAACCTTCCAGAAAGGAAGGCACTTTCCATTCTGCGCTAGGACCTTACATTTTGCCCAGGCTGTCCAAGTTGGCTTGTTTAGTTGCCCTCTCCTCTGCCAGGCCAGGTCTGCACTCAGTCCTCTCACAGTGCAAGCCTCCCTGAAGTTTGTCCTTAATTCCCAGCAAAGCACTGAACTTTCAACACCATATTTCCTGTATGTTGGTGCCTACATGGATATTTTAATTTGTTACATGGACAGAAAAATCTGCATCTGTATGGTGTTTTGTGCCCCACTGGTGCTAAGTAAAGATGCCTTATTGGCAACTGAGTCTAGGATCATTAATTTTGTGTGTCATTTAAAGATACCACTGCATCAGCCAAAGGGTGTGGTAGAACTTTCAGAAATACAGATCAGTTGTTTCTCGAGCTAAAGCAGAGGAAGGGTGGGGGTTCCTGGTGTGGCTTCTCTTAAGCTGTTTGATGGTTATTCGGGTTGTCAACTTGACACACCTGGGAAGGGGGAATTGCCTCCATCAGATTGGCCTGTGGGGGCATTTTCCTAACCGCTAGCTGATGGAGGAGGGCACAGGCCGCTGTGTCAATGCTACCACCGGATAGGTGGCTGTGGGCTGTACTATAAAGCAGTTAGAGAGCCAAGGGAGGCAAGCCAGAAAACACTGCTGCTCCTGCTTTCTTCCCTGTCTTTCCTGGTTGATGACTAACCTGTCAAATACACCCTTTCCTCCCCTGAGTTACCTTGGGCCATGGTGTTCATAGAATCGACAGAAAAACTGAACAAGAACACTATTTAAAACACTATTCAGAGTTGAAAATCTGCCCAAATTTGCACTTCCTCCCAGCTTGCTCCTTGCTATCACCACCCAGATTTAGAGAAACGAAACTGGAAACTAGAAACTACCAGTGGTGCTTCCGGGAGTGCAGCTGCATAGCCATGGCCGAAGAGACACCACGGGCTGGTGACCCAGTCCCCTCTGGTGAGTACCAGATGGGTGGCGGCCAGCAGGAAGGGGCCACACTCCACTTTCCCTTTCCCCAGCTCTGGGAGCCTTGATTACTAGGGAGACTGCAGGCTGCTGCTGAGTGCCAAGGTCAGAGAGAGCCAGGCTTACAGCAGCTGGACAGCAGCTGGGAAAACTGTAGGCACGGCAGGCGGTGGGGTGTGGGGGGGTTGTGGGGGAGGTACGGGGTAGACCTCGGGAAGCTGAGACCTCTAGGTTGCCTGGTTCCATCCTCTTGGGTCCTTGCTTCACAGATTCGGGAGCTGTGCACGTTAACGTTAATACTCAAGACATGCTGTTGAAAAAGTTGAGATGCTGCCAATGTGGAAAGGGGACCCGGTCTGGGGCAGTTGGGGAATACTGAGGAACAGGATGTGGGGGTTGCGAGTGGCTATATGTTTCAGAGAAGCTGGAGTTGTGCAGGCTGAGGTTTCCGGGCCACCCATGGTGACAATCTCCTTGTGATGGTATTGTCTTATCTTGAGGGCACGGTGATCCAGGTATTTGAGAGTTTTGCAATCCAAAGATTCCCGGAATTGTCTTAGAAAAACATGAACTCAGGAATGTAAAGGCAGTCCTCTTCTGGGACAGGAAACAAGTAATCCACAGAGGACAGCAGGAACAGAACAAAAGCTGGTGGGGACAGGCTGTGGAAATCTGGCCCAAAGGTTAAAGCAGGAGAAAACAGACACAATAGGGAGGCACTGATGCCAAGCCTTTTCAACCCCTTCAATCACTCAGCAGTGATTACAGTGATCGCTGGTGCAAGCGAAGTCAAGGTTTTCAGCAAAAGCAGCCTTGTTTGTTCATTTATTCATTCATTCATTCCGGCTTGTGACCACCCCCCCACCCCTGCTAGCATTTTTTTAAAGATTTATTTTGTGTGTATAAATGCCTTGCCCGAATATATGTCTGTGTACCACGTGTGTATTTGATGCCTGTGTTATTTAGAAGGCATAGGACTCCTCCTGGAACTGGAGTATGAGAGGGTCATGAGTCACCATGTAGGTGCTGGGAACCAAACGTGGATCCTCGGCAAGAGCAACAAGACTCTTGTCTACTGAGTTGTAGCATAAATCTTAAATGGTCTTATTAATAGAAACAACCTGGAACCAGGTATTAGGGTGAACGGTGGAAGATCAGAGAAGCAGAACAAGCCACAGCCACCTCACCTTACCATTTCCTCAGCTGATCCTCAGACTGGAAGCCTCTGAGTCCTCATCCAGAATGAATCTTAGCTGAACTGTTGCTCAAAAGCCTAAAAGCTTAGCCAGCCTAGTTCCTGGTTTTCATGCCTTATATACCTTTCTGCTTTCTGTCATTACTTCCTGGGATTAAAGGCATGAGTCACCATGCCTGGCTATTTCCATTGTGGCCTTGAACTCACAGAGATCCATGCCTCTAGAAGGCTAGTATTAAAGGTGAGTGCCACCATTTTCTAGCCTCTGTATCTAGTGGCTATCCTGTTCTCTGACCCCAGATAAGTTTATTAGGGTGCACAATATTTTGGGGAACACAATACCACCACACTGAGCCATCGCTCTAGTCCCTGTTATGTATGTCTGTACATATGTATGTATTTATGTGCAAGTGTGTGTGTGTGTGTGTGTGTGTGTGTGTGTGTGTGTGTGTGTGTTCATATGCCATGTGTGTGGAGACCTCGGAGCTGGAGTTACATGTATTTGTAAGCCTCCCCAACCTGAGTGCTGGGAACGGAACTTGGGTTCTCCAGAAGAATAGCAAACACTTCCTCTCTCTCTAGCCCTTGGTCCTCCTTTGTCAAATCAAGAGTCAGTCATAGGTAGAAAACTTGAAAAGTTGTTCCAGGCAGAGAGGATGGCACAAATAAGGGTACCAATCTCCAAAATACATGCTAACCACTAGCCAGGTGATCAACTATTTCATTTCGCTAATCTGTGTATGGGCTGTAGGGCTCAAATCTTCCTTTGCTCTTTTCCCTATCTGGACTATTTCACTATCTCCAATTTGTGCTGAACATATACTCGTGCATGTGGCTACCCACTGGTGCATGGTGGACCTACCAGGAGCCACACCCAAAAGAAAACTGATACTCCCTCCCCCCCACAAACCATCAACTGACAGTAGCTTCTCACTTAGGGGTGGATACTCATGGTTATCCCCCCACCCCCTCCACCATGCCAGCTAGAATTTGACTGCTTTGATCTTGTGCAGGCAGCCACAACTGTACTCACAGCTGCAAACACAGCTGCTTTGAATGTATGATTACAGCACTTTCTGTCCTGTCTAGAAGACACTGTTTCTATGGCTCTTAGAATCTTTCCATCCCCTCTTCCAGTGTTCCCCGAGCCTTGGGGGAGGTGGGGTTACTGTGGTTGTCTTATTTATGACTGAGCAGCCCACAGACATATTCTCTACACTTTGAGGAGCTGTGAACTTTCTAAGACTATTGCTGAAGGCACCACACTTTTTAATCATAGGACACAGAGAAATTAAGCAATTACCAGGAAGTTCTTACCTCTTGGCTAGCTTTCATAGTTCTGGAAGTTGTCATATAGCTTGTTTGAGAATAAAAGACATCAATGATGTTACCCAGCTGTGAACACTGTGAGCTTCAGTAACAACCAGCATGGCAAGATGTGTTCATGGGTGCAATGGTGGTACAAATGTTATAGGGGTAACCAACTGATCTCTTCTTGGATTTAAGGCCTGAAGGAGGAAGCACATATACCTGGTACTCTGTTTAACCAAGACCCCATGGTAAGGGAGCTTCCAGGCCCCAGGGGTGAGCCTCCTACCACTATTTTTGCTAAATAGATATGGTATCAACCTTCACTCTAAATTCCCATCTCTTCCCATAGGTAAGTGCAGCTCTCAGACATCACTGGAGAATTTCTCTGTGCATTTTATGCTTTTCAGTAAGGCCCCTGGAAGGTTTTCAGTGACATGGTAGCCCACCTTTGTGGCTTGCTCTGTTGCTGTTGATAACACTGGCTTAGAACACCAATCAGAGGCTGTACCACACAAGCAGTGCTTTTTCCCACTCACATTGCTGATTTGGTTGTTGTTCCAGGAGTTAAGATTCTACCATAAAAACAGACGTCTTTAAGACTGGAGGAGCTAGCAAGGCCACGAAATGCTTTTCTGTTTTTAATCTGAATGTTATTTATAGGGGTCTGTCAGGTTACAGAAAAGATGGAAAAAAGGACATGTGCCTTCTGCCCTAAAGGCGAAGAATGGAGTGTGATGTACTTTGCACCATCGGAGAATATAGCCGCTCATGAAAATTGCTTGGTAAGTTACTTGAAAATATCTTTAAAACGACATGCTCAGTGGTTAAGAGCATTGGATGCCCTTCCAGAGGACCCAGGTTCCATTCCTAGGACCCATAGGGTGGCTCATAACCACCATAAACCCAGTCCCAGGGTATGTGATGCCCCCATCTGGCCTCTGAGAGCATCAGGCACACGTGATAATAGATTTACATGCAGCCAAATGCCCATACATACAAAACAAAGATAAAAAAGCCACACTCGACACCTCCACCAGTGAGCTCACTTCCAAGGCACACTCTACCCACTGAGTCATCTCCCAAACCTCCATGTCATGATTTCTTAAATGATTTTTTTCCTGTTTTGTTGAGTTTTTCTGGAGAATTCTATTGTAGTGATGATTAGGAGCAGTTCAAGAAGGGGGCCTTGTCTTGGTTCTATCAGGAGTATAGTTTTTAGAGTCTTATTGAAATTTGCATATAGAGATCCACCTGCCTCTGCCTTCCTAGTGCTGAGACTAAAGGTCTGTGCCACCACACCCAGCTGTCAGAGCTGTTTTAAATATGTATCACCTGTCCTGTAAACTTACTATTTCCTAGCAAGGGCATTCTCTCGCCTAAGTACAATTTAGCCATCCAAATCGGCCATTAGCATTGGGTCTATAGTACCATCTTACCCCAGACTTGAGTTTCCACCTGTGACCCTAACAACATGACAAAGGGTTGAAACATATAGATTACATGGAACTTTTACCCCTTAAAGGCTTTTCCTTTTAACCTCTTGTGTACTTATATTTTTTTCTTGTTGTTAAACCATTTCTCATGGACTGTTAATTTACCGGTATTTTAGTAAACTTTATTGGCATCCTTTTCAGAAACAAAGTGCAGCTGACTGAAATGTGCAGTTGAGTTTTGAGACACGTGATCACTGTCTAGTCTGAGAACTCCCAGCGCCCCAGAACATCTCCTCATGCCTCTTTGCAGTCAGCTCCCACCTACTCCAAGTCCTTCGAGACTGATCTTTTCTCAGAGGCCATGTTACAGAACTGCAACAGCACAGACTCTTTAGTGTGTGGATTCCTTTGCTCAGCAGTGTTGCAGAGATGCCTCTATGCCATGTGTGCATTTGGACCTCTTTGGGTTCTAGATCTACGTATTCATCCAAAATATTCAGAAAAAATGCCCCTGTACTGAACATACATGCACTTTTCCTTACCTTGTTATCATAACAATTATAGTAGACAACATTTCCATAGCATTTACATTGTATTATTCCAGAGATGATTTAAGCACACAAGAGGGCAGGCATAGGCTGTCTTAGTTAGGGTTTCTATTGCTGCAACAAAACACCACGACCAAAAAGCAAGTTGGGGAGGAAAGGGTTTATTTGGCTTACACTACCATATCACTGTTCATCATCGAAGGAAGTCAGGACAGGAAATCAAACAGGACAGGAAATCTAGAGGCAGAAGCTGATGCAGAGGCCATGGATGAGTGCTGCTTACTGGCTTGCTCTCATGGCTTTGCTCAGCCTACTTTCTTATAGAACCCAGGACCACCAGCCTAGGGATGGCACTACCCACAATGGGCTGGACCCTCTCCCATCAATCACTAATTAAGAAAATGTCCTACAGCCAGGTCTTAATGGAGGTGTTTTCTCAACTGAGGTTCCCTTTCAGATAACTCTAGTTTGTGTCAGGTTGACATAGACTAGCCAGGACAGGCTGTATGCTTAGGAGATACCATTCTATGTAAGGGGAACTTCAACACGAGAGGACTTAGGTTACCCCAAAGGAGGTCCCTTGAGAATAGCAGATGAATGTATCAGTGTTTGCTTCCCCATTTTCTTATTATTTTATTATATGGATGTGTCATAATCAATTTATCTACCCATCAACACATACATTATTTCCAGTCTGAGGTTATAACAAATTTGTAATGAACATCTATATCTGATCCTTTGTCTCCTATATGCTTTTATTTCTCTTGGGCAGACATCTACAAGAATTTCCACTTCCTAATATAAGTGTACATTTAACATTTAAATATTTATCACTTGAAAGCCAGTCTATTGGGTGCATGCATATTGGTATTGCCATGATTTTAATTTGCATGATGGTTAGTTATGTTGGGTATCTTTTCCATGGTTTTTTTTTTTTTTTTTTTTTTTACCATTCTGAAGTATCTATTTGAATTGTGTGCCCCTCCCTGTGTTTTGGTGGTGCTGAGGATCAAATCCACAGCCTGGAAATAATAAGCAAATGTTTTATCATTGAGCCATAACCTCGACCCTTGTCCATTAAAAAAGAAAGGTGTATGTGTGTGTGTGTACACATGTGCCACTGCTTGCACGTGGGGGTCAGAAGATGGCCTTCTCAGGCGCTTGCACTCTCCTCCACCTCACTTTGAGGTGATCTCATTCCTCCTGCTGCAGATGCAGGCTTCTGGCTGGTTCTCTCCCCTCTGCCTCTGGAGGATACCAGGATTGCAGGAGCGTGACTTGAGCCCTAACATCTGCCTTGTTACACTGGTTCCAGGATCTGAGCTCAGGTTGTCAGGCTTGTTCAGCAAATGCTTTTATTCACTAAGGCTTTTTCTCTGATACCCTTGTCCATTTTAAATTGAATTGTCTTATTGAGTTATAAGGTTTCCCTATATTCTAGATACGAGCCTTTGATCAGATCTATATATTGTATTTTTTCCTATTCTCTTGCTTGCCTTTAAAAAATTCCAGCTGTTTATTTTTTTTTATGCATATACCACAACAGGCAGGTGGAGGTCAGAGAACAACTTGCAGGATTCAGTTTTCTCCTCCATGATGTGGGTGCCAGGCTAGCCTCAGGTCATCAGGCTTGGCAGCAAATGCTTTTACTTGACAAGTCACCTCATTGGTCCACCTTTATATTCCAGTGTCTTTCAGAGAGCAACTTTTATCTTGATAAAGTACAACATATTAATGTACTAAGCTTGCAACTGGAGCAGATCAGCAGATACATAGAGACCCTACATTGAAACAAAGTGGAAAGAGAACCAACTTCCAAAGTTGTTCTCTGCCCTCACTTGCAAGTGTTAACATTTTCATTATGATTTCTGATTCTTATTTAAAAAAAAAAAAAGCTTTACTTATGTGTCACAGAATTCTTCTTGTGTTTATGCTCTTTGCTATCTGAGTTTAGGTATTATATTAATCTTCAACTGGAAGCAGGCAGATTGTTTAGGTCTTCTATGACTCAAATGCCAGCTACCGAGAGCTTGAGAGCTGGTAAAGTTCTTTCAGCATAAGTGTGAGGGCCTGACTTCAATCCCTAAGACCCATGCCAAATGTTGAACATGGTGCTGTGTGCTTGTAATCCCCTGCTGGGAGGGACAGACAGGAGGGTGCTAGGAGCTGGTCAGCCAGATGAGCTGAATTTGTGAGCTCTCCAGGTTCTGAGAGCGACTGTCTCAAAAAACAAGGCAGGAAAGGGCTAGAGAGATGGCTCAGTGCTTAAGCTGCTCTTGCAGAAGACCCAGGTTCGGTTCTCAGCATCCAGATGTTAGTTTACAACCAAGTGTAACTCCAGTTCCAGGGATCCAATGCCTTCTTCAGACCTCTGCAGGAACGTGTGATACACATACATGTATGCAGGCAAAAACACTTGTAATCATTGGGGGGGAAGTAGAGTACTAGAGGAAGACCGCCAAAGTAAACCTCTGGCCTCTACATGTACAGAAGGTTATGTGGGCATGCACCCCACCTCCTAACCCCCGCCCCTGATTTAATACAATTTAAAAAAGATTTTAGTGTGTGTGTGTGTGACCTTCTGGGGCTGGAGTTAAGTCAGTTGTGAGCTGCTCAAAGTGGGTGCTGGGAGCTGAATGTAGGTCCAATGAACACTAGAGGAGAAGTGTACATTCTTAACCACTGCGCCATCTCTCCATCCCCTAAGACTGAAGAGGAAAGAAACTTGTGCCAGATAAAACATACAAGGGGGTTGGTGGCTAGCTGTGGTAGCCCATACCCACATTTCCAGTGCTCCAGAGGCCAAGGTCCAGGCAAACTTGGGGTATATAGCAAGACCATGTCTTTTAAAAACATCATAAAAGCCAGGTGTAATAGCCTTTAATCCCAGCACTTGGATGACAGAGACAGGTGCAGCTCTGTGAGTGAGTTCCAGGCCAGGCAGGCTACAGTGAGACCCTGTCTCAACAACAACTAAAAAGAAGGGTTGTGGAGGCAGGCATGGCTCTCGGAGTTTAAGAAGTGGGTCCCGGAAAGCTATCAGGCATGGCCTCTTGTCCTTGCTTTTACTCCTCTGACTGCTTGGCTTCAGCCACTGCCGAGCCTGTTACACCTTCCTAAGCTAGGGAAAGAGCGGTGTAGGAGCCACTGTCGGCCCGGGGTCAGAGTCAGTGGAGATCAGTTACAAAGCACAAACCCTGTCTGGAGACAGATTACTCACAGAAGTCAGATGACTCCTGTCTGTTCATGTACCTGCAAAGTGGCCAAGACCCGGAACCATCGTTCACTCTGCACTCCTTGTAAGGCCTTTCAGTACCCTCTCTGACTTGTATTGGTCAGGACTACTACATACCAACTCTGGGTTTTTTTCCCCCCAACCTGCAGCTGTATTCATCAGCACTGGTGGAATGTGAAGCTCATGATAATCTTAATAAATCTAGAAATTTTGCTGTGAAATCGGTAAAGAAAGAGATCTGGAGAGGAAGAAGATTGGTAAGTTGACATGTTTTTATTTCTCACACAGGATGAATCTTGGGGGCTACAGTCAAAGCAAAGTCTGGTAGGGGGCGCTAGAGAGATGGTTCAGCAGTTAAGAATGCTTGCTGCTCTTCCAGAGGACCCGAGTTTGGTTCGCAGCAACCAAATGGTAACTGACAGCTGCTTGGAACTCCAGCTCCGGGGCATCTGGAACCTTTCCTGGTGGCTTCCACAGACACCTGCACTAGCATATTCACTCACTCAGACACACATACAAAGAAGTAAAAATAAAACTGTTCATTTAAAAAAAAAAAAAAGCCTGTTGGTAAAGTGGGGTTAGAGTAACATCCTGGAGAGCTGAAAGTAGGACTGTGAGGAACCGAGACTCAGCTAAGCACTGTCTAGTTACAATAGCCCATCACGCACGCAAGTAGGCTTCCGATGTTTCTGTCCGAGAGGAAACCCTCCAATCAGACAGGCTTTGACAAGGCCCTTAATGGCATTTCACCAAAGCAAATGCCAATTTCAGCAGCTCAACAGCGCCACCTAGGTTCTTCCTTCTGCTCTCTGGCTGCCCCCAAAGGCAGCTAGCTGGTCCTCTGGCTGCCCCCAAAGCAGCTAGTTGCTCCTCTGGCAGCCATAAAGCTGTCTTCTGACTGTCTACTGTGGCTGCATGTCTTATCACTGATCAGCATCTGCCTTGGAGCTGTGGTCATAAGGGGCCTGTCCCTGGGAGGGTATCCTCCTGGGGTCACTGGGGCTCCAGGCTTCCTTTGTAAAAGGCCATTTGCAGATTAGTAAACAGGAGAGCAAGTCTGAGTGCCTCCGGGCCGACCACAACCACAGTCAAGTATGAATGACTGGGGACACACTGGTACATGCTCTTTGTGAAGTGTCAGGATCTGTACCAGCAGGTTCTATGTAAACTCTCCTTCTAATTACAAAGTGGCAGGACACACTCAACTGGAACTTTATTCTTACCATTATTTGCTGATTGGATAGAATTAAGGAAAGTTATCGTTAGACTCTAGAGCAGTGGTTCTCAACCTGTGGGTCACAAGCATCAGAAAACACCTATTTCTGATAGTCTCAGGAACCACCAACCATAAATTTAGTTTCGTTGCTACTTCATAACTGTGATTTTGCTACTGAGCATCAACGGTCCTTAAGACCGTAAGAAAAAGGTTTTCTAGTGGTTGTCATCCACAAGTTGAGAACCGCTGTTCTAGAGGTGGCCTACATACAAACAGCCCAACTGCAGAATGAGGGCAGTTGAGTACAGTAGAATATGGAGAAAGAGCTTGTTCTCCCCGAGAGTTTTCAGACTTTCCTGTTGGGAGAACTTGGAGATACATCGGAAGTGAAGGATAACAGTGGGAGGAACGCAAAGTCATGTGAGGTGATGGCTGCCCACTCACTGACAAGTGTTTCCGGAACCTTGCTATCTGGACAAATGCTCAGTGTCCTCGTGGGGGAGAGGCCAGTCCCTCCTCATGGGAGGAATAGACCAGCAGTGTACATGCTTTGGGAGGGATCAGTAGTACCCTCACAGGAAGGCTCCTCCTGAAGCAGGGCCTCTGCACCCTTTCCAAGTGTGAAAAAGAAAGATAAGGAGTTCCCAAGGGAACTAACTGTCTTAGGGTTATCATTGCTGTGGTGAAACACCAGGACCAAAGCAAGTTGGGGAAGAGGGGTTTATTTGGCTTACACTTCCATCGTAGTCCATCATAAAGGAAGTCAGGACAGGAACTCAAACAGGGCAGGAGCCTGGAGGAGTGCTGCTTACTGATTTGCTTCAAATGGCTTGCTCAGTCTGCTTTCTTTCTTTTTTTTTAATATTATTTATTTTATTTTACAATATCATTCAATTCTACATATCAGCCAAGGGGGGGGGTTTCCCCCCTCCCCTTATCCCCAGCCCTCCCCCCATTCCCACCTCCTCCAGGGCAAAGCCTCCCCCGAGGACTGCGATCAGCCTGGTAGACTCAGTCCAGGCAGGTCCAGTCCCTTCCTCCCAGACTGAGCCAAGCATCCCTGCATAAGCTCCAGGTTTCAAACAGCCAGCTCATGCAATGAGCACAGGACTCGGTCCCACTGCCTAGTTGCCTCCCAAACAGATCAAGCCAATCAACTGTCTCACCTATTCAGAGGGCCTGATCCAGCTGGGGGCCCCTCAGCCTTTGGTTCATAGTTCATGTGTTTCCATTCATTTGGCTATTTTTATTCAATAATTGAGTAAATCCGAAATTTATTATAAGCCACAGTCGTCCTAGGGACCTCCATGCTATATATACAGTCTGCTTTCTTAATGGATCCTGGGACCACCAGCCCAGGGATGGCACCACCCATCATGGGCTGGACCCTCTCCCATCAATCACTAATTAAGAAAATGCCCTATGGACTTGCCTGCAGCCTGATCTTCTGGAGACATTTTGCCAATTGAGGTTCCCTCCTCTCAGATGACTCTAACTTGGGTCAAGTTGACATAAAACTAGTTAGCATGGGCACAAATGTGCAAAAGTGTTAAAGGCCAGGAGTGGGGCCCACTAGATCACT
Organism: Peromyscus maniculatus bairdii; assembly: GCF_049852395.1. Lineage (NCBI taxonomy): Eukaryota > Metazoa > Chordata > Mammalia > Rodentia > Cricetidae > Peromyscus > Peromyscus maniculatus. The sequence goes on along the minus strand of NC_134860.1, from coordinate 57,148,803 downwards.
GACAGCCTGTGGTATCACTGTGGGTATTCTCTTTACCAGATCCCTCACACCTACATAGTGAAGTCATCACCTAGCTCAGTAACAAGTGTACACCAATGTTTCACTGTCACAGGCAGTGCTGAGTCAGACATTTCTGTCTAACCTACTCGAGTACTTCTGCAGTGGACCTCTGACAGCTCAGAAGTCCATCTTAGAATGGTGACCTGTGTTGACAAACTGTCTCTGGGAAAGGCTATGCCCATTTAAGCTTCTCTGTGTGGTGGGCAGTTCCTGCAGAGGAGAAAGCCTTACCTTGTATCTCCCTGACCCCTGGAAAGGTTAAACCCAGCTGCAGCAGTTCTTTAGGAAGCCCTCTGCAGTCTGGACCCACATCAGTCAGCCCACCAACACAACACACCTCTTCCTCACTCGGTGACTGTCTGAATAGAATGAGTGGCACTAGTACTTACACCGTGCAACAGCTGGAGGAAAGTCTCCACTGTTCTGACACCCAAGTCAGAGCTACAAACCACAGCAGGGGCTTGGCCGCTTCCTGATTTACACTCCTCCCTCGGCATCCACTCATCTCTGAAATCTCTCCCTACCCAACAGCAAGCTGAAGACTGTCCTAATTCGACTCCTTATCAGTAATCACCATTCACTCACTCACCACCCCCCACGTCCCCAAGTACCTTATTTCTCCTTCTGAGCAAACAGACACCTCCTGTCAGCCCCTCTTCCCATATGCCCTGCCATTTTCTATTCCTCTGCTCAGCTGGAGAGATCTGGAATACCTAAGCCTAGGCTGAGCTTCTTCCCGGGTCTGAACATGACCTAGGTGGCTTCATCCGCCTCACCTGGCTTTAACACCAACATCATCTACTTGTCCCCTCTCTAGAATTCCAGACCACCACCATCTCCATGGATACCCAGGTCAGCTCTCATCCAATTGGCTAAGAGCATCACCCCCCATATAAACCTTTAGCCCCCCCCCCCCCCCCCCCCCCCCCCCGCAAACAGCACCACCATTCACCTATCCTTCAAACTTTAGGTGTAAGGGTCATCTTCCCCTCACCCCCTCCTGCTCCACACCACGGCCCACTCGATGCTCCTGCATCCTCCAGGAACTTGCCTCTCAGCACTAATCCATTACAGTGAAGGGGCTGCTGTAGCTCTCCAGACTTGTCAAAGGCTAATGCTTGGTTTTTCTCTTCCACTGCCCCTACCCAGCTTATTCTACTCCTCCAAGCTTGTTCTCCACATGGCAGTCAAAATATTGATGAGTTTTTGCCACTTAGGTAGAAAAAAAAAAACAAACAAAAAACTATCTCCGTACTCTTGCCAACAAACCCTGCATGACCTAGCACTTTGCAGACACTGCTCACTCCCTGTACCCAAGTGGCAAGAGGCCATGCTTCCTGTACTTCTAGTAAATTTGCCGATGGGAGGTTCATCCTTGCCACAAAGCCTCAGTGACCTCTGCTTAGAATACATTTCTCTTTTGGTTCTTCTGTTCTTTTTCTTTTTGCATGCCAAAGGTTCTCGGTGTTTAGGTTTCTGCTCCTCTGTTCCTCTCTGCAGAGCCGCCACCTCACTGGGGCTCAAGTTTAAGAACATGACGACACTCCTGCTTTGCTTTACTCCATAGAACATAAAAACCACTGTTGTGTGCTTGATTTGTTGCAGTCTGGGGAGCAACCCCAGGTCTTGGGCTTTTTAGGCAAGATTACTTCTGCTGACCTGCAATTACGTGGTGTTTGAAATTTTACTTTATGAGATCATGTATATTTTCCTGTAGAATTTTCATTTCATTTTGTTTGTCAACTTGACAGAAGCTAGGGTAATCTCGGAAGAGGAATCTGAATTGAGATAATGTCTCCAACTAGATGGCCCACAGACAAATTCTGCAGGACATTTTCTTGATGATTGATGTGGGAGGGTTCAACCTGGGCAAGTCATGAGGAGCAAGCCAGTAAGCAAGCAGCACTTGTCCATGGCATCTGGTTCCTGCCTTGACATTCCTCAGTGATGGAGTATGACCTGGATGAGATAAACCCTTTCCTTCCCAAGTTGCTTTTGGTCATAATGGTTATCACAGTAACAGACAGCAAGCTAAGACATCCCCGTAACTTTCGTATGCGCAGGTACCTTCTCTGCCTTACCTACTCCTGCCTTTCCTTGTCCAAAAACAGTGGCTGCAACATCACAGCCACCATGTCCTCAATAACTAGTTTGACTTTACCTGGATGAAATGCAAAAGATGAGTCACTTGCTCTTCATCTTCTGTGGCCCCCACACTGGGGTACTATAGTTTAACCCGAGACTCAGCCATCTAGGGCAAATGCTTCACCACTGAGCTGCCTGTCTACCCTTTCCCCATTTCCTCCTTTGTGGGAGCCCACAGTGACTCCAGCTGTGGCTTGATTCCAACTTGTCTCAAAGTCAGACTTCAAGCTTGTGTTTGCTCCTTAAGGCTGCATAATAGAATGTTTGCCAAAGGCATGGTTACTGGATGTTTTGCTCCTCAAGGCTGCCAAATAACAGGATGTGGTTACTAGATGTTTTGAGAATTAAGGAGGTGTTTATACTTGTTTGTTCCTTGAACCATGGTAAGGAAGTCTTTTGACCCCTTGCCTTGAGTATAAAAAGGCTATGAGAAATAAATTTGGGGCTGCTGCAATATTCACTGAGTGCCCTCCGGATTCTATCCTATGTCTCTATCTTTTCTTTTCTGTCTATGTCTTTTCTTAATCTCACTCCCCTTTCAGGTGCTGTTTGACAGGTCGGCTGGTCCCAACACTCCTTTCCAACCAGGATCTTGTTAAGATGCTTATATTGGTCTTGAATCTGCAATCCTCCAGCTTCAGCCTCTTGAATAGCTGGGACTGTAGATGTGTACCACCATATTGGGCTGAGGGAATCTAAATCGTAACCCTTTAATTTACTGTGACTAGTTTACTTCCTGTCTTTCTTCACCTTTAACATCTTCAGATTTTACTCATCCCTGTAAAAACCAGAACCACCAGTTCTTATGCTTTTCCTTTGGGGCTTCTGTTGCCTGTGTTTCTTGGATAGCCCTCCTTTGCTATAATGCCATTAATATTGCTGTACTGCCATTATAATGCTTTAACCACAGCAGAACTGACAGCAAGTGTATGGTGAGGCAGCAGTCTCATGGTTTTCCCTGTACATGAAGCTACACTGTTCCTTCACAGTTAGCCACTCTTGTATGCTCGGGTTTAGAATTCTACTCCTATCTTAATCTTGTTTTTCACCTACTTTTGAATTTTCCTTATGTGCTTGTTTGTGCTTACCTGGGATACCGTGAACACTGTCTCTTGCTTTATGGAGTAGCCTCATTGTGCTTGAACCTCATTCATCTAGAGGATGGTGCCAATCAGCCTCGGTCATGGCTAGGTTGCCCCTCATCACAGCAGAAAAACTAGCACTGCTCAAAAAGGTTTTCTGGAGCTACCCAATGCCAAACTATCTCTACATCACCTTCATATAAAACCCGATAGGGAAATAAATCAAAGGATCAAGATAAACATTGTACTGTTGTGTTTTTGTTTGGTGTCTACAAATTTGAAACAGGTTCCCTTTATTTCATATTATCCCCGATAGTAACCTTGTAGAAGTTACACCACCCCAGGGAGACATGTCTAAGAGGAAGTCATAGTAAGTGCCAGCTGAGGTCACACATCTCAGTGGTACAACCAGGAGCTGCTCTGGCCTCAGGTTCCAGGTCCCCTAGCTCCCTGCCTAGGTAAAGAAGCCGGCCAGTTTTGCTCTTTAGAAATCTCTATTCAAATGGAAAGATTGTTTTTTGAAGCCAGCTATGCCTTGCATTTACATAGACCATGACCAACTGTGTGCCAGGCCTTCTATCCCAGCTGGTTGCAGTTTTGCTGAAACTTCCAAGTGGGTTGGCAAATTTAAGTCACTTTTAGTGTGGGTATGAAGGCTGGGATATACCAGTGGTAGCCGGGATAAAAATGCAGGGCTGCTGACTTAAATGACATTTAATGACACCCTTACTTCTTATCAAAGGAACAGGTACTTACCCAGTATGATCTGTTCTTCTATAGAAATGCACACAATGTTCTAAAGGAGGAGCCACCGTGGGATGTGATTTACCAACCTGTTCCGAGAATTACCACTTTTCCTGTGCCAAGAAGGTCAACGCAGTTCTACAAGTTGATGAAGTTGAAGGAACTTACAAGTAATTCAGCAGCTTTAAAACTACGAGGTGGAGGGGGTGGGTGGGTGGAGAAGGAATGGCTGGATTGTGACATACTTCTAAAGCTTAACTTATGCAAGTGGTTTTCACATGAGAACAGGATTTCCAGGACACCCACCAGGAACTCTGCTTTACAACATTTCTGCATGACAGGAAAAAAAAAAACCACTCAAGGTTTTGTCTGATTCTCTAACTAAAGGTCACCAAGAGCCAGGAGCCAGTTCAAGCCTGTTCTTCGGCAGCAGGAAGAGACCGCCTTTCACTTCATCCGCAGGCTTGGGGGTCTATACTGCCACCCGGTGGGGATGAGTTCTCTTCTTCCAGTGTTGGGCCCAGGTCTGGAACTCAGGTTCAGATCTGATGACAAGCCCTTTACCTGCCGGTCTTCTCACCAGCCCCTGGGTTGTCAGTTCAAGTTCCGTCCAGTTTCGCACTGCACTTGTAATATTTGGTTTGCTGTGAAACTTGGAACCTCACTTTGATTAGTTACTTTCACAAAGAACTCACTCTGTATTACAGTAGTCTTTAAACACGCAATCCAATCAAAGGGACTGAGGTCCCTGCTGTATCTAGCTTCTGTTTTTGAGACAGCATCTCACTAAGTAGACCAGGCTGCCTTGAACTCCCAGAGACACCGAAAGTTTTTTTTTTTTTTTAAACTATATTGACCATACTGGAAATAATTAACTCAATTAAAAACAAACTTTTAAATTGTTTCCACAAGGGACAGGTGGGCTTCTCTGCAGTTTAAATTTTCATTTGAACACTGAGGTGCATAGAATGCCTGAGGTACCTCCCAAGGGACTAAGAGACTAAGAGAATGAACCTACGAGGAGGTGTCACCAGCTTAGGGGAGGCACGCAGAAAGGCCGCTGTGACCACTCCCACAGGGGGGTGCTGAGGCAGGAGGAAGGGGCTTTGCCTTGACCTGAAAACTGCTGGCTGACGCTGGGGATGGGGAGGGCATGGGGAGGAGGGTCTGTCCTAATATTTCCTGTACTTTAAAAAAACTTACAGCCAAACATGGTAGTACATGCCTAAAAATCAAAGCACGAGAGGTGCAGGGCACAAGTTCAAAGTCAGTCTAGGAATTTGAGACTAAATGAGAAGGGCGCAGAAGTACCAGGTCTAAAGGTCCACTCTGACCTGGACGCTGCTGGGGAGGCTGCACAGAGGGGAGGACACGAGGTCCCACAGCGCACATGAGGGCAAGCCTAGGGGCAGGAAGTCAGTCTCTTAGAGCTCCCTCACGCCTGCTCTCCAGCCCGCTATGCCTCGTCCCTCTCTGAGGATGCCCATGGAAGATAAGCTCCAGAAGGCAGGCTCTGCTCTTCGGTCTTCTCCAGATGAATGCACGTGCTTCTCTATTACTTTTGAAGAGAAACAACAATCTGGGTAGTCAGACTGACGCTTGAACATCTTAGACATTAGTTCCTTAGACGTCTCTCATCACAGCACAGGAACTAGCACTGCTTAAATACTGACTCAGTATCCACGCCCTCAGACAACAGAGTTCCCTTTCTAACGCTCACAGGGCACAGTATTGGCTAGTCTCACCCACACTTGATGTGGGTTAATAATTTTACTCAGACTTACATACATTCCTTTTAAAAATAAATACTTTCGCCGGTGTAGTGGTATGCATCTTTAATCCCAGCACTGGGGAGGCAGAGGCAGGTGGATCTCTACAAATGAAAAGATTCAATGATTCTTTGAAATTCTGTATTTTTAGATTATTTTGCCAAAAACATGCTCCAGAACTGCCAGGGACCAGTCAAAGTGGTAAGTTTCTAAAGTGGGTTTAAGAAAAGTTAATTATTTAGATAAACCATGAAATAATCTAACTTCTTCTGAATTGTAATTTTATATGTACACCTGTTTGTATGGAGACCTTACAGAGGGCTGTGAGCCACCATGTAGGTGCTGGGGACCAAACCTGGGTCCTCTAAAAGAGCAGCCCGTGCTTTCAACCACTGAGCCGTAGTCATTATACTCACTGGAAAGTACCATTAAAGAGCTGCTTGCCATCACTGTATATGGACAGGGAATGATAGTAATGTGTGTATGTATATACACATATATGTACACACACAGAGAGAGAGAGAGAGAGAGAGAGAGAGAGAGAGAGAGAGAGAGAGAGAGAGAGAGAGAGATTGATTCTCTGTGTAGCCCTGAGTGTCTTGGAAATTGCTCTGTAGACCAGGCTGGCCCTGAACTCAGAGATTCTCCTGCCTCTGCCTTGCAAGTGCTGGGATTAAAAGTGTATCAATCTTTTTTTTTTGTTTTTCGAAACAGGGTTTCTCTGTATAGCTTTGCGCCTTTCCTGGAACTCACTCGGTAGCCCAGGCTGGCCTCGAACTCAAAGATCCGCCTGGCTCTGCCTCCCCAGTGCTGGGATTAAAGGTGTGTGCCGCCACCACCGCCCGGCCCAATCTTTTGCTTTATACACTCTAAGATTTAAATGGTTTCTATTTTAGCTGAGAGCCCAAGCTTGCAGAAAAGGACAGCAAAGAAGAAATGCCTCCCATCAGGCTCCCCTGAACAGGTAATTTGACTTATAGATCTAATTTCTTCACATAAAGTCCTTCTGAATGTCAGAGGCTCACACTTTACAGATCAGTGGAGGAGTTGGCATTTGCACCATCCTCCATGTGTGTTCTTTCCCTAGATGAAGCTGAAAGTAGTCTTAGGGTGGCCTCTTGGGAAGAATCCTGACGTGTTAGAAGCATCCTGAGATTAGTAAGAAGCTAGAAGCTCAGGAGATGGCATCATTTCCTCAGCTTCTACCAAGCATCCCTTGGCACCATGTTGGTGAAAACATCTGACCTTACAGGCTACTTGGTCCTAAACAGGCCGAGAGTACAGAGAAGCATTCGTTCATAACCAAGTGTTTCCCAGCTGCATGTCCACACCTGACCTAATTTCTAACTTACAATTTTCTGGGTTAGTAGATCTAAAATATGAAAGAATTTGGAGAGATTTGAAAAAGTATTTCTATCAGTTCATATAAACTAAATTAGTAGAGGGTAGCAATCTTTCCTTATTGTTTATTTAAGAGTTGTTTTGCAGGCCACAAACAGCCTACCTCATAGGTTTCAGCTATTTGAGAGTGCCATTTGGATTCAGGAGTTTACCAAGACTAACCCCCTCCCCCCAAAAAAGTTTGTCTAATACATTTGTTACATTTGATTAATACATTTAATTATATAGCAAAACATTTTTATGTGGTATTCAAAGCCAATATGAAAAGTCAACATAATCTGGTTTTCTCTTCTAGCCACCAAAGAAGTTCAAAAGACGTATGAGAAAAGAGCCCGGCAGCCACAGAGGTTTGTTTTCAGTGATGGCTGAACAAACACGGTGCCTCCAAGTATTTATAAAAATGTCGACCCATCTCTTCATGCTGGTGGCGTGCTCTGATCTTTAGTCTTCAGGACTTTTGGTACCTAATAGGAACAGAAGTCTTTCTTTTGTTATAACTATGCACTCTAGTAGAACTCCCGCCATATAAAATGACTGGAGTCGGAAAGGCCCGCTTCTTCTCAGCCTGAGGAGACACAATTACTAGGAAAGGTGGGTTTGCCTGAGGCCAGCATCCAGCAGTGTGCTACCACTCACTGACAGGTGGCTTTTGTTCTCTAAGAAGGGATGTCCTTACAACATAGCATCTGTGACAAAAAAGAGGGGCTGTCACCTCAAACACTTGAAGGTAAATTTTACAAAAATCACATTAATTCATACAGTTACTATAAGCAGAGAAAAGTTTTTATTCTTTGTAGCATTTGCTATTTGAGTTTCAGAAAAATCGGACAATTCTGCTCACCCATCAATGGTAGAGTATAATCACCACGTGATGCGAAGAGCTGCCCTAGGACCACTTCCTTCTAACAATGCATTCTCTGTTCTTAGATACAACTGCCAAAGTTCCTTTTCTCAAGAAATGCAAGGAAGCAGGACTTCTTACTGAATTATTTGAAGGGATACTAGAAAAACTTGATTCAATTCAAGGAAAACTCCTGAGTGAGACCGCTTCAGAATCAGGTACTGAATCGGCTAAATGTAAACAAATAGTAG